>NC_086322.1:217533647-217843647 GCF_036172605.1 Pelobates fuscus
CTTTTTTTTTTTTTTTTTTTTTAAATACTACACTGCGTAGTGTCATTACTGAAAGTGGAAATACAGCACAGAGTAAGTCTTGAGCAGGTAATGTAGTGATTTTTCAATACGTTCATTTTAATTTTAACGATGTAGTTGAATCCAAGGACCCAGTGTAAGGAAGTTACTTGTATGACCAATTGTGTAAGTGAGTGTCTTGGACCTTTTGGTGATACAAGAACGTGTAGAGAAGGTTGGTGATACAAGAACAGTAGAGAAAGATCTACAAAAAGCAAGTTCTAGCCACTCAGTCTGGGCCAAAGATGGCATGCAATGGAGGACAACCACAGATGAAAAAAATATCTGTGTAAAAGAAGTTGCCGAATCGGTTGCTTCATCACTTTGTGAGATGTTTGATTGAGAAGCTCACTACTCCATGGCACACGAGGGAAGGGAGGATAAATAACAACAGACGTACAGTACATTCAGTACGCAGAGAACAGTGTGCCAGGGGTGCAGGAAGCCCCCAGCACAAAAGTGAAGATTACTTAGTATGGGCAGTGTTTCAAGCTAAAACACTGCACATACATACTCCTACTACCATGACCACTTCAAACAACTGAAGTGGTTATGGTGGTTGGAGTTACCCTTCGAAGACTCATTACTGGGATTATTATTGCACTGTACCTCTTTTGTATACTCAGACTTACCAAACAATAAGGATCTCCTGGAAAAGAGGGACATTAGGATAGAAAAGGGGTTGGGCCCAAAATATGGTCATTCTAGATAGGGACACTTGGGAGGTATAGTCACCAGTTGTGTTATGCAATTTACATTGTTCAAGTTTTTTGTGATATAAAAAATGTAAACGCTGCTTGCCTGTTAGTTGAAGTGAGGTTGCATCTATGTCAAATATTGTCTTTGAAGCAACCAAGTTTTCTTTAAATATCTTTTGGACCAAACCAGATGAGCTGTTATTCTCAGGATTGTTAAATAACAACACAAATTCTGGTACAACACTTCCAGCCCTGCAAAAAAAAAAACAAAAAAAAAACAGAATGCATTACTTTCAGATTTTCCAGTGCATGTTTTTTTTATATATCTTTTTCAACAAGCATATATATTATGATGAAACCTGGATTTTTCCTTGGCCAACCGAGACATTTAAAGGAAAAATCTCTAAGGATTGTTAACAACCAATGCTTTGTGCATAGGTTATGGTGCAAGGAGGTCCCCTGTACATGTCTTCCTGCACATAATTCATTATAGGCTGTGATCATGTCTCAACTCACAACACTGTGTATGCACAACTGAGAAGCCTATAGCAGCCATGATACTGCTGCTATCAACTTAAGCAGGAGTCCCTTTTCATCTTATCTGATGTCCTTGATTCTTGAAAAGCACTGAACTACATCTCCAATAAGCTCAACTGGACATGGGTTTATAGTATTTGATTAGTTCCCAATAAAAAAAACTGAGCCGCAAAATTGTTCAAGCCACTTCCCAGGTTTTCTCATTTCTTTTTGCAACGTTCAATGCATTATTTGTAAAATGCAATAAAAAAACTGGGTTTTTAGGAGAGTCTCTAAACAATACGTCGTGTCATCAATAGGTTTAAAGTAAATACCAAAATGATAGATGTGTGTCAACGGGCAATTTAAGAATGCTGGTCAACAAGATTTTTGTGTTAATGGGTGCCTGTAGGTATATAAGGAGAGATAACAACTTTAAATATAGCTAGAATTAAGTAAAGAAGGATTAGCAAAGAATGAAAACTGTTTCCTCAGAAAAAAAACCTGCCTAACATAGAAAGATAGTAATAAATACTGTATTCAGGAATATGACAGACACTGTGTCAGTCCCATACTACCCAATAGTCCGGAACCTTGGAGGATCATACTGGTTTCAGTGTCCTGGTCTGTCGTCATGGTTTGGTGGTTAATGATTGCTTGCATTCCGTCTGCTGGGAACAGTTCCCTGTCCTGCATGCATGAGTACCTTGCATAAAGCTGCACTCCCTGCTTGGCCTGACCTTGGGAGGATCTAAGCCAGCCAGGCATACATACACATGAAGCCCTTCTTTGAGTAGCTTTACCCGCTTTCTAGATGTGGCCGCAAATTCTGGGCATCATCATTAACCCAAATGGCATTACTGGTATGCTCACGTTGGGCCACTGACCACCTGTCCTGATTCTATGTCTCTCAATATTGGGAGGTATGCACCACCACACCAGAAATGGCCACTGAACTAGCTAGGTAGTGCTTTTTATCATCAGCTATATATTATTTATGTAATAAAGATATAATCTTCAACATACCTTAAGCTGGTGATCTGTGACATGTTGAACTGATTCTTCAGTGATGAATTTTTAAAGGTTGATGAAAGCTACATTTTGAACAGAATTAAAAAGAGTTAACGTCAGAGCCACAACTACACTGTAATTTGTAGATGTCTTTCCAACAATATTTACAATATCTTGTACATTTCGCAAAAGGCTATTTAAGCCTTCAAATATTGTTGCAATACTTTGTAAAATTATGTTGGTACATATACATACACAAATATATATATATATATATTCATATATCATTTTTTGCTGCTTATCAAACTGCTAATTCATAAATGTTAGAATTTTGAATGGCTAATCCCGATGTTATGAAACTAGTGACATGAACACGTGCTTTTCAAGAAATATGTGTCATTAACGTGTATTAATAAGTAAATCAATCGAAAGCTTATATCAATTCCCCAATAAAAAAAAATCTAATTGTGTATAAACTAAAATTGTAAATGAACATCAAAGTTCTGTTTTGATCTAATTTTGCCCCATTGAACAGAGAGGCAAGTGCACCAGTTGCAGGGCTTTCCTGTAATCAAACGGGAGAGAAGTTATACCAATGCAAAAAACAGGATATTGTGCTTTTTTGAGCAACAATAAGAAGGAATAAAGTATATAAATGAAGTATGGAAAATGGCTCATTTTGCATAAAACGCAAAGTGTATAGCTATGTTTTAACAAGTTTTAAAAAAATGGACTAACACTTTGCTGGAAACATATCGTCAGGTGTTTCTAAAAAACCATTATGTTTTGTGAGTTTTTAGACTGTTTTTATTAAGTGAGTGCGGTGGAAGTTATATGCTGTATTATTGCTCCCAGCAACACCCTTATAGTGAATGCTTGTTTAAGTGCGGGCAGCCTTTCTGGTTTCACATGTATATATATTGGAGTCCAGACCAACTCCCTTGGTTTTGCACCTCTCTCTATCACATCTGCCTCATTCCAGGGCCCTATTTACTGTATGGTTCCCCCGGAAGGATGAATTTACCAAGTAAGAGCAGGCATTAGGTTGCTGGGATAAGTAGAAAGAGACATGTAGTTTACAACAATCTACATAGGTAACGTCAGCGTTTAAGTCTGCTGTGGGACTTCTGTGAAGACCCCTTGACAAAAGAAAAAAGAAAAAAAAAGAAAGCCCCACAACGAACTGTAATGTTGATGTTGCCAAAGTAGATTGTTGTAAGCTGCATGCATCAATAAAGCAACTGTGAAGTTTATTTACACAGAGTTCGAAGTTCTCTATTTCAGGTTTGTTGTTGATAACAGAGTAGATAGAGATTTTTTTTTTTTTTTTCCAGAATTTAACCGCTTACAAGATCTTTGATTTGGTCAGCCAGGGTCTTGAAAGCAGCGCTGTTGCTCTGTTTATAATCACTGGTGAAGTTCAAATTAAGTATTCTAAAAGATCCATTAAAATACTGAGTGCTGTCACTTGATGCCGCAGGTTTTGCACCTGATAAGAGAAAAAAATATTAAAAACCAAGTCAAGTATAATAGGAAACACTGTTATGAAAATAACTGAAGAGCCCTGTGCCCTCTTGAATTTTTATTTATATAAGTTCATATAAGGAATTAAATTAAAATATATATTAAATTAAAATATATAGTGAAACATAAAGCAAAGCTTTGATTTAAGTGAAACTATTCTTAGTCATTGATAAACCGATAGAAATAGTTTTAAATGAAAAGATGATATAGCCCGTTTCTAGTATACCATAATATTGTATGTTGTTGTGTTTGCCGAGCTTCCCTTTGAATTACAGAAAATATATTCTTACCGTTTACAATAATAATAATGATTGTGGAAACAGCAGCAGCAAAAATAATAAATACGGTCAAGCTGATAACGGCTACTGTGACCTTATGTTCTGAAAGGAGGTCCTTATTTAGGTCAGTTTCAGGCATCCTGGAACAGAAACAGTCAAGTTGAAAATTAAGCATCACTGATATGTACTTATAGGTTTAAGCAATGCAGCAGTGTAGTGTGTTGACAGATATGTAAGAATAGACACTTGGACAGGTGTGGCACCACAATACATTGAATGCATTGTTTATATTAATTTTCTATATTTTTTTTTTATTAAGAAAATTATAGATTTACAAAATTCAGATTTGCAGATCATTTATGATCTTTCTTTAATATTTGATATTAAAACAGAATTTAAAACAAACTCTTGGACTTGCTTATTTTAATGATGTCCATTCCTTGACTGCTTGACTATCAATCACTTTTTGTTCAAATAGCATTACATTTACTTGAAACATGGGATACATAATTCATAATTTAATGACATGCATTTGTCTACAAGCTGGTAATCATTTCTAAAATGTAAATATAGTTAAGTGAGATTTTTAGTGGCTAAACTTTGTTTTGCAAATCAAATGAAAGTAAAAATGTGCATACGTGTTTTGGTAGTGAGGCTATTCAATCACAACATTTAAACAGACAATATACAATAATCAAATCAGCATAATATTTATTCACAATATGTCCCATTCCTTCTTAATTTCTGTATCTGTCCTAATGTCTATTCCTAAACTATAACAAAATGTAAAAAAAAAAAAAAAGCAAGTGCAGTATATTATACATTCAATAAACGTCCAAGTTAAAAAGTGTGCTAAAATATTAATAACAATATTCCACAATGTATGTAATAAGCACTCTCAGTTTTATACAATGATCCTGATTTCGTTATTTAAATAAGGTGCATACATGTTTTAAAAAAAACTTTGCAACAACATTTAAATTATAAATGATTAATTCATGAGGGGGTTAGATCTGTGACCATAGGGGATAAAGCAAAAAAAAATAAAAAATAGTTATGTATAATATCTTACAAGAAGAAAATCACAACATGAACAGTTTATATAAAAATATATGACATATAGACCACATATTCCACTCAAATTATTTTGCAGTGTTGACGGAGGTTATATGTATTAAAATTAATTTAAAGCCTGATAGTGTTTAAATCTAACTCATGTTCAATGTTTTTTTTTTTTTTTTTTTTTTTATTTAGATTTCCATATTCTGGAATAGTTTAATAAAATGGCACCCATTAATAAGAGCAATAACATAAAAAACAACAACTCTGCAGTGCAAACTTTACAAGCCCCCCGGTTTGGTTGCTTTAGCTTGAAATGTGCCAATTGCTTTGTTATAGCTAACAAATCCTGCTCTAGAACCATCCGCTTGCTGCAACCATAGAAACATAGAAACATAGAATGTGACGGCAGATAAGAACCATTCGGCCCATCTAGTCTGCCCAGTTTTCTAAATACTTTCATTAGCATTATCTTATAGTTAGGATAGCCTTATGCCTATCCCACGCATGCTTAAACTTCTTTACTGTGTTAACCTCTACCACTTCAGCTGGAAGGCTATTCCATGCATCCACTACCCTCTCAGTAAAGTAATACTTCCTGATATTATTTTTAAACCTTTGTCCTTCTAATTTTAGACTATGTCCTCTGGTTGTGGTAGTTTTTCTTCTTCTAAATATACCCAACCATCCGCTTGCTGCAACATATTCAGCAGTTCTGAATAATGCTAACTGAAGAGGGAACATTTGTAACCAGCAAGGGAACCAATTTAGAGTTTTGGGAAAACAGTTTTGGGAAAACACCCAGGGACAGCACAGAGCAAATATTTGAAAACAAACATCGGTTCATTTGTTACAAAAGAACAAAATGTTAGAAAGGCATACATTTTGTGAAGAGAGCAAATCACAACATTCATATTTAAAACAAAAAAAACTTGCCGAACACATTCATTTCACGTTTGTGCTATAAATATATTTTCACTCTCCAGCCATCACTTCTATTTATTTTGATAAAAAGTGTCAGGAGCTAACAGAAAAACAGAAAGAGCATTATGGAAATTACCAGAATGTTCCTGCATATTGCTCCAGTTTTAGAGCTCATCGCCATTATGTGCCATATGCCCATCACCCTGCGCATTCTGCGTTATACATGGCTACGCGCCATTCTTTCAGAGTTTACTTAACGCCAAGTCTTGCTACATATTATCAGGCTGACGCAAACATTTGAGCAATTTTACAGAGACTCAAGTATTATTTGTTCCAAAGTTTGCATTCGAGATTGACTCATTTTAACATTTACCTCGAAAAGGTTAGCACTGTGTCCTCACCCAGCCATACCCAATAATGCTCCGATACCAATCAGATAGTAACAAACATTACTACTAACAGTTTCCTAACATGTAGCATCCAACAAGTAGCAATTACTGGCAGTCACACTAGGCCTATCAGAATTTATAGACTAAATGGAGACACAGTGCCACGCTATTTGCGAGTGGCTCCTGAAGGCCAGAAATTGAGGCTAAAGAAAAGTGTCAGGAATTGGAACACATCTAGTATTTTATATGGGCCTTACGGGGATTTCACTTCCAGAAGCAAGACCAGAGTGTGATGCTGCAAGAAATGACGCTTGGTCCCATAACATTAACGGTAGAATTACGCTATGGAGGATGCGTTCTACACCGTCGTAGGTACCACAAAGCTGTTTATTAATCCGAGGTCCGAGTTGAAGCTGCCATGCGGCACCTTTGAAGTTGCATTCAGTCCCCTCCGTAGAACTGGGGAGACACTACATTCCCCTTAATTGTTCCCAAAAAGCTGCAGCTCTCCTCCACATTTTAATTAGAAAACCTACTTAAAGGACCACTCTAGGCACCCAGACCACTTAATGAAGTGGTCTGGGTGCCAGGTACCTCTAGGATTAACCCTTTTTATTATAAACATAGCAGTTTCAGAGAAACTGCTATGTTTATAATAGGGTTAATCCAGCCTCCAAATCCTCTAGTGGTTGTCTCACTGACAGCCGCTAGAGGCGCTTGCGTGATTCTCACTGTGAAAATCACAGTGTGAAAACACAAGCGTCCATAGGAATGCATTGTAAATGCTTTCCTATGCGACCGGCTGAATGCGCATGTGCGGCAAGAGCTGCGCGTGCATTCAGCCGAAAGGGAGGATCGGAGGCGGAGAGGAGGAGGAGAGCTCCCCGCCCGGTGCAGGAAAAATAGGTAAGTTTAACCCCTTCCTCATACCAGAGCCCTGGCGGGAGGGGGACCCTGAGGGTGGGGGCACCCTCAGGGCATTATAGTGCCAGGAAAACGAGTATGTTTTCCTGGCACTATAGTGGTCCTTTAATACAGCTCCAAAGTATAAACATCTAACATATCCTACTGGAACCACACACTCCCAACATCATTCCTCTTCAAAGGCAGCGGCAGCCATCAACGTTCTCATGCTTGCTTTGGTCGATGCTTTCAGGTCCTCTAATTCATTGTTTAATTTGCCAATTACCCATTCCATCGCATCTCTTCCCTTATTGGCATTAACAGATATGGTGTTGGCCATCATCCCTTCTAAATAACTGCTCAGACTGACCCCTTTTACGCTGATGATTGCTTCTTGAGTGAGAACAGTTTTTTCAGGCTCCTGGGGGTGAGGCTTGTAAACCAATCTTTCGTCCACAGACACCATGTTTGTGGAAGTGATGTTACTGGATTTAAGTTCCATTGTTTTGGTCACCGGATCAACCACTGAATGTTCCTCTATGTAAGTCTTGCTTCTGGAGGCTCCAATGATCGATTTAACCAGGGCAGGCATCCCCCATTCAGCACTCAGCAACCGGTGACTGTGCAGCTTCCCACTAGAGTACACCGATCGGTCCAACACATCCACTCCCACCACGCTGGGATTCATGGGGTTGGGGTATTTCTGCATTGCTGCTGTTGTAACAGTTTCCCATGGGTGGTCGAACACGTGCTCTGAGGTCCAGATCTTCATGTTCTCCGTCCGGCGGCCAAACCCGAGTGCCATGTTCAATATTTTGCTTGTTGAACTCTTTTTTCTTGTTTGTTTTCAATTATTTTTTTACATTTGTGCTTATTTCGCAGTTATCAATATACTGTTAATTACATTTTTGTTTTTCTCACTTTGAACTTGTATGACATCGAGCATATTTATCTGTTTAAAGTTCTGATTCTTCTGTATTGCACTATAGTTTTGGTTTTTGTTTTTTAACTTGAATTGGAACAATATTTTATCCTTACATTTGTTTGAAACTTTGTTAATTCTTCACCTCTCTAAACACTGAACGTCTTAAACCATGTGCTTGTCCGTGATTGAGCTAGGACTCTGTACCTTCTCATAGATACATCATGTCTTTTTGGTGAATTGCTACAGAACAGTAAGCTTGGGATCTTCCACCACTTACCAGTAACTCTTCAGATAATGTGGATATGGTGGCTTTTAGCAGTATTAGATTTTTCTCAGCGGATAGTCTTGGATCTTTAAAGACCTATGATGATGCCTTGGAATGCTGATTCCAGACTTGTTCTGTACATTTCTCACATAAAGCTTATCAGTTTTGATACGCAGATAAATCACAGTGGGATTGTTAGGTGTTGAGTGAGTAAATACTAGGCATGTGCATAGGGAAAATTTCCGGTTCGGTTCGGCATTCCAAAATTCGGAATTTTCGCAATTCGGGACTTCGGCAATTCGGCACTTCAACACTTCGGAACTTCGGCAACTTCGGAACTTCGGAACTTCGGCACTTCGGCACTTCGACACTTCGGAAATTTGGCATCTTCGGAACTTCGGCACTTCGGAACTTTGGCAACTTCGGCACTTTGGAACTTCGGCATTTCGGAACTTCGGAATTTCGGGACTTCGGCACTTCTATTGCAGCCGCTTAGTAGATAACTCCCTAATTCCCACGGTATTAGGGAGTTAGCTACCAAAAGGCTGAAAGACCTAAATTGGTCTTTCAGACAACATTACTAATACTAAGTAAAAATTTAGTATTAGTAATACTTAGTATTAGTACATTTTGACCCTACTCGCTAAACCGCGAGTAGGGGCATGTCTAATAAACAGTGAGCAGCCTGTGGCTGCTCACTGTTTAAAAAAAATAAAAAATAGCCCCCCCCCCCTGTGTTTGGGGGCCCTAAAGTAAAACGATGGGGGGGACCTATTGTCCTAACCCCTGGCCCCCACCCCTGAGCGGTGGGTGGGGGCCCTAAATACTAATAAAGGGGGACCTAATGTCCTCCCCCCTGGCCCCCACCCCTGAGCGGCGGGTGGGGGCCCTAAATTGGTATAAGGGGGGACCTAATGTCCTCCCCCCTGGCCTCCACCCCTGAGCGGCGGGTGGGGGCCCTAAATACTAATAAGGGGGGACCTAATGTCCTCCCCCCTGGCCCCCACCCCTGAGTGGTGGGTGGGGGCCCTAAACAAGAATAAGGGGGGCCCTAATGTCCTCCCCCCTGGCCCCCACCCCTGAGCAGTGGGTGGGGGCCCTACAGTAAAATAAAGGGGGGGACCTAATGTCCTCCCCCTGGCCCCCACCCCTGAGCGGTGGGTGGGGGCCCTAAATCCTAAAAAGGGGGGGGAACCTAAGGTCCTCCCCCCTGGCCCCCACCCCTGAGCAGCGGGTGGGGGCCCTAAATACTAATAAAGGGGGGCGACCTAATGTCCTCCCCCCTGGCCCCCACCCCTGAGCTAGTAAGTTATTTTGTTTTTTTACAGGTTCTTAGTTCCCGAATGTCCGAATTGCCCGAAATTCGTCCGAATTCATATTCGGACCGAAATGAATTGCACATGTCTAGTAAATACCCTGATTTGGGGCAAAGGCTTACAGAGTTCTGAAGAATCTTTGCAAGTCAGGCTCTGAGTGACTTACCTCTGTAGATTGTGTGAATAACTTAAGTAAAACCATATGGACCATTGAGATGACAACCAAGTTCAGTTACACCACATATTCTACTGGGGAAATTTAACAAGGCAAGCAGGTGCTATTACGCTAAATGTGCTAAATGTTGCTAGACATTTTATTAGTTTCCATGGTGATTCCTCCTTATTTGGCTCTTTTCCCCAGACAAGCACCTGCTTTTGACTTCATACATCTTCCCCAATTTTTTTTCTCTGTTGGTAAGTGCTTTGGTGATTAGTAGAAAAATGCTTTATAAAGGTTTTAAACTTGTCATAATCACAATTTCCTCATTTCTTTTTCTTATTTTTACCTCTCTCTGATATTTGTCATTGTTTTTTTTTTAACTAAGCAGCCTTGATCCATTGTTTTTTTTTAAATTGTATTTATTTTTATTATGCTGTCTATTCTATATTATACTTAAAACATACAGCACACTGGAGAGATTTGACGCAAGAATGCTAGGAACATAATGTGGCTAAAAAGTATAATTAAACTTAAAAATCATTTACAAACATCAAAATCTGTAGACGGCTGTATTCATACAAGAGGCACCTAGCATCAACATCATGTATGTGTGCCTGACTGTTAATTATCTATAATTATACAGTAAATGTTACACCCCATAACCCTATGTACACGTGCATGTAACTAAGAAAAGAAAACTCCTCCTAATCATTTAGTTTCCCTAAATAGAAACTAATAAAAGCCAATGTTTATCGTAAATAGGAGGGTTTTTTTATTCAGTAAGTGCAACCTTCCAGAATCATATAATGATGCCCAAATGTACATTTTCCACAAAGCTACAGATATTGATGGGCCATATATGAACCCAAACTAGTCACAATTAGTCAGAATGTATTAAAATGCCTTTATTATTTAAATACCTTGATTAATACCATATTGGTTTACATTTTACATTATTTCAACTATTTAAGAATTAAAATGTTTAGACCAAAATAAGTAAATTAGAAATATTCTTATATTCAGCTATTTTTCATGCTGACTATGTCTGGCCTAAATGTAAGATTCTACACTATTACTGGTTTAACTAATACTTCTAAACTCAAATTAAAATGAATACTGATTCAAGAGATATATTTGGTGTTTGCCATATTTTTAGCTGCAAGAAACAGAAAAAAAAATCAGTCAACAATACATTAATAAGTGTGATAATCCTTCATTGCCATATTCTAAACAATTTTAATAGTCTGCATTGTGGGTATAAAGGAGCACTACAAACAACACAACCACTACAGCTTACTGTAGTGGTTGTGGTGACAGAAGTAACCTTGTACCCTCTTATAGTAAGTAGTCGAACCATTTGAGAACAGTCGCACAACTTACCTGGAGTAAAAAGCTCTGTACAGAGGCAAAGCAGGGAGGTGCTTATTGGCTAAGAACTCTCAGCTGACGCTCTTAGACAATGAGGGTGACCTTCACGCCAAGGCATGAGCTTCTGGCTCTAGGGGAGGTGGAACCGGTTACCTGGCATACTAATCAATTTGACTACTAAAGCTAGGAGGTGGCCAGGGCACTCCAGACACCATAACAAGCAGGCTGTAATGGTTATGGTGTTTGGAGTATTCCTTTAATGTCTTCACTAGGAAACGCCTCTCATGGCTATCACTGTGACATCCACTAGAGACGTGGTTATGACATAATGTAAATATTCCAAGGACAGTTACGGAGGAGTCACCATGGCAGATGCAGAAACCCAAGTATCCAGATACATGCATGGGCAGCTCCAGAGCAGGTGCTTAGGTAGAGCACTGTCACATTTTATGTGTTCTAGACTGCACGTTTATTAAATTTTACAGCTTCATTCCATTGTTTTCTTATATTAACCCTCCCAAATTTGTCCTATTTTATTATGGAGAAATGGGTGAAGCTTGCGAGGTGTGACTCTGGGGTTGAGACACCAATTAATGCGTAAGAATAGAATAATATGGTGATAGAAACAGGAAAAAAGGGCAAATTGGATGTATGTATGGGTGAATACCAGTGATGGTGAGAGAATGAAAGAAAACAAATCAAGTGAGGGATAGTCATGTAAACAATATGATATAGAATAGTTATAATGACTTGGAAATGGATTGGTAGAATGATAAGTATAAAGGTATCAGTAGGTGGAAGGGTTGGAGAGTAAGTATAAATGATAATGGAGGGGTGGGAAAGGAGTCAGGTGACATGGAATGAGGAGAGACATCAACTGAATGCTATTTCAGTTGGCATGGAGTGATTATTGATTAGTGATAAGGCAGGAGATGGAAAAATAATGATAGGAGATGTAAAGGAGGGAGAAGGAATGATGTACAATGTTTGGTGATAAGTGTATGCGTGATAGAGCTCCACAGCAATAAAACTCACATTAATATGCAGTGTGTGCATGTATATAACAGAGCTCCATAATTAAAAGTAAATACATAAGCAAAACCTATAAGGGTTATTTACAAAAGTGAGAATGCTAAGTGGATTTCAAACTTAAGGCCAAAATAGGAAGCTCATCTGACAATATTTATTTTATAGTTTGGCTATTTTGACCTTAAATTTTTAATTCTCTTTGAATGTTTACTCTAGTGAATACAACTGTAAAAGTTTTTTGTTTGTTTGTTTGTTTGCTTTTACTTTGTAATGTGTCTAACTGCCGTGTCTTATGTATCTCTGTGACACACTAATAAGCTCCCCCACATTAATGTCTGAGAGAGATCCACAGCAACAAAACTAAGTGATAAGCGTGATAACTTTATAGAAGATGGTTTTCTATACACTGCACCACAATCAGAAATTATAGAGTCCTTTCCAAGCCCTTGCACCGGAACCACCTCTGTACAGGGCATAACCTTGCACTGCCTATCAGGAATACGTCATTCATGTTCTGGAAAATGTGTTAAATCTGGCAAGCCTTCCTCAAGAAGAAGCAGTAAATCAAAGAAGTGTCTGGGGATGGCAGCACATTGTCACTTGCCAATTGTACTGCACCTTACATTCTCCATTCAATACAAACACATGGTTAATCTCTAAATCATGAATTGTCAGGTATTCACTGGGGAATTTGAACTTTAACCCCTTAAGGACACATGACATGTGTGACATGTCATGATTCCCTTTTATTCCAGAAGTTTGGTCCTTAAGGGGTTAATGACAAAACTGCTGAGTCGGAAACATATTACATAAGAAATTCTTCCGATTCATCTAGATTAGTCTAAGAATAGAATTCACCCGCTAAATTCCAATTTATTTGAATAGCCCTGTCAATCATGAATATCCATGACCTTATGTTGAAAATAAACACAAAGGGGATTGGCAACTAATACAATAGGAGCATAAAATATTCCTCTTACACCTTTCTAAGAGGTAGGTGAGATACACAGTGGAGCTTACTAATATAAATGTTTAAAACATTTTTTTTTTTTCATAGTGCTGGCACCCTAAAGGCCTTCAAAGATTTATTTGGGCTCAGTGCTACTTGTAGGTTGCATATCTTTGGTATAGTACATTTATATACAAAATCTCAATTTTCACAAAATTACACATTTAGAAACATAAAAGTACTAATTGTTTTGAATAGCACTATTTGAACGTTGTAGAACAAAACTGGAACAAAAAGTCCTCTTGAGCAGCAAATACAGGTCTGGATCCTGCTGTTACCGCAATTGCGATTGTTCCTTCTTATCCTCGAGATGGTGATACCTCTGATAGACACCAACACTGCAAATGGGACCTACCAGTTTCATCTGTCTGGACTTTCACAGGTAGATCTGAATAATAGTATTGATCCTCCACACCTTTGCATATCTCCTAAATTACCTCTCCAATTAGGAATCAATATCAGCTGTATCCGTAACAAAACAGTGGCTGCCAGGATCCCTTATGGGCAACATCTAAAACCATACATGTCTAAATATAGTTACAACAAACCAGAAAATTGTCATATTTCACCCAACACAGCAAACATTATCAGGCTCGTTGTTAAGTAGATTGTTTTCTGATGCCAACATTTTTTAAACTATATTACCACGTCATTTATTCACTCTCACTACATCTATTCCTATGCATATATATTTTTTCCCAGTGAATCTCATCACATTTACTACAGTATTGTGGGACACTGTTTAGTATTCTGACTCTCAATAGCCCTGTAATGTTCCTTTATCCATCCCTTTAATGCATAAGTAGCTCATCCTGCATTGGAGTAAATATAATCAATTCTTGGATCTGCAATTAAGAGAATATTCAATGTTTAATAAAAGCTCTGCTAATAGTCACACTTTGTATCTTCATGCTAAATTATGTTAATGTATACAAATTTTACACAAATCCCAGTGGTCTGTTAGAAAGAATCCCTTCACCCCAAGGGAATGCTCTGGTGGACTTTGGACTAAAAGGTTCCTAACTTTGCTTAAAATTACTTTTGGTTCTCTTGGTGAAATGTGTTTTAATAATTTATCCTGTAAAAGATCGGCCAAAATGTGTATTTATTAAGTTAAATTAGTAGTTGTGCCCTCAGCAAACTTATACTCATTTGAGAGAGCCTCAGATTTCATCTCTATTGTGCTAGCAAATGTATAGATTGGGAGAAAAACATGTTCATAAAATAAACCTTTCCCCCAACTGTTAGTCAGTTGTTCGGCATAGACACTATGCTGAAGAATTACCTGACAAGGGGTGGCAGAATACACCTCCCACAGGTGATCCTTCTGCTTTCTTGGTGGGTTTGGAACGTAGATGAAGTCAGTATATCTCAATATATGTGTATACTGTGTATCTCACCTGTGTGTTATAATAGTGTAAGAGAAACAGTGCATTCAGAAAGTATTTGGACCATTTCCCCACATATTTTATGTTGCAGCCTTATGCTATAATTGTTTAAATATTTTTTTTTACATCAACACTCAATATCCTACAATGACAAAGCAAAAAACTGATTTTTATAAACATTGTTTGAAAATTCTTTAAAACAAACAAAGTTTTAATATCACTGACAAGTATTCAGACCTTTTGCTATGATACTTGAAATTAAACTCAAATGCACCCCAGATTCAATTGATGGAGAAGTGCACAGGTCAAAATTTGTTTTACTGGGGGGCGTGGCCTGACTGGGAAGCTGTACAGTCGCACATGATATGGGCTCCTGGGCCTGGGCCTGAATACCGGCTGAAATCAGGGGCAATCTGTGCAATCCTGAACCCTAATCTATCACAAATTGCTCTGCAAAAGCTGACGACCTGGGGGATACCCCACAAGCCTGGAATGCCTGCCGGAATGACAGACCTGAGGCCTGGGGCCTACACCAAGCAGGGCAGAGGAGAGGCGGCCGCTCTCCCGGCCCGCAAACACATGCAGCACCCGCAACGCAAGGCTGCCCCCCCCCCTTAGGACCGGTGGGGGTTATCCCGGTCCAAATAGCCTCGACCAGCATACCTCTGTGGACCTCACACGCAGAAACCAGACCCAACCACGCACCATGCCTGCAAGTACCCAGCCACACAAAAATGGCGGATGTGCAGCCAGGTGGAGGAGAAAGGCCAGTAGAATGTAGCCCCAGCACAAGCGACTCACTTACCAGCCGCCTGAATGACCTGTTCACAGCCTTCTGGGCACGAATTATGGCCCGGCAAGTGGCAGAGCAGCAGCAGAAGCAGGAGAGCAGGAGACTGGGGGGCCAACATGACAGCGCCGACCGAAGGGGGACTGGGACACCCTCGGGCAAAGCCTTAGTAAAGCAGCCTACAAAATGAGATGATAGCCCATCTGGGCCGACGGCCATTGAGGGAACAACCCCAGGGCATCAACCACACAGGCAGAGACCGGCCCGCCGAAGGCGACGCAACACCAACACCAAGGCCTCCAGACCTGTCCCGATAGGGAAGGATCCGGACCCTAGAGGTACCCGAATCAGTGGACACAGGATGCCGGCCATGCTACCGGCCCGGAGCTGGAGGGCGAAACCAGACAACTCCCGGTGGACCGACTACCAACGGGAACCCCCAATGCCGCAGACTCGGTTCCCACCCAAAGGAAAGGGGTGACTACACAGCAGGCAGGCGGCCAGCCCCATGCTCATTACTGAACGCTGCCCGGCCACCTGGTGACTATATCTATGCTATCTCCCTCCCTCCCTGCCCCCCATATACATAAGCTATCAGGCTTACCACCACATCAACTGGGCTGCAGCTTAGACCAGCTCTACATACCACTCTTGCCTGATCCCCTAGTACAAGCGAGCAAACACACCCACGTAATACCCACAGAGGTCCATTAATCATAATCATTTAAAAGCAATTTGTGAGCATGTTTCATTAATCTCTCTCAGCATGATTGAACTCTATGTAGCAAATTACCACTGTTCACCCTACTCTATGTCCTACAAGCATGAATATACATCTAGATATTATAACTATAAAAAAAAGAGTGCAGAGAATCAGACATGTGATGCTGTTTAATGGTTGATATTTTCTCTTGATACCTTGCAATGTCTATGTTCATTTGTGTACTTTGCAAAGCACTACAAAAATAAAGAATTAAAAAAAAAAAAAAAAAAATTGTTTTACTTCGTTACGATTTGGCAGAAATTCTGAAAATATTCGTTCGGCCAACTTAATTTAGTCTTAAAATGCCATTAATTTTCTAAATTTTGGGGGGCGGAGCCTGACCGCTTAACTGAGCAGACGTGGGAGACTCGGCTCCTGCCAAACGGGCAGAAAACAGGGCACAAACGAGGACAAAACAGCCTGGGAACTTACCAGGGGGCATCACCCACGTCGGGGATGCCCTCCTGAATCCAGCGATACCTCTTGGATGCCCGTCGGAGCCAGAAAAGAGGGATACTAAGCGCTGCCTGTGGGGGATAGAGTCGTGCAGAGGCGGCCGCTCTGACCGTCGCTGAACCCCCGAGGCGACATAACTGGTCTCCAATCCCCCCCCCTTGGACCGGTGGGGGTTATCCCGGTCCCCACAGGACACGCGGACCGAAGCTGCTGATGAGCTCTCTGGCCGCACCACCTGCAAAGTCACCAACAATCCGAGGCAAACCTAAGATGGCCGCTCAGCAAGGGGCAGAGGCAACGGGCATAAGCCCTCAACCATACACTAACCCCCTGGAAACGTTTGATTCGCTTTGCAGGAACCTCTGGTCCATACTCCGCCGCAGTGGAATCTCACGCTGCCGAGCAGCTAAAATGAATGCCTCGGGGGGCGTGGCCTAGCAGCGGAGCGGAATGGCTGCCTAATCTCTGAGCTCCTCCGTGCTCGCCCTGCAAATCACTAGAAAGCTGCCCCAAACGCAAATATGGGGAAACACACTAAGACTGGGGGTACCCCCAAACCATCGGGCACCCGCCCACCTGCAATCCAGGCGTCGTTCAGGCAATATATGACCACACAGCCGGACCCATCATCCCAGGCCTCCGCTGAGGCCTTCCTGTACTCGAACTCCCAGGTCGGCGAAACGAGCGGAGAGGCCACAGATCACCCATCGGCAGACTGGATGGCCCTGCTGAGAGCACTGCCCACCAGAGCCGACTTGACCCAAGCCACATCGGCCCTCCATGCCTCGATCCGGGCCGACCTCCAACTGATGAGAGCAGACATGCAAGGTATGGCAGACCGCATGGCACGGCTGGAAGAGTGGCCCACACAACCACAGAGTCTACGCTTCACGGCCACACTGCCCACTTGCAAGCCATGGCTCGCCATGTCGAGGATCTCGACAACAGGGGCCGCAGAAACAACCTGCGGATCCGAGGCCTACCTGAAGGCGAAGAACCCTCAACCCGGCTCACTGACACACTTACCATCTTATTTAACGACCTTCTGGGCCGTCCTGCGGACACACCGATCGATTTTGTCCGAGCACACAGGGCACTAAGACCCAGAGGCCCTGAAGGAGCGCCGCCGAGGGATGTAATATGCTGCTAGAATGGCGACCATAATCGCGGAGATACAGGTGGTGGAGGCCAGGCACAAACTAACACGGCTCCAGAGCGATGGTGCCAAGTTACTGACACTACGCAGGGAATTGGCATCCATCATGAACGCAAACCACCAAAGGGCACACCTGCGCACCAAAGCTTTCTTTCATACACACGCCAACAAATGCGGGGCCTTGTTGGCCAGTATGATCGCCAAAAAGAGAGCAGAATCCTACATACCTAAAATTCGCGACAAAGACGGACGACTGAAACAACTCCCGGGGGACATGGCAGAGACTATACGGGAATACTACGCGGGGCTTTATGCCATACACCCCGACAGGGAGCCACCGCGTCTGGGAGACGTCCTACCAGAGACCAGACAATACCTACACAGACGCATACATAAACGACTTCCCAAGGAAGCCACGAGTGCCCTTGACGAACCGATCACACCACACGAGCTGGCCTGGGCCATAAAAGAGTCGAAATTGGGCAAATGCCCGGGCCCTGACGGTCTTCCCACTAGATACTATAAAAAGTTTGCTGACGTATTATCCCCACACCTCCTGACTGCCCTTAACGCCCTACGGGACGGAGCCAGCCTACCCACACAGACTCTAGCGGACAACATCTCCCTAATCCCAAAGGAAGGTAAAAACCCGGAACTCTGTGCAAGCTACAGACCTATCTCCCTGCTAAATTGTGACCTTAAACTCTTCACAAAAATCCTAGCCCGCAGAATACAAACCTACCTCCCTGATCTCATACATAGGGACCAAGCAGGGTTCACGCCACAGAGAGAAGCGAGAGACAACACCATCAGGACACTCGATCTCATTCACAGGGCACAATGCAGTCGGGAAGGCCTCCTCTTGCTCTCCACAGATGCGGAGAAGGCCTTCGACCGCATAGATTGGGGCTACATGCTAGCGGTATTAGAAGCAATAGGTCTGGGCCCGCATATGATGAGCTGGATACGAGCCCTGTACTCTAAACCCACAGCAAGGGTATGCGTGAACGGGTTGTTCACGAACCCGTTCCCCATTCGGAATGGCACGAGACAGGGATGCCCTTTGTCCCCACTGCTGTTTGTACTGGCACTGGAGCCCTTTCTTAACTCTGTCCGGGACAACCCGGCCATACGAGGGATGCAAATAGGGCGGACGAGACACGTAGTGGCTGCCTTTGAAGATGATCTGCTGTTTTATGTCACCCAGCCTGAAACGTCAATGCCAGCAATCATGGCAGAGTTCCAGCTCTACGGCCAATTATCGAACTTCAAAATTAACCTCTCCAAATCTTCAGTTCTGAATGTCTCAATCCCACCCAATAGAGTAGAAGCCCTGAAACACACACTCCCATTCCAATGGTCTGACACCACTATAATATACTTAGGCACCTCCATACCAAGAGACCTGTCACAAATATACACCGCTAATTTTCAACCCCTCCTGACCACAATACGCAGAGACCTGGAGGAATGGACTAAAGTCCGTCTTTCCTGGTTTGGACGCATTGGAGTATTGAAAATGAACATTCTACCCAGGCTGCTCTACCTGTTCCAGACACTACCAATCCACATACCCGAGGCATATTTCTCAACGCTGCGCTCCATGGCACTCAGATTTACATGGCACAACCTGCAGGCACGGGTCAAACACGACACACTCACGCTACCAAAACGGAAGGGTGGCCTGGCCCTCCCAGACTTCCAGGTCTATTACAAAGCAACCCATCTCCAGAGGGTGATGGAATGGTCCAAATCGGAGGTCCACAAGTTGTGGAAGGAAATAGAGTCAGACCAGATAACCAGACCGATAGGGCTCTTACCGTGGCTAGACCACCACCAGGGCAGACAGCTGGCTAACCCACACCCACTAATTAGAGCGACCTTAATGGTTTGGCATAAAGTGGGGACACCCTCCTCCCTCACCACACCCATTTCCCCACTCCTTCCCCTGACACATAATGATGCCTTCCCACCCGGACTAGACGCAGGCCCGTTTCAACAAATGTTAGGAAACTCGCTACCTAGACTCTGCCACGCTACCACCAGCGGCACGATACGGACTCTTGAGTCCCTGTTGCCCGTAGAGAGACCAACGTTCATGATGCAGTTCAGATACAAACAACTATTAGCCTACCTACTAATAATCACCAGGGACGTTCACGCACACAGGCCACTCACAGACTTTGAAAGGCTCTGCCACGACCCAAGCACACTGGCCAGGGGGCTGTCCACACTCTATAGCCTCCTCATGGACGCAAAGAGACTTCCCCCACCGAGCTTCATGAGTAAATGGGAAACTGACCTGGGAACCACACTCTCGCCGACCCAATGGGAAAAGATCTGTACCCTTTCCCTTCACTGTGCAACATCCAGTGGCATACAAGAAACGGCCTATAAGGTACTATCCCGCTGGTACCGCACGCCACTGGCCATCCATTCCTACGACCCAACCGCCACCAACAACTGTTGGAGATGTGAGAAAGCTCTAGGCCCCTTGATACAACCCTACTGGGCAGCGATCCACACGATCATCACGAAATTTTCTGATACTCCACCCCAACTAGACCCAGCAGCTTTCCTCCTACACCACACATCCGCCCGTAGCTCATCTTATAAAAAATCCCTAACGATCAGGATGTTAAACACAGCGAAGAGCCTAATTCCCTTATACTGGAAACAAAAAACCCCACCACCTGTGTCTGCCTGGTTTAAACGCATGGAAGAGCTCAGGGCGCTAGAGGAACTTATCTCACACGCAGAGGGGAGAGAACAGTCGTATATGACGACCTGGACACACTGGATACTGACTACGACGAAACCCGACTTCCAGACACTTATCACAGACTGAGTAGACATCAGTGGGAACATAGCCCGAGACGATGGGTAGGGGTGACAGGGAATGACCACAAAGACAGCGCACGTCATACGTGGAGCCACCACAGACAGAGACGGACGAGGGGCCACACAGACCCATTGGGCAGGGATGACGCTTCCCCAAACGCTGAAGATTCCCCCCCCCCCTTGTTTTCTCATCTCCCCTCCCCCCCCCACCCCACCCCCCTCCCCCCCGCGGCCCGGGCGAACTTGCGGGCCACGCAGCCGGACCAGGATACAGCGGACCACAGGTATGCCATCAAAGGCTTAACTTTACATGCTTCGAACTGGAAACCTGCGCGTTTCCCTGCATTGCTGTACCGATACTTAAGATTCGCTAATACTGTACCTGATAACTTGTACGTGCCATTTACTGGAAACCTGCGTGTTTCACCGAACCACCTTTGAGACATTTACTTTTATTATTGTTCAAATGTATACTATTGAAAACCTGAATAAAATTTAATTCACAAAAAAAATGATCGCCTCGTGGATCCGCCCTACGACCCGCCGGCGCCATTACAGGTACCCACTCCAGGCCTCCACTGTGACCACGCGGCCTGGCCGGCGCCAAAACCATTCACATAAGGAAGCGACAACACACTACCCAAGCGCACAAGCTCGCCCCACTACACGCTGGAGATGGGCCAATGAACATCCCCCACAGCCACACCACTCACCTAGACACAGAATTCCAGAGCAGACAAGCTCCAATCTACGCCCCGAAGGTATGGCAGACCGCCGCGCTATAGAGCAGTGGGGAATATGCCGCACAGATACAGGAGCTGGATCCCAGCCCAAAGGGTCCACCGGCGAGATTTCTGTTGATAGAAAACGGGACATTCCGGCAAGAGGCATAGGCTAAGGCTCCCATCACATTGCTTCGTAGCCGACAGGCCCTGCTCTGACCTGTAGGAACGGGACTCTGGCTGCTGATAGGCAGGCCCAATAAACCAGGGCACCCTACCCATGAATACCCTAAGGAGCTGCTGTTTCTCTACAATACTTAACCAGGACTAACAGAGGACACTGCCGCGGCTTAGCAATAAGATGCCATAATTATTCTGTACCTCACACACACCATGCTTCAGTGCAGGACACCAGTTCACCTTACATAGGCGGGCCCACACGAAGCAAAAGCTAACAGGCAGCTCACACGGTTACCTAGATTTTTAGGGCTCAGCAGCAGTTTATATGTCACATCTTATTTGTTATTCGTTTTTTTGGCATATTTGACTCTTTATATTCACATGTTTAAGCTCAGTGTTGATGTCACGTGTTCCCTGTGGTTTCACACCTAGTTAAAGCTATAGGCAGCATAACTTTTTTAATGTCTAGTTGGTACAGCAATGATAGGCGAAGCAAAAACAAGGCCTAGACAGGACCAAATAGTGAGTAACTACATAGGTCGCAGAGATAACTAACTATTACACGCTAAGACTCACAGGCTATATATGCAACCATATCTGTCCAAATAACTACAAAATGTACATTGTTCTTCATGCCACATAACTGCTATGCAATGTTAAATGATGCGAAGGTACCTGCTGTTGTGGCAGTGCATTTCCGCTTGTCTAATCTATGTACAAATAAAATAAAGAATTAAAAAAAAAAACAGTACCAGTATAGGTAGTTATCTGAAAGATCAAAATTAAGAAAAGATCTTTGATCTGTTAAGTAGTTTACTCCCTAAGTTGCCATCCTTAAGTAAGATTGCTATAAGTATACCTAATACCAAATAAGGGAGGTATCTGCTAAAGGATGCCCTAATTTGGTGTCCTTAAATATTCCCACATAAGGGCACCAATTTTGGAAGTTATTTGCCAAAATGGTAAAAAAAAATTAAATTAAGAAAATCCCTTTTTGTAATTCTGATCTTTCAGCTGTTTTGTAAAAAAAACTCCAAAATTTGCTTTGCTGAGATGGGATTCCATATTTAATTAAACCAAATTACAGAGCACTCTACTAAACCGGTAAAAGATCAAAATTTAAGTGACAGTACAGTGAGCAAATAAAAAAATGTAATCATGCATTTTTCTTGTTTATTGGGGGCATATCTACAACAGCTTAAAACAGCTCTAATCTTGTTTTACTGCCTTTGCAAGCCACCTCCCCTTGATCTTTAAAACATGCTTCCCAAAAGGCATCCAGCAGCAGGAAACATTGAAAAAAAATAAACCTATAAATGTGTATTACTAATTCAGAATCTAGCAAATCTAGCTATATCCCCTCCTTCGGAGGAAGCTCAGGCAAAAAAATTATTCCCGGAATCTTCCCCAGAGCTGATAACGAACCTAAGCCTTACAAAGATGATAAATGACCTTTATGAAAAGATTAAGAAAGATTTAAAACAAAATCTAGCGGAAGTAATTAAAGAGATGTCCATCCTTAATTCTAAACTGGTAGAGCGAAATAGCGAACTTGAAAAAACACGCTTAGAGGCTACTCATCTTCAGTCTCAGAATATAGCCTTAAAAGATTAGTTAAAGGAGATGGATAGCAAATTAACACAATTAGAAGATAGGCCTCGTCTAAATAATGTAAGACGTAAAGGTATATCAAAGGATCTAAAAAATTATGATTTATCTGGGTATGTTACTGAATTTATTGCTCAATTTATTGATGCACACCAAATGACTTTATTCCCTCTAGAAAAATGCCACAGAATTTATAGCCCCAGAAATAGGGCTTCCTCCTCACCTAGAGACGTAATAATCAGGTTTCTAAACTTGTCTGTAAAAGATTTATTTCTGAAACAATTGAGACTTAATCTACATTTAAGAGACAACATTTTTGAAGGGATATTGGTATTCCCAGACCTCTCGTTGGCAACTAGAAGTGAAAGAAGAGGTTTTAAAGATTTACCATCACCGCTCAGATCAAAGAATATTAATTACTGATAGGGATTTCCCACTAAATTGCTAATTTAGTACAATGGGAAAAACTTAATTGTTAAAGATCCTTTGGAAGATATCCCCAGACTGAAAAGTATAGGAATGCTGGGTTTCCAGTCATGGACAAACTCTTTCAAACTACTTATAAAATCTACTCATTGTGTTAACATACAGGAGACCTCTCTTAAACTTACTCGTTGATGGTATATGGTCCCTACTAAGCTGTGTAAATTTTAACCAAATACCTCTTGCCAGTGCTGGAGATGTAATATGAATCCTGGTCAATAAAACACATTTGGTGGGATTGTGATAAACTGAACATCCTTAAATCAGAAGTTACTAAAATCTTAACAGATTTAAAATTAAAAGTTGCTTTAACCTTAGAAAGATTCCACTTTCATTTAAACCTTCCTTTTCTGTCAAAACCATCGATTTATCTTACCGTACATATATTAATGGCTGTTAAGCTTTGTATGGCTAGATATCGGAGAAGGTAGGAGCTTCCTAATATCCATGAAATTAAAGCTCAGATTAATTACCAAGGAGTGATGGAGAAAGCAATATACAGGTGATACTCGAAAAAATTTGAATATCGTGCAAAAGTTCATTATTTCAGTAATGCAACGTAAAAGGGGAAACTAATATATGAGATAGACTCATTACATGCAAAGCAAGATAGTTCAAGCCGTGATTTGTCATAAGTGCAATGATTGTGGCTTGCAGCTCATGAAAACCCCAAATCCACAATCTCAGTCAATTAGAATATTGTGAAAAGGTGCAATATTCTAGGCTCAAAGTGTCCCACTCTAATCAGCTAAGTAAGCCATAACACCTGCAAAGGGTTTCTGAGCCTTTAAATGTTCTCGGAATCTGGTTCAGTAGGAATCACAATCATGGGGAAGACTGCTGACCTGACAATTGTGCAGAAAACCATCATTGACACCCTCCATAAGGAGGGAAAGCCTCAAAAATGTAATTGCGAAGGAAGTTGGATGTCCCCAAAGTGCTGTATCAAAGCACATTAATAGAAAGTGATGTGGAAAGGAAAAGTGTGGAAGAAAAGGTGCACACGCAGCAGGGATGACCGCAGCCTAGAGAGGATTATCAGGAAAAGGCCATTCAAAAGTGTTGGGGACTTTCACAAGGAGTGGACTGAGGCTGGAGTCAGTGCATCAAAAGCCATCACACACAGACGGATCCTGGACATGGGCTTCAGATGTCGTATTCCTCTTGTCAAGCCGCTCCTGAACAACAAAAAACGTCAGAAGCGTCTTACCTGGGTTAAAGAAAAACAGACCTGGTCTGTTTCTCAGTGGTCCAAAGTCCTCTTTTCTGATGAGAGCAACTTTTGCATCTCATTTGGAAACCAAGGACCCAGAGTCTGGAGGAAGAATGGAGAGGCACACACTGCAAGATGCTTGAAGTCCAATGTGAAGTTTTCACAGTCTGTGTTGATTTGGGGAGCCATGTCATCTGCTGGTGTTGGTCCACTGTGCTTCATTAAGTCCAGGGTCAATGCAGCCGTCTACCAGGAGATTTTGGAGCTCTTCATGCTTCCTTCCGCAGACGAGCTTTATTGGGATGCTGACTTCATTTTCCAGCAGGACTTGGCACCTGCACACACTGCCAAAAGCACAAAAGCTTGGTTCAATGACCGTGGGATTACTGTGCTTGATTGGCCAGCAAACTCGCCTGACCTGAACCCCATAGAGAATATATGGGGCATTGCCAAGAGAAAGATGAGAGACATGAGACCGAACAATGCAGAAGAGCTGAAGGCCACTATTGAAGCATACTGGTCTTCCATAACACATCAGCAGTGCCCCAGGCTGATAGCTTCTATGCCACACCGCATTGAGGCAGTAATTGCTGCAAAAGTACTGAGTCCATATGCATGCTTATACTTTTCAGAGGTCCGATATTGTTCTATGTACACTCTCTGTTTTATTGATTGCATGTAATATTCTAATTTACTGAGATTGTGGATTTGGGGTTTTCATGAGCTGTAAGCCATAATCATCGCACTTTTGACAACTCATGGCTCGAACTATCTTGCTTTGCATGTAATGCGCCTATCTCATATATTAGTTTCCCCGATTAGGTCTATTGTTCTTCTCGTGTTGTCTTGTGCTTGTCTTTGTGGAATAAAGCCTACTTGGTCCGGTTTAATGAGTTTCGGTAAAAGAGGGTTGAGTCTCATCGTCATAACTTTGGTCAGGAGTTTTAAGTCAATGTTTAGGAGTGAGATGGGGCGGTAGTGGCCTGGTTCGTCATGGGCTTTGCCTGGCTTGGGTAGGAGGGTGATGTTGGCTTGAGTCATGTCTGGGGGTAGTGGGTTGCCTTTGAGCATTGTGTTAAAGACTTTGCAGAGTCTTGGGATGAGAATGTCGCTGAATGATTTGTAGTAGATGGCCGTTAGACCGTCGGGTCCCGGGCTTTTATTGGGTTTTAAGGTTTTGATTGCTGTTGATAGTTCTTCTGGGGAGATGTCTGATGAGATTAGCGATCTGGCTGTGTCCGTGAGGGAGGGGAGGGAAAGCTTCTCGAGGAAGGCGTCAGTTAGGGATCGGGTTATGTCAGTGTCTGGGTCAGGGGTATGGTTGTAGAGGGTTGTGAAGTATTGTTGGAAGATTTTCCCTATCGTGTGTGGGTCATTGCTCATTGTGCCGTCCGTATTGCGAATTTGGGAGATTCGTTTAGTTTCGGTTAGGTTTTTGAGGCGTTTTCTAGCATTGCGTCCGCTTTGTTACCCTTCTCGTAATATTTCTGCTTGGTCCACGTGAGTGCTTTTGTCGTGGCTGAGAGTGATAAGCGTTTGAGTAGGGCTCTAGCTGTTGTAAGCTGTTCGAGGAGAAAGGGGGTTGGATTTAGTTTGTGTAGGGTTTCTAGGCGGCCTATTTCGGCAATGGTGTCTAGCAGCTGTTTGTTGTGTTGTTTTTTGCGGGCAGTTGCTATAGCTATCAGCCTACCCCGCATTACCGGTTTGTGTGCTGCCCAGACGGTGATTGGGGAGGATACGGATGGGTCGTTGAGGGTGAAGTATTCTGTGATATCGTTGGCGAGGGACATGGTCGTTTGTTTGTCGTGTAGGAGTTGTGAGTTGAGTTTCCATGTCCATGGGCGTGTCATGTTAGGGATTGAGAGGGTTAGGGATATGTCGGCATGGTCTGACCAGGTTATGTGTCCGATGGAGGAGTGTGTGATTCTTGTCGTGATGTTGGGGGAGATGAGGAAGTAGTCGATGCGGGAGTATGTGTTGTGAGGGTGGGAATAGAATGTGTAGTCAAGGGTTGAGGGGTGTTGGGCTCTCCAGATATCCAGTAGGTTTTGAGTGTTTAAGAATTGGGAGAAAAGGGCATCATTTTGTGACGGTCTTGAGTCCTTGAGATTTGGTGGTACGGTCCAGGACTGGGTGGTGAGTGGCATTGCAGTCGCCGCCTATAATGGTGAATGTTGTGTTAAGTGCTGATAAGTGGGTCGAGAATGTTTGCCAGAATAGTGAGTCCGGGGTAGTGGGGGCGTATAGTGATGTGATGGAGTAGGTGGTAGGGCCTATTTTGCCCGTGAGTGTTAGAAATCTCCCTTGTTTGTCTGGGAAAGCTTGGATATCTGTCAATGGGCAGGATGATTTGAGTATGATGGCCACCCCTTTGGATTTGGCATCTGGCGAGTGGGCGAAGAAGCTGCGGTTGTATTGTTTGTTCTTGAGTGGGAAGTGTTTGTGATGGGTGAAGTGGGTTTCTTGAATCATAAGGATGTCTGCTTTTAGGCTGTGGGCCCATCGTAGTAGGGAGTGTCGTTTTTTGGGGCTGTTTAGGCCCTTCGCGTTGATGGAAGTGCAGTGCAGTTTTAGCGGCATGGCCTGGGAAAGGGTAAACTCTTGCTACAGTGGGGGGTGCGGGGGGGCGTTAGGGGGGGGGGTACCGGGGTCTGGGTGGTACCGAGGAGGCAGCAGAGGAACTTGGTGTTTTGTGTAGGGTGGGTTGGGTTGTTAATGTGCTGGGCTTACTTTTATTGCCAGCGAGGTTAGACTTGGTTGCCGGGGGTCTCTCTGGCCTGAGTGGTCGGAGACCGTCGGCACTTATCAAGTCGTGTGTGGGGGGGAAGTGGTCGTCTTTCTGGGAGCGGGCGGCAAACAGTGTGCAGTATCTGGCGGGCAGTTTCAGTTTAACATAGAACCTGAGTAAGTGTAACTTGGGAGGTAACTGTTGTAAGTCAGGGCGTCTCTAGTCTGGTGTCCCTTCGGTGGTGCTTGAGGTCCTGTAAGAGGACTTGGGTATATGCGCTGCCGAAAGGAGAAGGCCAAACCCGTGGGTCGTCCTGAAACTATATACATGGGTGTGTGTGATGGTGTTGTGCCGCACCCCGGCACGGTGGATGGTCTGTTGGAGTGGATCGCTATGGGGGCCCTCGGTTCGGGAGTCCCAGGTTGGCCCGGAGGCCGGGTCCCCTTAGGTCTAATCTTATGGCGGGGTGTTGTCGTGGGTGTTAACAGCGGCAGGAGAGTGACATATTTATCTGGGTGCGCTAGTTGCACCGGCGTCGGGACCATCGCGGCCAGCCGCCCCCCCCCGTCCCCGGAGGGGGGGGGGGGGGAGGGCCGCCAGGGCCCCGAGTCATTTAACATCTCTCCCCCCTCGGCCCCAGTCAATGGGGGCTGTTGGTGCAGTAAATTGCTGGTTTGTGGTCGTAGAGGAGCCACATCCCTTTCGATCCCGGGACCATCACGGCCCGCCACCCCCCCGCCTCCTCGGAGGGGGGGGGGGGGGGGAAGGCCGCCAGGGCCCCCGGCATTTAACATCCCCCCCACCCGGCCACACCCAACGGGAGCCGCCAGTGCGATGGCTGTTTACTTGTGGTCGCTGAGTAGCCACTATCCTCCCGACTCCGAGGCCGTCACGGCCCCCCGCCCCCCCCGCCCCGGCGGAGGGGGGGTGGGGGGAAGGCCGCCAAGGCCCCGGGTCGCCCCCCCCCCCAACCCCACAGAGTGTCCCCAGTGCATGTGTTAGCAAGCCGTTCATCAGGAGCGATCAAACAGTTCATGTGCAATATTCAAAGTGTAGACTCTCCCCGCTGGGCCCGGTGCCATCGCTGCCCGCCGCCCCCCCGCTCCGCAGAGAGGGGGGGGGCGGCCGCCAGGGCCCCGAACCGCAGCCCCCCCAATCTCCCCCCCAGCCCCGTGGTAGGCAAAATGAGTGGCCCCATTGTGTTCTTACGGTTTTCCAGAGTCAATAAAGTTCTAACAGTTCTGTCACCGCCATGCAGGTGGCGGGGCGTCGATCTGTGCATTCATCGGCCATGCGGGGTCTCTGTCATAAGCGGCCATGGGGCGTTGGGCCGCGTGCTTGGGTTTGCCATGTGTCCTTGGTGCTGGGTTCCAGGGGCCCGAGCAGGCGTGGAGAAGTTCGGTCGGGTCCCAAGGCTGTCGAGTATTTCCCCGGAGCCGAGGGCGGGAAAAGTGCTTGAAGTTGCTGTTTGTTCGATGCTGTATAAAGTTTGTGTCCAGGTCCCGTTGTGGTCTTTAAGCTGGGTGCTTCATGCGGTGTGACCGCTTGCTAGGGCCTGAGGCTGCGCCGTGGAGCCGGTCTGTTGCTGAGGCTTTGTACGTGTCGGGGTGCGGCAGCGGGGCTTGTCGTGTTTAAGCGTGGGCTTGTGACGGGCGTTGTCGCCTGTCTCGATCTCTTTGAGGCTGTGGTTCCCATGTGCGGTGTTGGGTGGAAGGATGCTGTATAGTTACAGCTAGTTCTTGGGTGAGGTCTCGGAGGCCTAGTTGTGCGGCGAATTCTCGGGCTTCAGATGGCCTGTGGAGTGTGTATGTGTGGTTGTCGTGTCTCACCACTAGTTTGAAGGGGTGACCCCAGGAGTAGCGTATTCTCCGCGCTTGCAGTGCTTGGGTCAGTGGTCTTAGTTCCCTGCGTTTACGGAGAGTAGTGGGTGCCAGGTCCTGGTACAGTTGTACTGTATGGCCTTCAATTTGTAGTGGGGTCTCCCTTGTTGCGCGCATAATCGCCTCTTTAATGTGGAAGTAGTGGCATCGGATAATGATGTCTCGAGGCTGTGTGGTGTTTGTGGATGGAGGGCGGAGGGCCCTATGTGCTCTGTCGAGGAGGAGGTCTGACGGCGGGGCGTCAGGCAGCAAGCTGCTGAAGGCCTCGTGTAGTATGGCGGTTAGTGCCTCTGGTGCTGAGGATTCTGGCAGACCTCGTATGCGAATGTTATTACGCCTTGACCTGTTATTCAGATCTTCTTGTGTTTCTTCCAAGTATGTAATTTGTTCTTGTAAGTCTTTGAGGGAGGCCTCGTGAGTGGAGGTGGTGGCGGTAACCTCATCCATTTTGTTTTCAAGCGCATGTGTGCGTTTAGAGAGGTCAGTCAGTCCTTCTTTGAGTGGGGTTAGGTGTTTGGAGAGTTCTTCTGCCACTAAGGACTTCATGTCAGTCAGCAAGTCCTTTAAGTCTTTTTTGGTAAGGGGAGATGATTCCCTTTTGTGGCTAGCTATGCTTGTATCAGAGTCTGAATCTGAGGCCTGCTGGCTGTGAGAGCATGGTGTCTCCTTCTCTGACCTTGTTTTGAATATCGGAGCCACGGCTGCTCCGGTCTTCGATTTTCGTCCTCCGCCCATTGTGCTGTTGCCTGGTGTGGGTCAGTGCTGTGGGAGTCGGTCCAGGGCTAATTTTTCGGTTCCGGTGCCCTTATTATCTGCTGATGTGCCGTTTGCCGCCTCGGAGCTCACTCAGACTGCGGCCATCTTCGTCGGCGGTTAAGCTCCGCCCCCATGATGGTTTGCATCTTATTTACGTTTTTACATTTTTTTTTCCTTTCCCAGAAAATGATAGCTTATTATTAATATTTCTCTTATATAAGACTAGGATATGGCTGACTGAGTTTTAGTTTATCTTTTTCACTACCTTCCACAGGTGTCTCATTTTCTTATGTTTTTTTTAATGTATTTGTAATTATTATTGTAGTGTCTTTTATGTTAATGTATTGATTTAAATGCTCACAAATTTTTAACGTGCGTGCAATACTTTTATACGAATTTATATATGCACCTAATATTTGGATCTAAACTTTTTGATCTTTGTTTTTGACGTACTACTATGCACTTTAATGATAATTCTATTCTGGAAATAATATATGTGAATATTCTTGTTTAAAATCAAATTAAAATGTAGATAAAAAAAAAAAAAAAAGAATTGTTGGGAGGCATGCAGTTGTTATAAGAGCACTCAGGACTGTAAGCCCCGAATTTAGGAGAGTGGCTTCAGCAGTTTCAAGGTGGGAAAGATACTGCATAGAAGAACCCTTAGACTCCAAGACCTCTGGTAGAGGACCCGAGAATGAGGAATAAACATACACAAAAATAAAACCTGGAAGGGTAAGGAAGTCAATCAATAATATTTTTATAAGACATAAATTTATCCATTTTTAGAAAACCTAGTTACCTATAATACTGTCAAACAAGAAAGAGGAAAAGGGCTGTGCCACATCAAATCACAATAACACACGACAATTCGGATAACAAAAGTAAAACATTTTTTTAAATGTATAGTCCCAACAATAGTGATGTCGCGAACATAAAAATTTCCGTTCGCAAATGGCAAACGCGAATTTCCGCAAATGTTCGCGAACGGGCAAACCTGGCGAACCGCCATAGACTTCCATAGGCAGGCGAATTTTAAAACCCACATGGACTCTTTCTGGCCACAATAGTGATGGAAAAGTTGTTTCAAGGGGACTAACACCTGGACTGTGGCATGCCGGAGGGGGATCCATGGCAAAACTCCCATGGAAAATTACATAGTTGATGCAGAGTCTGGTTTTAATCCATAAAGGGCATAAGTCACCTAACATTCCTAAATTGTTTGGAATAACGTGCTTTAAAACATCAGGTATGATCGATCAGGTAGTGTAAGGGTTACACCCGCTTCACAGTGACAGACCAAAGTCCCTGTTTAACGCACCGCAAACAACCGCAAACAGTCCATTTGCACAACCGCAAACTCCCCATTTGTACAAGGTTGCATACCAAGCTAGGCATGTCCCGTTCCTTGTCCTCACTGATGTCATTGAAGGTCTCTTCCTCCACCCAGCCACGTACAACACCAAGGGTCCCCGAAAGGTGACAACAAGCCCCCTGTATTTTTTTGTAAATGTACACTACTGTTACACCAGATATGAGTTGCACTGGTGTGACACTGTGCCCTGGCAGGCCCTGAAACGCACACGTGTTAAGGAAACTGGCTGCTATTATATTACAGTCAAAAAAGTGTTGTTTTTTTTAAATGCAAGCTATTGTGACACCACATATGAGTGGTGGCACTGGGACCACCTTAAAAATATTGGATATCGCTAAAAATCATGATCACTATATACTTTCTCTACAAACCTCTAAAACGAACCAAACTACTCATCCATCCGCTATACCACTTTATCCCACCTAGAACTAGTGCCCAGTTAAAATACTTGACTCTTACTTACTCACACTCAGTCATGCCACACACATTTCACCACTACTCTCACTGAATCCCTCTGACTACGGCTAAATTCATCTTCTACATTAGAACACTACTCCCAAGATTGGGTTGTATCCATGTCTCGGGTCTTTCATTTAGAATAGGGGCAGCTTTGGTCTCCTTCAACACTGACACTCCAGTGCATATTATTAAAAGACTGGGCAGATGGAAATCCTCAGTCTACAACCGATATATTCCTCATTCCGAGAAAGAAATGAGGAAAGCTTTTAAAAGTTTGGCTTTGTAAATTTGATGCAATGTGTTTTTCTTTAATACCTTTTCACCCACTTTGCATGAACCCGATTTACATATATTACTAATATGTTTCTGAACATATATATTATATTATTCACTCACTCACTCACTCTCTGGGCCGGCCTAAGACATCATGCTGCCTAGGTCCAACCAGGGCCGGTGCTTGGATTTTTAGGTACATAGGCGAAGATGCATTTTTCCACCCCCCCCCCGATCCCCACCCTAAAAATCTTCACCTATGTGCCTCTTAACCAGCCCCTCTCCCCTCCCCGACCATTAGTGGTCCCTTCCCTGTCCCTTAGTGTTCTTCTCCCCTCCCCCCTCTTTTACCTGTCTCTTGGTGTTTCTCACCCATTCCCTGCCTGTCCCTTGGTGCACCCCACACCTCTTTAGTGGTCACACTCCCCTTCCTGGTGTGCCTCCTACCTCTACTGTTGCATTGCCGAGCGGAGCAGATCCCCTAAAGGAGCTTCAGTTTTCTGTACCCAGCCGGACTGACAGGGAGTGCTCTCTCTGTGAGCACCTTCTGTCAGTCTGGCCAGGTACAGGAAACAGAAGCTCCTGTACCGCACTCCGCTCCGCTACACTCTGTACACACTGACAGTCACACACTCAATGACAAACACACAGACATCACTGACAGACACAGACTCATTGATCTGACACACACTCATTCATTGACACTGACAGACCCACACTGATTGACACTAATTGACAGACACACTGATAGTCACACACAGACTCAATGACAAACATACTCTCACTGATTTGACAGACACACACTCATCATACACTGACAGACACACTCATACACTCACATGCACACACACTCATACAATCACTCACAGACACACACAGACGCACTCACTCACACACACACACTCAGTCACTCACCGACAGACGCTGTCACTCACAGACAGATGCTGTCACTCACAGACACACACGCTGTCACTCACAGACACACACGCTGTCACTCACAGACAGACTCTGTCACTCACAGACACACACGCTGTCACTCACAGACACACGCTGTCACTCACAGACACACACTCTGTCACTCACAGACACACACTCTGTCACTCACAGACACACACACTGTCACTCACAGACAGACACTCACACACAGACACACGCTGTCACTCACAGACACACACGCTGTTACTCACAGACAAACGCTGTCACTCACAGACACACACACACACTGTCACTCACAGACACACACACTGTCACTCCCAGACACAGACACTCACACACAGACACATGACATACATTCACTAATTATTTTAATAAATAAAAAATTTCCACCCAGCCTTCCTACCTGGAGAGCTGGTGTGGATGATGGATCATTTCCTGTGGTCCAGTGGGGCTGCTGGGCGGCGTGTGGCAGTGCTGTGATTAGGCGTGGCGAGGGAGCTCTAATCTCACCGCTATGCTCCCTCGCGGGCTGTCTGCTGATACTGCGGGAGCCGGAATATGACGTCATATTACGGCTCCCGCGGCATCAGCAGACAGCGCGCGAGGGAGCAGAGCGGTGAGATTAGATCCACATCCATCATCCACACCAGATGGTGGCCGGCAGGAGGGAGAGCTTCCATCCTGCCGGCCACTGAAATATTGCGCCCCCAGAGCCCATGCGCCCTAAGGAGGCCGCCTGTGCCGCCTTATGGACGCGCCGGCCCTGGGTCCAACGATAAATGACTATGGGGGATAATGTATAATAAACACAGGTTACTGGCTATGGGGGGGGATAATGTATAATAAACACAGGTTACTGGCTATGGGAGGGATAATGTATAATAAACACAGGTTACTGGCTATGGTAGGATAATGTATAATAAACACAAGTTACTGGCTATGGGAGGATAATGTATAATAAACACAGGTTACTGGCTATGGGAGGATAATGTATAATAAACACAGGTTACTGGCTATGGGAGGATAATGTATAATAAACACAGGTTACTGGCTATGGGAGGGATAATGTATAATAAACACAGGTTACTGGCTATGGGGGGGGATAATGTATAATAAGCACAGGTTACTGGCTATGGGGGCGGATAATGTATAATAAATACAGGTTACTGGCTATGGGAGGATAATGTATAATAAACACAGGTTACTGGCTATGGGGGGATAATGTATAATAAACACAGGTTACTGGCTATGGGGGATAATGTATAATAAACACAGGTTACTGGCTATGGGGGATAATGTATAATAAACACAGGTTACTGGCTATGGGGGATAATGTATAATAAACACAGGTTACTGGCTATGGGGGATAATGTATAATAAACACAGGTTACTGGCTTTGGAGGATAATGTATAATAAGCACAAACACAAAAAAAATAATAAAAAAAAATAAATAAAAAATGAATGCAGCTTCAGAATTAATCTAAATTGTATGCTGTCTAGGAGGTGGGAGGGTCTGGGAGGGAGGGTCTGCTGCTGATTGGCTGGAATGTGTCTGCTGATTGTGAGGTACAGGGTAAAAGTTTACTCAATGATGATGAATAGGGGGCGGACCGAATATGGCATATGTTCGCCGTCCGTGGCGAACGCGAACACGCTATGTTCGCCAGGAACTATTCGCCAGCAAACCGTTCGGGACATCACTACCCAACAATAATAGTTCTAACACAGAAAGGATGACTATCCATTATTGTTATAACTATTATTGTTGGGACTATCCGTTTAAAAAAAAAAAAATTACATACAAAAAAGAAATGATAATGACCCAGTGACAAAAGAATGATGAGCAGAAGATTATAGAGTGTATAGAATACATAAGTGCACTATTATAAGAGATACGCATATAGAAAATATAGAAATACATTAATATATTTTATTAATAATTTTTGGGGGCATATTGAGTACACATGATTAATTGTCAATCACTTGTAAAATTCTCATGCCAGCATGGCTTGCAAGTGCACCAAGCGAACACATCTTTTATGGTAGTTATAGTCCCTATCCTTCATATTACAATCTTATATTACTAAATGCTCCGTCATAGAATATTTTGTTTATTTGATTTTGACTGCTAGGCTTCCCTAGGTAAGAGTGATAGACCTGATTATTGCATCAATTTAATAAGCTTTCCAAATGATTCAATACTGTTAGAAATAATTTCCAAATAATTTATCTACAGAAGACACCAATAATGGCCGTGGAAATGTTTGTCGATAAACCATTTATAACGTTTTTCTTACAGTATTGAATCATTTGGAAAGTTTATTAAATGAATGTCTATGTTGCATGTGAGAATCTAAAAAACTTCTAAAGCTACCTGAGCCCGAAACTCAGGGAAACCACAGATGTACTGGGTTTTTACCTAACATTGAAACAACTAATTCTCTCTATTTAACTACGTCACAGGATACATTGTTTATTACAAAAAAAAAAACCCACTAAGTCTTCAGTGAATACTAATCTACTTCCCTAATACTACCCTTACCTTTTGTGTCACTTTACCCAACTCCCTCTAGCATGCAAGCTCATTGAACAGGGCCTTTAACCACTCTGTTCCTGTGCGTCAAACTAATCTGGTTACAATTTCATGTTTGTTAGTCCACCTATTGTAAAGCGCTACGGATCCTGTTGGTGCTATATAAATATAATAATAATAATTACAAAGAGATCTGATCTTTTTCTTTCTGTTTCTGTTTTGTCAGAAGATGCAAGAATGCCCTTTACATAGAAACAAAATATTACTCAATTTAGTGCTAGCTTGGAAGTTACGGTAAGATGGTCTCAGACTATAAAGTTGTAAAAAATTACTCAATACAATGATAGCATGGAAGTTACGGTAAGATGATATCTGAATATTAAAAAAGGACTTAGGAGGAAACTCTTTGATCACTAACTCAGTATAAATTGCATATATATTATTAAGTTATAACTCAAGGAATATAGATTTTGTTATTACATATAAAAAGATGTATATTTTTGTTTTACACTTATAGTGTAAAAAAATGGTGTCATACATTTAACATTCATATTTTTTGCGTGATTTCATAAAGAAAATCTTGGAAAAAAAAGAATGGCTTTATTCACTAAATCAGAAATGCAAATTTCAAACCAGTTAGCAGAATTAGAAAAATTCTACAGTTTACAGGTTATTCAATAAAGCTAGCATTGTGGGGAATTGGAAGTGAATTCCAAGTGAATTTCACATTTTAGACCACTATAACCAAAGCATAGCTGACTTTGTTGGAAATTCACAGTGAATGCAAAGTCAATTTTCACTTTAGTAAATAAATCCTGTAATAGTGTTTTTTTCATAACTTGTCAATTTTTCCATCTCATATTTTTTTTGTCAGAAAAATAGGCAATAAATTCTATAAAAAAAAAAATCAGATTACTAGATTATCCTCAAGTATTGTTTACTTTTGCGTGCATTTATGCATGACATGGTGTTATTGTAATTCAGATTTTAGATAAACATTACTACTTACTATGCAATGCCTCATGCAGAACATTTGCCTAAAATGTTAGTAAAGCAACACAATCATAACAATATGAACTTACTTTTGTCCTGGTTTAATCGCTTGCTGTGCACCTTAGACCATCTATAGGGCTATGATTATCTGTGTAGTCCAAGTGAGCACTTTAAGTGCACAGGGAGGACAATGACTTGGAGAAAGGTGTTTGCAGGAAACTTGTCTGACAAGACTTGATCTGCAGGTGACATCATTAAAAAAGTTAGAGTGCCTGCAAGGAAGTCAACCCAGAGCATTTAACAATTTGATCATAAACAAACTTGTGCAAGAAAAAACTTTCTGTGTTAGTAATTGCATATATGTAAATTAGATGCCACTGGGATGCATTTATAATTAAGTATTAATGCTTTTATTCAATAGAGATTGGTTTCTATGTAAAAAGTCAGGCCTCGCCTAATTACAACTAATGAATCACAACGTTCTTTAAAAAAAAAAAAATAACTCAAGGCAAAATCTGTTGACAATAGTTGATGTTATCTGTCACTGATATATCATTTTACCACAATAATATTGGTAGATTAAGAAGCAACACAGACATAGACTTCTGAAGTGACAACATTGGTTGATTTGACCATTTTCAGGTTTCAATACTAACAGGGTTATTCACTAAACTAAGAATGTTTGCAAATTAATTCAGAACGGCAACAGTGAGCCAAAATGCCTGTGAGTATAGATAAGTTGGACATTTTTCCAGTTCAACTATTTATATATCAGTTTTTACAATCAGTATTAATGTGTGAAAATAATGAGATTGTAAGTAACCCTGATAGTGTTTTTCTTTAAAAACACTAGAACTACTACAGCTTAACATCTTCTATTTTCTATAGCCTCTCCCTACAGGCTCAACTATGAACACGCTGCCTTTTCTTTGCTGAGCCTTCTTCTTTCGTAACCTCCTATCATTCCCAACCATCCCTTCCACCTCCAAGCTTATCACTTTTACACCTAACTTTCTCTATTCATGCCTATCCCTCCCATCCCAGCTTCCCCACTCACAGCATCACAAAAGCATCTTCATCTATGTGCCTCTTAGCCCACCTTTTTGTTTCTTATCCCCTTTTTTAAATGTCTCACCCCCTTTAGTGTCTTATCCCCTATTTTGTTCCCCACTGTGTGTCTCACACCTCCCTTGTGTATCTCTTGCTACCCCCTTTGTGTTTCTTACTCCCCCAGCCTCTGTGTCTCCTTCTCTCCCAGACCCTTTGTGTCTTTCACTCTTACCAGCTACTTTGTGTGTTTCTATTTCACCACCAGCCTGTCTATCTCCACCCAGCCCCTCTGTGTATCTTTTTCCTCTTCCCTAGTCCCTCTGTATCTCTTTCACCCCCAACCCCTTTGTATTTCCACTCCCAGGCGCTTCTGTGTGGTGCTTTTCATCTCTCTGTGGACTTTCTCACCCCCAGGCCCATCTGTGTGTCTTTCTCCCCCCTCATATCCCTCTGCGTGTCTTTCTCCCCACTCAGGCCCCCCTGTGTGCCATGCCACTCTCCCCATCATGTCCCTTAGTGTTCCTCTCCCCTCCCTCCCCTGTCCCTTAGTGTTCCTCCCCCCTCCCTTCCCTGTCCCTTAGTGTTACTCTCCCCTCCCTCCCCTGTCTCTTAGTGCCCCCTATTTCCCTTAATGTCCCTCGCACCAACCCCCCATCTTAGTGTTCCTCTCCCTTCTCTTTTAGTGGTCCCCCCACTACCCCAGCAGGGCCGCCATCAGGGGGTGACAACCATGACTGTTGTCACGGGCCCGGCGGCCCTGGGGAGCCTGGACTGCTCTGGAAGTCCTGGTCCCCACTTTCTTTCTCTGCACACATAGATAGCAAATATTGCTATATGTGCAGCCGCGGGCCCCCGGCTCCCTGTTACCACAGACGGGGCCCAGGCAGCACACAGCTTCTCCTCTCCTCTGGACACAGGTAAGCAGTGAGGGGGGAATAACATTTACATTTAGTTTACACATTGCACATTTACACACACACACACTGCATACACTAACACAACACACACACTACATACACTAACACAACACACACACACTGCATAAATTAACACAACACACACACTGCATACACTAACACAACACACACACACACACTGCATACACTAACACAACACACACACACACTGCATACACTAACACAACACACTGCATACACTAACACAACACACACACACTACATACACTAACACAACACACACACACACACTGCATACACTAACACAACACACACACACACTGCATACACTAACACAACACACTGCATACACTTACACAACACACACACTGCATACACTAACACAACACACACACACACACACTGCATACACTAACACAACACACACACACACACTGCATGCACTAACACACACACTCCATACACTAACACACTGCATACACTAACACAACACACACACACTGCATACACTAACACAACACACTGCATACACTAACACAACACACACACTGCATACACTAACACAATACACACTGCATACACTAACACAACACACACACACACACACTGCATACACCAACAGAACACACACACACTGCATACACTAACACAACACACACTGCATACACTAACACACACACACTGCATACACTAACACACACACTGCATACACTAATACAACACACACTGCATACACTATTACACTAATACAATACACACACTGCATACACTAATACAACATACACTCTGCATACACTACACACTAACACACTCTGCATACACTACACACTAACACACTCACTGCATCCACTATACTGACACTCACTCTGCATTCGCTACACATTAACACACTCTTCATTCACTACACTAACACACACTCTGCATCCGCTACACTAACACACACTCTGCATCCGCTACACACTAACACACTCTCTGCATTCACTACACATTAACACTCTGCATCCGCTACACACTAACACACACTCTGCATCCGCTACACACTAACACACTCTCTGCATTCACTACACATTAACACACACTCTGCATTCACTACACATTCAAATACACTCTGCATTCACTACACATTAACACACACTCTGCATTCACTACAAATTTACACACACTCTGCATTCACTGCACTAACACACACTACATGCATTACACTAACACACACTCTGCATTCACTACACACTAACACACACTCTGCATTCATTACACACTAACACACACTCTGCATTCACTAAACTATGCACACACTCTGGATTCACTATACTGACACACACTCTGTATTAACTACACTAACATACACTCTGCATTAACTGTACATACATCATCCACTACACAAACATCCTGTATTCACAGTACACACACTACATCCACCACAAATTGAAACACTCTGCATTCACTATACACAGACACTGCGTCTAATACACACACTACATCCACTACAGACACTGCATCCACTAAACACATTTCATCTAGTACATACAAACACTACATCCACTACACAAACACACACTACATCACTGTACACACACTACATCCACTACTCAAATACACTCTCCGTTCACTATACACACTGCATCCGCTACACAAACACACACTCTGCATTCACTGCACAAACAGTATCTAATACACACAAACACTACATGCCTTACACACATTCTAATTCCACTATACACACCACATTCAGTCCTGCATCATTGTGAGCGGACTAGCTAGGGCGTGGGCGGGCCCGGGAGGGAGGGATTGGGGGGGCCCAGACCTTGTGCTTTGTCAGGGGCCCCAAAATTTCTGATGGCGGCCCTGTACCCCAGTGTTCATTATCCTTCCCCTCCCCTGTACCTTAGTGTCCCCCCAATGTTCATCTCCCCTCCCCTGTCCTCCCCTCCCCTGTCCCATAGCATTCTTTAACCCCCTCCCTGTCCCATAGCATTCCTTTGCCCACTTTCCTGTCCCATAGCATTATTTTCCCCCCTCCCCTGTCCCATAGTGTTATTTTCCCCCCTCTCATTATTTTCCTCCCTCCCATAGTTTTCCTTCCACTCCTTCCCCTTAGTGCCCCGGTGTGTCTCCTACCTTTATTGTAGCGTGGCCGAGCGGACCGCGGTACAGGAGCTTCAGTCTCCTGTACCCGGACGGACTGACAGGAAGGGCTCTCTCAGTGAGTTCCTGTACCGCGGCGCGCACTGCTCCGCTTAGTCACGTTACCCAGAGGGCCTGCCGGTCACTCCAATCTACCAGCCCCCCAGGCCGGTGCGCCCTAAGGCGGCAGCTTGTGCCGCCTTATGGAAGTGCCGGCCCTCCACAGCATACTAATCTGGCCACTCGGAAATCACAGCTACCCACATACTGCAACATACATTAGACACAGCAATACCATTCACTCACTATTACTCAAACACTTAACTCACAGCTACCTACACATAATGCTCTGCCACACACATCATTATAAGCTACCCAAACATACCACTCTCATATACTGCCATATGACACATAGCTAGTAAATGTTGGACAAACTATGGCCTGCAATGTGCGGGGAGAAAGAGCGCATTTTTTTCACATTTTAATTTTAATAAATGTTTAAAATGAATGTGGGTCCTAGGAGGTGGGGAGATTCCATTCCCTAGTGGTCCGGTGGCATGGTGGGCCAGCACACTCGGTCTGACGTGGAGCATTACCATGGTACCCTGTGGCAACACTCTGTGGGCTGCGGATCTCACGAGAGTTAGAGAGGAGCTGTAATGTGCAGATTGAATTTGCTAGGCCCCTCTGCAGTAACAGGTAGCCAGGGGCCCTCAGTTGCACATATACATAGAGATAATCGCTATATGTGTGCACATAGGGCATGTGGGGCCTGGGACTGCCAGAGCAGTCCGGGCCCCACAGAATCGCCAGGCCTGTGACAACCATTATGGTTGTCACCCCCTGATGGCGACCCTGCGTCTCTTTGAGCCTTGCATATCAATTGATACCTGAATCTCTCCACTGTGAGCCGAGATTTAACCCCGCTCACACCAAAACTAAAAGAATCTGAAATGTGATGAAATAGTTTGAATACTGTGACTTTTCTATGTTAAACCCAAAGGTGAGGAACCTGTTTGACACTGTACTCCATAATGTTATTTGAGAATATGAACTTCTAACATCACATCAGCAGTCACTATTTAGAAGGCTCTAGGCAAAACGGCTCTGTCATTTTTTTTTTCAGTTTTTTTCTTTTGCCCCTTCTATGTTAATGATTATGCTCTCTCCCTTACCGATAAAGCATGCCTAAACTATGCCCATTGTCAACTTGACAGCTATACATAAGGAAAAATACTGTTTTATTTTCTATTTAATGAAAACTAGAACGCTCAGGAAAAACACAAGTACAGATTTAGAGACAGTGAACTAGTTAGAAGCAGATTAAATAAAGTGTATTTTTGATGACAGAGTTGCTTTAAGTTTAGTAGTGATTAAAGTATTCTTATTTGCATATGGTTTGCATAAAGACTAGGACCCCCCCATTTATTTAATTATTAGCCCAAACCTGCCACTGACTGGTCACTGTTTAGTACAGATGCCATCACTAGCAGCATGGAGGTAATAAACTTAATTTATAGGAACATGGGAGTCTTTCAATGCACATTTGTCATCTGTTTTTTAGAACAGCCAACCCAATTATCATGTTTGGCTGCGTGATTTTCAGCTCGCTATAAATCCAGCCAAAATGTGATTTAAAAAAATCAAATGAGAAAAGGAGATAATTATCTACAGTTTTCAGGCAATGACATTAAAACAAGTCCTTTTTTTTTTAAAAAACTGTGTTTTGCAAATATATGGTGTATAGTGAATAGACCCAAGTCAGTCACTGCTTCATAATTTGATTTTTTTTTTACTTAAAAAATATCTTCCCACCAACCTGATCTCAAGATGTAGCTGTTTGTATAGTCTTAGAATCTTGTAAATAACAAGAATAATTTAGGAAACCATTTCTTTATCTCATCATCATTAGCAATCATCCCAACCAGCTCTAGAGCTATATTTTACCATAATGGCCAATAATGGTCCAAAAAATAAGCCCTGGGTGAATATTTCACAGTTAATTCTCACATTTGTATTGCTTCTATAAGTTACTTTAAATTAACACTCCAAACACCATAACCGCTATAACTCGCTGTAGTGGTTATGGAGCCAAGAGTGCCCTGGTGACCCCCCTACGGTCAAGAGTCAAAACGATTTTGAACTGTTTTACTTCTTTCCTGGGGTTTGCTTGGGTGTCCACCTTACCTCCACTACTGACAATGGAGAGGTGGAAGCAGTCTGCCTGGTTTAAAGCAATCAGCTGACGCTCAGGTGAGAAATTTAGAGAAAAAAATATTGAATTGCTAAAATATGTAATCTAAAAATAACAGTTGATCGGCTAACTGCCAATAGATATGGCACAGCAACAGTGCAGGTTTTGTCAATATTCACATTGTGACAGAATCAGGAAATACCTTTGCCCATTATGTAGCTTTCTCAATCTTTATTTTTATTATATATTTGATTATGTTTCTTAAAATAGTTTCCCTTTCTCTTGAAATGCTCATTCATGTTACCACAGGATTGTCTGAAAGCCATTTCCTTACTAAGACAAAATTATACGTAAAGAGGCCAGGGGCGTTGCTGTGGGCGAGGGGCTAGAATCCTAAGTAAGGTTTTAGAAAGCCAGGGGTATAATCATAATTTTATAGCAAGATGGAGGCGAGTATTGCATATCCCTTTCTTTACTGTCCACCAATAGCAGCAAAGAATACAAACAGAAAAAATAATGTATACACAGTGACATAGGCCACTCAGCGTCCAAGTTCCACTATAATAGCAAGCACCTCCTGAAGCAAATTCGCAAACAGAATTCAACAGTTTGGTAGTTTTTGTCCGCGTTCACGGGTTTTTCCACGCGCGATTCCCACGAGTTCAGGGACTGTGCTTTCTTACGGTTTTCTCCTCTCTCTTCCTCGGCCTCTGCTTCTTCCTTCCTCGTGTCGCTACTGCTGGTCTGGGCCCTGCGGAGCTCTCTCTCCTGTCCTTTCCTTGGGTAATTTTAGTTTGATGATTAACTCTTACTACTCTCACTTTATTTACAGCCTGTTCCCTGCACTAGTGCCTGATTATCACCTTGTTTACTTATTGGCTAGTGTGGGTCTCTATAATACACCTAAGGTGCGTGTATGCCCACTACCCCTGGGGAGATGGATACGACCTCTGGATGCAGATTTCTTGGGTTTCACGACGTGCCATCAGTGTCTTGCAGTGGACCCGTTAAGCCTAAGCATATCTCTCCCTCTGCCTCCAGAACCCCTATGACTGACGTACCTTCATTGTCTCAGCCACGTAAAAGAGCCTTTCCATGCCAGGCAGAATGGGTGCAGCGATGGAAATGTTCAAAAGCACAAACGAGAGTGACTCCGACTCAGAAATCGGGTCTAGTGAGCAGGCTGGTATCGAGTCCTGTAGCGACTCTGAGAGGGATTCTGCCAATATGGGCCTTGATCTCTTTACCTCCGCTCAGGGAGAGAAGACCAGAGGTGATCTAAGGGCTGATCCTCCCACGGACGCCAGGACTACCCTCATGGATCTGTTGGGCGAGCCCTTATTTGACCCAAGTTTCCAGGTAGCTGGGAGCCACTCAGCCAACCTAGGATCTCCATCATCCTAGGTTGGCTGAGTGGCTCCCAGCTACCTGGAAACTTGGGTGCAGCACCCACTTAAAAAAGCAGCCTGGAACAAACTCAGAGCTGAATGCCCAAGACCTATGGTGACTAACAACATGTGACATCCCAAAGGAAGACGCTAAAATGACCCAGTTTTTGGCCAGGTTAAGGTGGAACCCTCTTATCTGGGTCTCCTTTGTGACCAGTCTGGTTGTTGTCACTCTCTTCTCGTGGATCACTCCTTCTGATGGTGTGGCGGATTTCAGAGGACCCTGGGAGAACTAAGGAAGTTTTGGATGTTACTCAATACCTGTTGGCGGAGGCATGGGCATGCAGAACTCAACGATCATATGGGCCAGCTTGGGGAGCTTAGGCTAGCTGGTGCCTGGCTAGGGACGTGGATCCCATTTCAGCTTCTGCAACTGCTATTCTGCAGTTACTCACATCCATCTTTGAGGCTGGTAGGGCGTAATGGACGATCAACCTGTACAGGTCTGCCATATCTTCTGCCTATCAGGGTACGGCAGCCCAGGATCAATGGGCCTCAGGATCTCATCATGGTATCTCTGTGCACTTAAAATGCCATCAATAAAATTCACCTGTGTTTGTATTCCATAACATACGCCTGCCCATACCATAACCCCACTGCCACCATGGGCTACTCGATTCACAACGTTCACATCAGCAAATCACTAACCCACTCTACGCCATAAACGCTGCCTGCCATCTTCCCTGTACAATGAAAACTGTGATTCATCCGTGAAGAGAACACCTCTCCAAAGTGCCAGACGCCATCGAATGTGAGCATTTGCCCACTAAAGCGGTTATGATGCAGAACTGCAGTTAGGTCGAGACCCTGATGAGGACAACGAGCATGCAGATGAGCTTCCATGAGATGGTTTCTGACAGTTATTCTGACAGGGTATTCTGTCCTGATGAAAGTTCCCGAGCGGAACTGAAACGTTGACCGTTGGAATAAATACTGATGTTCATTTTTGATACAAATCCTGGGAGTGCTGATTTTTTCTGGCTATATATATATATATACACATATATATTTGTACTCGGGGACTAAAGCCTTATTTATGACAAGTTAGATATATGAGCGGTTGTGGTGTGCCGAAACCAGCGTATCGGGTAGGCCTGTAATAAAAGAGGGCAAAAGATTGAATGAAAATAACTTTATTACATATCTTTACAATGCAAATTTCATAAAGGCTTGTCTCAACTCTAGCTCTTGTTGTGGTATGTATCTAGAATACACTGCGCATTTCCAGCGTCCTAATCTTTTTATGATGTGAGCAGGGACATTTTGCCTAGAAGCAGCTGCCCCGATTCTGAATGAGTGTCTGTGACGAGAGCAATCTCGCCACATTGCATTGGAGAAGCCTGGTTGCACGCCTGCTGCCTTTGGACTATGGCCCTGGGAGATTGGGCCCTTTAAAAACAGTATTCGGCCATACCAGAGTGTATGTCACTCATTCTGGCCCTTTAAATACAGTGGGGTCGTTCGGTACTTGCCCTGTGTGAGCGGTGATACCCCAGATAGCTATGTCATGTAGCCCATTCATATAATGAAAGACTATGGGAAAGATTTTAGCTCCATGGCAATTGAACTGTATGTGTGTGGTCTGAGCACCATTCAATAATGTGTGCTCAGACCTAAGCTATCTGGGGATATGTTGCATGGATATGTTTTATGTAGTAATTGTAGCATTGTGTAATTTTATGTCTTTTTGCAACCATGTGCTCAATGGAGTCTGCCTCTATCCCTGGATATAATTGGATTATTTCCCATTGTCTCCAGGATAGAGGGCTTTGTAAAACCGGTTTGAGCCAGATAGCCATGTGCCAGCCAGGGCCCAAAAGATACTTTACTAACTGTTGAACCCCTAGTCTGATTCATGCCATTTTTAAATATGTTGTTCCCCTGAATGGATTGATTGTGAATATGTAATTTTTATGTGAATGTGATGTATGGTTTTAGAGTTATGAAAGTTGGGTAAAAAGTATGTTGTTTTTTTTGTTGTTGTTGTAAATCTCTTCTTTATTGAGGCATAAAGGTATGTGGATACAGAATGTAAGAAGGGAGACAATAAAGTTTCAAACAAGTCGGGAGTAATACAATGCAAGGTAAATCATCTGTAGACGGTGTTAGCCTCATTTTATGTTTAGAATAGTAAGATTGCGTCAGACGGTTATTCAGTTGCAGGATATTTAAACACATGCTAGGACTAGGCTAAGGTATCTAAAAGTTGAGTAAAGTCAAAATGTGGTAGAATCTCGGTGAAAATAAATTTAGTAGGCCGAGATTACCACGTGGCATGTGTACGTGCATATACTGGTGTATCGGTCGGTTGGTTGCACGTGGCAAAGATACAATCAGTAGTGTACGGAGCATGTGCGAGAATACAGGATGTAGTATTCCCCTCCTCCATTGTGCTGGGCAAGCCATGTGGTCAAACAAGAAGTTAGTTCTTGTTCGATTGATTGGGTAAGAGTATGTGTGGGTGGAGCTGATTATGGGTGGAGTTACATGCCTATATAAGGAGCCTACACTATTGTCCGGGGCTCAGATCTTGTTGTATTTTGGTGACATTAGTCCCTCTGAGTACCGTTCGGTGAATTGAATAAAGAATCTCTTCCTTCCTGAAGAAACCTGTGTCCATCTCTCTGTGCTTGGCTTCCGTCAGTTTCTCCGGTATCATTTGGTGCATTGGCCAGGAAGCTCATCGTTCAACGGTAGCTGAGAAGCAGAGGCGTGAGACGGTCTATCTTTGCCCACGTTCTCTACGGCTGCACCCCTGAACTTCTGCGTGGACCTCCCTTCGTCTCGGCGCCACTGGTCTGTTGTCCAGGAGATCATCGGCCTCTACGTAGTAAGTGCTGGGGTGTCCCCATCGATGTGTGAACTCAGGTTCAGGAACGAGGAGGTAAGACGACCGCTGTTTTAGACGGTGGACCCACTAGGGGTATTGGATACCGATTGTGCGGTAGGCCCATAAGGGGTTATTTGGAATCTGCCCCCTCCAGTGGAGGGAAGGAGCGAAGGCGCACCGCTCAATTAAACGCCCTGTAGTCAGCCCGTTTAATTTTGGTTTGGAGTCAGGCAGGGTTCAGGTGTAAATAGCCCTAGCCGGACACCGGTGTCTTGTCTAGACTAGCGTTCTAGGGTGTATATTTCGTTCGCTAGGTCGGAGGGACCGGGAGACTAAGCGGCGCCTGTGTAAATTCGGTTCGCTAGATCTCAACCTATCTTGGCTAAGTGGGAAGGCGTGTAAATTTGGAACCCACTAGATTTTTGATAGAGTAAATAGACTAAAAGGGTGCTGTTGTAAATTCCGCCCTCTAGTTCGCTATATGTGGTGCTTGGGCAGTGTGGCTAACCAAAACGTATGTAGATAGTTTTAGGTAGTCCATCAAGGTACTGGCCAATAGATTAGTTGGGAATTGTAAATGTGCTAAAGATTGTTATAGTAGTGTGTATATCTTGCTAGATAGCGTGAGCTCTGCGTCTAGCGAGAGTGTGAATAGTGTGTAACTGTATTATAGCGCACGGTACCATAACCATGTATAATTACTGATATTGTAAATAAGTACTAATAACTGTCGTCTATGTTGTATGTTTAACACCATAACCACTACTAATTGAACTGTGACTTTAAATTGTACTCTAACCAATGCTAACCGTACTATAACTACTGTTTGTAAAGACGATGTTACTGGGGTATGTTATAGACGGGTAATTCAGATATAGGGAATTATAGCGTGGGTGACCGGATAGTTTCGCCAAAGGGCACAGTATTAGTTACTTAGTGACTGGTGTAACAGCTGTGTGTGTACGGGAATTCCCTGATTGTTTTGTTGTGTGCGTTTCGCTTAGTAACTGTACCACGTGGTGCTGTTGCCGAGGGAACGGGTGTGACCGTTGGAAGAGTGTTTGTTTAGTTTCTGTTGGAGACGACGCTTCATTGTTAAGTATGGGCGCGTCAGATTCAACAGTTTTGGATCCCTTAGGATGTATGTTAAAAAACTTTAAAAAGGGATATACTGTATGTGATTTGGGGGTAAAGATGTCTCCAGCACGCCTGACTACTTTATGTAGTAGGGAATGGCCTACTTTGGTTGCCGCATGGCCACCACGTGGCAGTTTGGATCCTAATCTGGTACAGCGTGTACACGTGGCTGTATCAGGTAGGCCTGAACTTTGCGGCCAGTTTCCATATATTGACTGTTGGAGGCAGGCCGTAAATGACTCGCCAAAATGGATCCGAGTATGCCACGAGGAACAATGTCGCCTCATGGTGGCCAGGACTCGCTTGTCCACTAAGGCCGTAATCACGCCCATTTTGGACACGCCCCCTGAGTCTGAGATCCCCATGCCGCCCCCTTACTCCTCCTCCACCGGAAGAGGAAGAGGAGGTGCTGTTGGAAACGCTCCTCCCCTTGCCCCGTTGTCCCCACCTACCCCTTCCTCTAGCTCAGAGCCCAACCCCCTTGTTTTAAACCCTCCCCTTCCGGTACCTACCTCCGTTAGCTCCACTTACCCAGATTTGGTGCCATATCTAGTTTCCGGTCAGGCTCCTCCTAGCCCGGCCCGGAATATTTTACTTACCAACCTTCCCCTTAGTAAAGCGTCTCCATCCCCTTGTCTTACTACCCCTCGACCAGAACCCCTAACTGACGTATCTCAACGAAGCCCCATACTAACCCGACAAATGACTGGTACCCTACAACCCCGACATTATCAGATGCCTCTTCGATTGACTCCTGGCCCGACACATATTAACGGTCAGATACAATATGCTGATCCAGTCTTCGTCTATGTCCCTTTTACAACCACTGATCTATTTAATTGGAAGACCCATAACTCCTCTTACACCGAAAAGCCTCAAGCCATGACAGATTTGACACATAATCCCACTTGGGCTGATTGCCAGCAATTGTTGATGACATTGTTTAATAATGAGGAAGGACAAGGATAAATCAAGCGGTAATTAAAGCGCTGGAAGAAGTGGCCCATACACAAAATCAGGCCAACCCAGCAGCATGGGCCGCAGCCCATTATCCAAACACCGATCCAAATTGGAATGTCAATGGCGCAGACATGGTCCATTTAAAAGCTTACAGGGACGCTATTATTGCTGGCATGAAAGCTGGAGTGAAGAAGGTTTGATGAGTGCCCCAGCATTAGGTCTACCTGATCATACACGCCCATTCTACTTATATGTACACGAGCAAAGAAGAATGGCTGTGGGAGTATTGACACAGTACTTGGGATCATGGCAACGACCTGTTGCATATATGTCCAAACAACTGGATGCAGTGGCCAGTGGTCTTCCACCTTGTCTAAGAGCCGTAGCTGCTGCCGCCCTGCTGGTAGCCGAAGCTGATAAACTTACTCTGGGTCAGGAACTCTATGTGCGAGTCCCGCACGCAGTACAAACGTTGCTAGACTATAAAGGCAATCATTGGTTTAGTAACAGTCGCATGACTAAGTATCAAGCTATGTTGTGTGAGAACCCGAGAGTGCACCTAGAGACTGTTAACACCTTAAATCCAGCTACCCTTTTGCCACAACCTACTGAGAGTCAACATGATTGCCTGGAGGTGATGGATGAAGTGTTCTCAAGTAGACCAGACCTTCGTGATTTTCCCATTCAGAACCCTGATGTCCAGTACTATACAGACGGCAGGAGTTATGTGAAAGAAGGGGTTCGCTATGCAGGATATGCAGTAACAACCATAGACAAGGTGATAGAAGCTCGGCCATTGTCAAAAGGAACATCGGCACAGAAGGCAGAACTAATTGCACTCACACGAGCGTTACAATTGGCTGAAGGTTTAAGAGTGAACATCTACACGGATTCCAAGTATGCGTTTTTAACCACTCATGCCCACGGAGCTTTGTATAAAGAAAGAGGATTATTGAACTCAGAGGGTAAAGAAATCAAGTACGCAGCTGAGATATTACAACTACTGGAAGCCGTGTGGGAACCGAAAGAAGTTGGTATCATACATTGTCGGGCGCATCTGAAAGGAGATGGTGATGTAACCAAAGGAAATCGGATGGCAGATAATGCAGCTAAGCATGCCGCTGAATCAGGAAGACAGGAGTATGTGGAACATATAGCTGCTCTTATACCGACCCCACTGTCTCAATGGACTCCAGTTTATACAGCTCAAGAAGAAGAGTGGTTAAAGACTGAAGCTGGGAAGTACCTGGAGAACAATTGGTATCAGTTAGAAGATGGAAGAATAGTTATTCCAGCATCACTAGCTGTAGAAATTGTCCAGAACTATCATAACGGGACACATTCTGGAAGAGATAGTATGGAAGAATCTCTCAGGAAACATTTCTACATACCAAGATTGTCCAACTTGACTCAAGCCATTGTACGAAGATGTGTGATATGTGCCAAGAATAACGCAAGGCAAGGACCAGTGAAACCACCGGGAGTCCAGTATATGGGGGGACTCCCTATGTCCGATCTTCAAATAGACTATACGGTAATGCCTAAATCCGGTGGACATCGCTACCTACTAGTAGTTGTGTGTACCTACTCAGGTTGGGTAGAAGCATGTCCTACTCGTACAGAGAAAGCAGGAGAAGTTGTGCGATTCCTGTTGCGAGAAATAATACCCCGATATGGACTACCATGTTCTATAGGATCGGATAATGGTCCAGCCTTTGTTCACCAGTGCCTACAACAACTGACTCATATGCTTGGTATTAAGTGGAAGCTTCATACGGCATATAGACCTCAGAGCTCTGGGAAAGTAGAAAGGATGAACAGAACTATTAAGAACCAATTGGCAAAGATGTGTCAAGAGGCTCAGCTTAAGTGGAATGTTCTTTTGCCCATAGCTCTGTTGCGTATTCGTAGTACACCTACCAGAAGGATGGGTCTCTCACCTTTTGAAATCATCTATAAAGGTGGCCGAAGTGACTCCGTGGATTCATCACTCCAGGGTTAAACCAGCATCAGTAGATTCTTGGCAAGCTACACCAGATCCAGAGAATCCCTGCAAGATCCGGTTAAAGCGCACAACTCAGTCGGAGTGACGAGGAGATATCGGGATTCCAAGTGTGATTAAAGAGATCAGCAAGTAAGTGTTTTGACGGCCATAATAAAGCCTGACCACTTACCCACGTGACATAGCCAGAGTGTCTTGAAGGGACCTCTGTAAAGGGAAGAGGGGACCTGCAGAACTCCATTCCTTGCAGCCCTTACATCCTGGAAGCTGAGGTGCCATCGCACGGACGAAGAATGAGGATGAAGACGTCAAGAGAAATGCACCTGATAATGTATATATTTGTGTTTTTAATTATTCAGGAAGGTAGAGGTACCGACACACCTAGCTGTGAGGTTTGCATTAAGACTACTATAACAGGTAATCATATTTCCCAGACCCTTATTTGGCATTCACAATATGAGTGTAAAGGATATGTATCTAGGTGTAGATACTTAGGTATAGATTATAGTGTATGCCATTTAGGAGTAGGAGAACCTAAGTGCTTCAATCCAGAGTATCAACCCCGTACAATTTGGTTGACCCTCCGGAATGGAGACTCACAGGGGACCCTAATAAATAAGACAGTATTAGAAACCGTACATTCTTCGGGTGTTCTGCTATTTGATGCATGTAAGGCGATATCAAGTGGTAGAAAACCGTGGAATGTATGCGGGGATCTTAAATGGGAAAGAGCATATGGGTCCAATGATAAGTATATTTGCCCCAGTAGTAGAAACAAGTATGTAAATCCAAAATGCCCAGATAAGGATTATAATTATTGTCCATATTGGTCTTGTGTAGGGTGGGCAACTTGGGGACAGACAGTAGATAGGGATATGATTGTTACTAAGTTGCCTACCAGACCATATTGTAAGTCTATGGAATGTTATCCAGTCCATATACTTATCAATAATCCTGAACAATTTATAGATAGGTTCGGAAACTTATTTGGGTTTCAGATATATGGGACGGGTTTGGATCCTGGGACAATATTATTTATAGGGATAGAGACCGATACCGTAGCATCCCAAACTCATCAGGTTTTCCATTCTTTTTATGAAGAGATGAGTGTAGAAAATAAGATCCCCCATAATGCTAAAAAACTGTTTATTGATCTGGCTGAGAGTATTGCTGGTAGTCTTAATGTGACCAACTGCTATGTGTGTGGAGGTACTAATATGGGAGACCAATGGCCCTGGGAAGCAAGGGAGGTAATGTATTCTGGTTCTGAGACAATTGAACAAATAATATCTTCTCAAGCCGATTATCAAATGAGTGTTAGAGGTAAATCTGAGTGGCGATTAAAGACCTCCATTATAGGTTACGTTTGCATAGCAAGGAAAGGAATAATGTTTAATACATATGTAGGAGAATTGACTTGTCTAGGGCAAAAAGCTTATGATGATAATACAAAGAATACAACTTGGTGGTCGGCTTCAAATGTCTCAGAACCACCTAACCCGTTTGCAAGTTATACCAATTTAAAGGACGTGTGGTTTGATCTATCTATTACATCTAGTTGGAAAGCCCCAGCAAATTTGTACTGGATCTGTGGTAAGAAAGCCTATTCGGAGTTACCACAGGACTGGGAAGGGGCATGTGTGTTAGGTATGCTCAAACCATCCTTCTTCTTGTTGCCTATTGAAACAGGAGAGACTTTGGGAGTTAAAGTATATGATGTGAATCATAGAAAGAAAAGGGGGCCCCTAGAGATAGGTACCTGGGAAGATAATGAATGGCCTCCCCAGCGTATTATAGATTATTATGGGCCAGCTACGTGGGCAGAGGATGGTACTTTTGGATATAGAACCCCAATATATATGCTCAACCGTATTATAAGGTTACAGGCAGTGGTTGAGATAATTACCAATGAGACATCGCAAGCACTCAATCTCCTAGCGAAGCATAATACTAGGATGAGGACAGCCGTTTACCAAAATAGATTAGCTTTGGATTACCTATTGGCAGTAGAGGGAGGTGTATGTGGGAAGTTTAACCTAAGCAATTGCTGTCTTCAAATAGATGATGAAGGGCAAGCAATAGCTGAGCTTACTAGCCATATGGTTAAACTAGCGCATGTGCCTACTCAGGTATGGAAAGGGTATAATCCAAGTAGTTGGTTTGGTAACTGGTATGAGCAGTTTGGAGGACTTAAGGCATTGGTAGGCAGAGTCATGCTGATCTTAATGCTGTGTCTTCTCCTGCCATGTCTTGTTCCTTTGGTAGTTAGATCTGTGCAGGGCATTATAGAAAATATAGCAGAGAGAAAGGCTGCTGCACAGATAATGGCTATATATAGATATGAGGCTCTAAATCAGGGAGAACCAGTACAGGAAGAGGAATGTTGAGGGATTCATGTCTTTAGGGAATCGCAAAGTCTGGTCTGGTTCATGGCAACCTGAGGTATATGCAAACTATGGTTGAGTGATGCCTCTGGAATTGTGAAAATATCAGAAGCATCAAAGGGGGGAATGTGGTGGAATCTCGGTGAAAATAAATTTAGTAGGCCAAGATTACCACGTGGCATGTGTACGTGCATATACTGGTGTATCGGGTGGTTGGTTGCATGTGGCAAAGATACAATCAGTAGTGTACGGAGCATGTGCGAGAATACAGGATGTAGTATTCCCCTCCTCCATTGTGCTGGGCAAGCCATGTGGTCAAACAGGAAGTTAGTTCGATTGATTGGGTAAGAGTATGTGTGGGTGGAGCTGATTATGGGTGGAGTTACATGCCTATATAAGGAGCCTACACTATTGTCCTGGGCTCAGATCTTGTTGTATTTTGGTGACATTAGTCCCTCTGAGTCCCGTTCGGTGAATCGAATAAAGAATCTCTTCCTTCCTGAAGAAACCTGTGTCCATCTCTCTGTGCTTGGCTTCCGTCAGTTTCTCCGGTATCAAAAATACACAGGCTGAACAGTGACACAGTACAACGTCTCCTATGCATGGCTGTCTCATGTGATACCATGTGATCAAACTAGACGATTATTAACAAGATCAGCTTATTTATAGTAGTTTCAGCGGCTTTTCAGCCTAGCCCAGATAGGGTGGCTGGGAAGTTAAGGCTATACTGTGGCCAACATGGCGTGTTCGTGGGTTTAACGTGTTTGTCATTAACAGGCTATGTATCGAGGGCAGTTTATGCAAGCGTAATAAGACAATAAAATAACGTACCAGTACATACCCCACTTATACCTGTGGTGCTAGGCCTATCCAACAATATAACAGCATTCAAACTTATGTGGTGCAAAAGGGTAGCTATGTAGAGCCAGTTAGTATGGCTGGAAAATGCAAGCCATGCCCGGTGCTGCAAATGTGTAAAATAACATGCATGAGGGTCGTAAGTAGGCACGGTCTTAAAACTGGTAATACAATCTAGATATAAGAGTATAGGGTTAAGTCCATACAGTAAGTTACATGCTCGGTAGGACGGTTTGATCTCTGCTGGTCTAACCGTATAGTGCCCTTGAGGCTGAGAGTCCATGATCAGCCGATGCCCTTGCTAGGTAAGGTGACACCCTCATCTAGGTGAGTCCACGGGGTGGTAGCGGGGTGCCGGTGTTTGATGGCCATCAGCCAGCCCCAGGTCGTTGTGAAGGCCTGCACCTGCGTTCCACTGACTCGGTGTCTCAATGAGGCCGGGTCTTCCCTTCTTTGGGCGCCGACAGGAGCTTGGGTGTTCTGCCGCCGCCTGCAGCGGCCAAGCCTTCGGCGTTGTGGTCGGTGTCTCGGAATTTTGCTCCGGGTGGTCTTCGGCCTAGGAAGGCGTATGGGGCGGCCATTGGTTGCGGCCTCCGGGGAATCCGAGAGGCTCTTGGCGGTTGGTCGGTTCGTGCGAGGCCCGCTCCACCGCTTCTGCGGGGGGTGTCTGGGACGTTCTGCTCTCACGGTGCTCTCAGCCGCTGATTGGCGTGCCTCCAGCTCTGCCCAGAAGCGGCTAAAAATTTAATCCAGCCTCCTGAGCGTGATCTGTGCTGGGCTCAGTGGTTCAGGCTCGGGATGCTGGGAATGGTTGTCTTGCAGGGTAAGTCGGGCCGCCATCTTGTGTGTGGCTGCTGGGGCAGAGTCTCGGTTAGTTAAGGCTGTGAGATGGCCTTCACGAGGCGCCAGTTACAAGCTGGGGTGGACCGGGATCTCCCCCACCGGTCCAGAGGAGGGGGGAACAGGGCTGTGTAACTCACTTGGGTCGCACGGATCGGGGGATCGGCCACCTCACCCGTCCGGCGATACTGCTACGCCTCACTCCCGATGGTCACTTCGTGCACCCACGGGCGGCAGGCTCGGGGCACCTCAGCTGGCTTCTGGGGTTTGTCTGCTTAAAGTTCCGGTGTTTGTGTTTTCGGCTGGCTAGGATAGGTTTTGCTGGCTCGGAAAGTGTGTTGAGCACGGAGCTCACACGAGGCACATCCAGCCGCCATGAAGCTCAGGCCCCGCCCCCCCAGTATGTTTTAACTGTATGTATAATTGAGTTTCCTCTCAGGATAAGCGGAGGGAATATGTGGGATGTAACTGATGTGTGATTGGTTGTTTTATACCTCCCTGTGGGCGGTCCTGTATTTTAAAAAACTGTAATAAAAACCAGGCTGGGTGTGCCAGCACCAGAGACCACTGCTTGACCCTCAACACGGAGCCTTGTCTCGTTCTTGGGGGGATTCACTGTATGCTGATAGAGACTGATTGCCAGGAGTGTAAGCCGCTTGGGAGCTTTTCCTGTTCATCTGCTAGCAGCTATTCGTGAGGTTCCAGTTCGGGACTCCCTTGTATGCAGTTCGGGAGTTTGGTGCATTCACTTATATCCAATTCGTGAGTTTTGGTGATTCTACAGTAGCTGGGCCTGTCTTCGAAAAGGGGATTATCGCCTAAACGGATTTTAACCCCTTGTCTGCTGAATCGGTGCAATACAGTGTCCCTTAAAAGCATTGGGGTTGAGTCCTAGCCTAGTTAAGAGGGTTTTGATGTACGTTATGAATTTAGCTGTAGTGAGTAGTTTGCCCTGCAGTGTGAATAGGGGCATATTAGGGTTTAGGCCTGTAAGTGATAACCTGTAAAGGTCTAGCATTTTCACCAGGCACCATTTATTGTCTGAAGTGGCAACAGAATAGTTCAGTGTCAAGCCTACTCCAGTTAGTGTGAATGTTGAATTGTGCCAGGGACGCTGCTGCTTTGGCAAAAAAGATTTGTGGTAGTCGTAGATTGTGAAACCCCTGTGTCCCAGATCCACCAATTTGTGCAAGTATAGGTCAGATTCTTCTATACGGTGAGGTGAAGTGTAGAATAGTACGTCACGGTATAGTCTGAAGGCGAGTATAAATTCAGGGATAGTGAGTTTGCGATTAAGTCTGGGGTCTCTGGCCTTTAGTACAACTGACAGATCCCCGTAGTTATATGATTTGTTCCCCACATAATCCTGGGAGGCAATTAGTAAGGAAATCAAATTTACACCCTTGCCTTTCAGAATGTCCTTGCGAACGGTCGGGGGTACTAGGTGCGCAGGAGTGATTATGTGAGTAAAAGTGCCAGGAGTGGGGTCAAAATTTATAGCATTACCGTGTGAAAGAGAGGGGGTGGGGAGATCCTTGGCAAGGGTATCGGTGCCTGTGGATTTTCCAGTTTCTCTAGTCTAACGCTAACGGTATTGATGGAAGCAAGCAGAGCTATCATCATGTTCTTAACTTCGGTGAAGCTGTCTGCATTGGATAGCAGTACTGTAGTACATGGCTGAGGTGTGGCAGAACTAGTAGTTAGGAGGCGGTACAGTTCGGCTGGGAAATTGGAATGCATTGGCTGGGAAAAGGAATGCCTAAACTGGCAAGTTTCAGGATAGTCCATGTACGGAGAGAGCCAGGGTTTGCTGATTCTAGATGAGTGGTCTGGCTGGGGTGAGTGGTCTGGCTGGGGTGCCAGGTAATGAGAGTTCCTCATCATGTTCCGGTACTTGTGACATTCTACAATACAAGGATGTTATGGTGAGTCCTGGACAGAGCATAATTGACCTATTCCAACTGACTTCTAGCTAAAGCTTGATGCGAAGAAATTACCTGGCATAAGAGGAAGATGAGGCCTGCTAATGCCAAGGGGCTTTGAGAGGCTCTACCTATGAATAGTGATGTCCCGAACGGTTCGCTGGCGAATAGTTCCTGGCGAACATAGCATGTTTGCGTTCGCCACTGCGGGCGAACACAGGCGATGTTCGGTCCGCCCCCTATTCTTTATCATTGAGTAAACTTTGACCCTGTACCTCACATTCAGCAGACACATTCCAGCCAATCAGCAGCACACCCTCCCTAGCAGACCCTCCCACCTACTGGACAGCATCCATTTTAGATTCATTCGGAAGCTGCAACCATTTTATTTATTTTTTTCAATTTATTATTATTCTTTTTTTTATTTATTTATTTATTTATTTTAATTCTTTATTTTTGCGGTCAGCGTTGACCTCTGAGCACATCACAACTGTGGGGCAAAAACAACAATGCTTACATAAATGGTGTAACAATCCCATCAGTATAATAACGACCAATTTTTATATTTGTAGTTGCTGCAAGATCCTGCATGCCGATTGTGTATGCTATAACAGTGAGTTAGGGGAGCTTGTACAATGCTTTGTGTGCCTGTGTCTCGGCATAGTGAGGTGCTGACTGCGTGTTGCGCATAAGGCACTGGTTTGTTTTCAATTATCTTAACAAAAGCTTCGCTAAACTTGTAACTACGGCCGACTCCGGACAGGAGGGTATATAAAAAGGCTCTGGGTTTAGGCTGAACGTGATAATGAACTTGAACGACAGTACTTGACTAGTTCATTCTAGCTTGTGGTGGGGGTGAACTAGTAGGTTAGTATGCAAGGCAAATGCTTACGGAGCCAGGGAGCGTGAGAGACTTAAAGGTAACGTATAACTATAAAGAAATAAACAATATATAAACAATATAAACGAAATTGCGTTTGGCAGTAGTATCTTCCCCCTTTATGCCTCAGGTAGGCGAGTCATTAGTCCCCGGTGCAGCCCTTCTGGGCACAAAGGGAATGATTCTCTCCACTGTCCAGGATGGCTGTGCGTTCTTCTGGACCGTCTCCGTTGGAAGACCCAGGGCTTGGAGGAACGGTGTTGCCTCCGAGATATGCAGCAGGAGGTGTGTCTTGTCGTTCCTTTCCGCTATCAATCGTTGCAGGCCCCACTTATACGGAATGGAGTGTTCTCGCAGGAGTTGTGTCACCAGTCTGAACATCCTCCGCCATGTGAGGGTACTTCTGGAAAAGTCTCTATAAAAGACCAAGTGTGCTCCCTCAAAGGGTACCGTGGGAGAACCCTTAACAGCGCCCATGAGGACCCCTCTGTCTGAGTCTTTTGCAAACTTGAGCAATACATCTGTAGTAGACTCTTGGGGTGCCTTGGCCACCTTAGGCAGACGGAAGCATGTATCCACCAGTAGCTGTTTGGCCTGTTTTGGCGGTAGGAGTGTGGATATGAGCCTCCTGCAGTAATGGGGCAGTTCAGCATTTGAAATGGTGTCAGGAACACCCCTTATTCTTACGTTTCGTGCTTTGACCCTGTCCTCCATGTTTGCCATTTGTGCTGTTAGGTCATCACATTTTCTTTGTAATGAGCTTAAGGTGGCATCTGTGGCAGATTGTGCCAATTTGGTGCTTTCCATGTGTCCCTCCACTGATACCACTCTGTTAGTAAGTGAAGTGACTTCTTCCCGGATGAGGGCCATGTCTGCCTGAAACATATCTTTAATATCCTGCCTCAATGCTTGTATATCTGCCTTGGTGGAGGGAGCAGAATCATTCTCCGCCTGGGAAGCTCGGGGCACAGAGTGTACTTGGGGTGAGGCAGGAAGCTGATCCTGGTGGCTATCGTCGTCCGACGATGCAGAGGAGTAGGACCCCACCGGCGCCATTTTGGAAGGTGCTAGCCATGCGGTTGGGTTCATATATGCTCCAATATCTCTGGAGCCTGAGCCCAGCCCTGCCCGGCACTTCTTATTTTTTTTCCCCATCTGTACAGGAGTCCAGGAATCCCCACTGGACCCTCGCAGGTGAGTTATTAGCCGTAAAAAGTCGCAGTGTTCGGGACCGGCTCTCAGAGCTGCACGGAGAGACGTCTGGCTCGATCAGGCGCTGGCTCCGCCCCCCTATTATTTTTTATTTTTGTTCAGTGCATATAAATGTTACAAGCAGATACTCCCCCCAGACACTCTGTATTACTGCAGATACTCCCCCCAGACACTCTGTGTTACTGAAGATACTCCCTCCAGACACTCTGTGTTTCTGCGGATACTCCCGCCAGACACCCTGTGTTACTGCAGATACTCGCTCCAGACACTCTGTGTTACTGCAGATACTCCCTCCAGACACTCTGTGTTACTGCAGATACTCCCTCCAGACACCCTGTGTTACTGCAGATACTCCATCCAGGCACTCTGTGCTACTGCAGATACTCCCTCCAGACACTCTGTGTTACTGCAGATACTCCCTCCAGACACCCTGTGTTACTGCAGATACTCCCTCCAGACACTCTGTGTTACTGCAGATACTCCCTCCAGACACCCTGTGTTACTGCAGATACTCCCTCCAGACACTCTGTGTTACTGCAGATACTCCCTCCAGACACTCTGTGTTACTGCAGATACTCCCTCCAGACACTCTTTGTTACTGAAGATACTCCCTCCAGACACCCTGTGTTACTGCAGATACTCCCTCCAGACACTCTGTGTTACTGAAGATACTCCCTCCAGACACCATGTGTTACTGCAGATACTCCCTCCAGACACTCTGTGTTACTGCAGATACTCCCTCCAGACACTCTGTGTTACTGCAGATACTCCCTCCAGACACCCTGTGTTACTGCAGATACTCCCCCCAGACACCCCGTGTTACTGCAGATACTCCCTCCAGACACTCTGTGTTACTGCAGATACTCCCTCCAGACATCCTGTGTTACTGCAGATACTCCCTCCAGACCCTCTGTGTTACTGCAGATACTCCCTCCAGACACCCTGTGTTACTGCAGATACTCCCTCCAGACACCCTGTGTTACTGCAGATACTCCCTCCAGACACTCTGTGTTACTGCAGATACTCCCCCTAGACACTCTGTGTTACTGCAGATACTCCCTCCAGACACTCTGTGTTACTGCAGATACTCCCTCCAGACACTCTGTGTTACTGCAGATACTCCCTCCAGACACCCTGTGTTACTGCAGATACTCCCTCCAGACACCTTGTGTTACTGCAGATACTCCCTCCAGACACTCTGTATTACTGCAGATACTCCCCCCAGAAACTCTGTATTACTGCAGATACTCTGCCAAGTGACCCTATGTAGGGGGAACAGTCACTATTCTGCTCTGTGTCAGTGTGTATCAGGGATCCTTAGGATAGGTGTCAATCCATATCTGCCAAGTGACCCTATTTAGGAGGAACAGTCCCTATTCTGCTCTGTGTTAGTGTGTATCAGGGATCCTTAGGATAGGTGTCAATCCATATCTGCCAAGTGACCCTATGTAGGGGGAACAGTCCCTATTCTGGTCTGTGTCAGTGTGTATCAGGGTCCCTGAGGACAGGTGTCAATCCATATCTGCCAAGTGGCCCAATGTAGGGGAAACAGTCCCTATTCTGCTCTGTGTCAGTGTGTATCAGGGTCCCTGAGGACAGGTGTCAATCCATATCTGCCAAGTGACCCTATGTAGGGGGAACAGTCCCTAATCTGCTCTGTGTCAGTGTGTATCAGGGTCTCTGAGTACAGGTGTCAATCCATATCTGCCAAGTGACCCTATGTAGGGGGAACAGTCCCTATTCTGCTCTGTGTCAGTGTGTATCAGGGATCCTTAGGATAGGTGTCAATCCATATCTGCCAAGTGACCCTATGTAGGGGGAACAGTCCCTATTCTGCTCTGTGTCAGTGTGTATCAGGGATCCTTAGGATAGGTGTCAATCCATATCTGCCAAGTGACCCTATGTAGGGGGAACAGTCCCTATTCTGCTCTGTGTCAGTGTGTATCAGGGTCTCTGAGGACAGGTGTCAATCCATATGTCAAGGTGTCAATATGTCATATGTCAGGTGTCAATCCATATCCATTGTGATTTAGGAATGTTAGGTGATTTATGCCCTTTATGGATGAAAACCAGACTCTGCATCAACTGTGTAATATTCCATGGGAGTTTTGCCATGGATCCCCCTCCGGCATGCCACAGTCCAGGTGTTAGTCCCCTTGAAACAACTTTTCCATCACTATTGTGGCCAGAAAGAGTCCCTGTGGGTTTTAAAATTCGCCTGCCCATTGAAGTCTATGGCGGTTCGCCCGGTTCGCCGGTTCGTGAACATTTGCGGAAGTTCGCGTCCTCCGTGTCAGGGTACCTGAGGCCTCTACCTCTGAGAGAGGTAGAGACTTAGAAGTTTATCCGTCCGGACGGCATGTCTCCTCGGCCCCTCGCGGTTCACTCGGTCTTGCTAACGCCGGCCGCGAGGGAGTCACTTCCTTTTATAGCAGGAGGACCGGAGGTCGACGTCATGACGCCAACCCGGAACGTCTTGTCACTCAAATCTCAGGAGACGAATCAGGACTCGCCGGAGGCATGTCTTCTCTCCCTAGCCAGGATACTTAACAGTGGCTCTCTCATTTACTCATTGCCCTGTCGTGGTTCTAGTCCGCCTAGTCACACAGTGCTTTGTTATTCTCTTGCATTTTGGTTCTGATCCGGCTTTGGTATTTACTCTCCTGTCTTTCTGTTATCCTTGACCCGGCTTGTCTCTCGCTTACCTGTCTTCTCGTTCCCTCGACCTCGGCTTGTCTCTGACCATTCTATCGTAGTTATACGTTAAGTCCGGCCATTCTAAGGACCGGTATACGTATCTGCTACTCTTTGTACTCTGCGTGTTGGATCCCTGACCCGATCCTGACATTACGACAGGGCCATGGACCCTGCAGGTACAAATTGTCAGCTTGGTTCTCCTGATCCTAGGTTTGACGCCATGGATCATAGGATGGATCAGATGGCTCTAGCACTACAGGCGCTGCTGTCTCGTCCTATTAATCCACCTGAGGAGATGCGTAATATGTCTGCTTCTTCTGTGGGTTCAGGGCTAGAGGTAGCTACTGTAGGTGCTTCTTCCCGAGTTACCCCACCTGTACGTTATGCTGGTTCTCCTGAGAGGTGTCGTGGCTTTTTGAACCAGATCAGTATTCATTTCGAGCTACAGCCTCGTTCATACCCTACTGATAGGGCAAAAGTGGGATTTATTATTACCTTACTCATTGAGAAAGCTCTGAGATGGGCTAATCCGTTGTGGGAGAATGATAATCCATTAGTCTATAACTATAATGCCTTTGTAGCTGCTTTTAAAAGAACTTTTGATCCCCCTGGCAGGAGGGTCAATGCAGCCAGATTACTGTTGCGCCTTAGACAAGACAACCAAACACTTGTGGATTACGCACTAGAGTTCAGGTCTTTGGCGGCAGAGGTAAAATGGAATGAACAGGCCTATATAGACGTTTTCTTAAATGGATTATCTGATGTAATACTTGATGAGGTAGCGACAAGAGAGCTTCCCGAGAACCTGGAGGACTTAATTTCCTTTATCTCTCGTATTGACGAACGTCTAAGGGAGAGACAGAATACTCGAGATAGAACCGGTAAATCTTCCTTTAGACTAGCACCATCATTTCAAATTTCTGAAACCAAAAATCCACAGGTTTCAGAACCTATGCAGTTAGGCCTTACTCGCCTCTCAGAGGAGGAGAGACAGTACAGGAGAAGGGAGGGACTGTGTATGTATTGTGGGGCCAGAGGTCATGTACGTTTGAGCTGTCCCAGTCGTCCGGGAAACGCTCGCACCTAAGTTTCTCTAGAGGACAGACCTTGGGTGTTTCGATTTTGTCCTCTACTCATAACTACAAAGAACATAGACTCCTATTACCGGTCTCTTTAACTTGGGAGAAGGGAACTTTAGAGACTATGGCATTGATAGACTCCGGCGCTGCTGAGAGTTTTATCGACCAAAAGTTTCTCACCAAACACACTATCCCATCCCAGTTAAGGAGGACACCCTTGGCTGTTGAAGCCATTGATGGTAGACCTTTAGTTGAGCCTGTGATTTTCCGGGAGACCACACCTCTTTACTTAACTACTGGTATTCTACACAAGGAGGAAATATCCCTACTACTCATTTCATCTCCTTCTGTTCCCATAGTCCTGGGATACTCCTGGCTTAAGAGACATAACCCCGTTATAGATTGGAGATCAGGGGAAATAGTTTCGTGGGGTCAGGATTGTCAAGAGAATTGTTTAAAGAAAGTGTCACCTCTTTGTAGTGTCAACTCACTTAATAACGCTACCGACTCTACCAAAGTACAGATACCGTCCTTGTATCAAGATTTAAAGGCAGTATTTGACAAAGGAAAGGCTGATACCTTACCACCACATAGGCCTTTTGATTGCAAAATTAATTTACTTTCTGGTACCATGCCCCCCAGGGGTCATGTATACCCTTTGTCTACGAATGAAAACTTAGTTCTAGAGGAGTATATTCGTGAAAACCTAGACAAGGGGTTCATTAGAAGATCCTCCTCTCCTGCTGGGGCTGGATTTTTTTTGTTAAAAAGAAGGATGGCTCTTTAAGACCCTGCATTGACTACCGAGGTCTTAACAAGATAACCATCAGAAATGTATATCCGATTCCCTTGATCACCGAACTTTTTGATCGATTAAAAAGTTCTAAGATTTTCACTAAGTTAGACCTTAGAGGTGCTTATAATTTGGTGAGAATTCACGACGGAGACGAGTGGAAAACTGCATTCAATACTCGATATGGGCACTATGAGTATACTGTAATGCCTTTTGGTCTCTGCAATGCCCCGGCGGTATTTCAGGACCTTATTAATGAGGTTCTTAGGGAGTTTCAAGATGACTGTGTGATTGTATACCTTGATGATATACTTATACATTCCAGGGATATTGAAACTCACCACGGACAAGTCAGAAGGGTTTTACACAAACTTCTTCAGCATGGCTTATACTGCAAACTAGAGAAATGCAGCTTTGACCAATCCCAAACTACCTTTCTTGGTTATGTGATTTCTGGGGAGGGGTTTGAAATGGATCCGGAGAAGCTCCAATCCATATTAGATTGGCCTTTACCTAAGGGTCTCAAGGCTATCCAGAGATTTATTGGTTTCTCCAATTACTACAGACGTTTCATTAAGGGATACTCCTCTATCATTGCTCCCATCACCAATATGACCAAACAAGGGGCTGATACTAAGAATTGGTCTACTGAAGCACTTCTGGCTTTTAAGACACTCAAGGTGCTGTTTGCTTCCGCACCAATTTTAGTTCACCCTGATACTACACTACCTTTCCTACTCGAAGTTGACGCTTCTGAGACAGGTATAGGTGCTGTTCTGTCCCAAAGGTTGGGTGTTGATAAACCATTACATCCTTGTGGATACTTTTCCAAAAAATTGTCAGGTACTGAAAGCAGATATGACATTGGTGACAGGGAACTACTAGCGGTTATAATGGCCTTGAAGGAGTGGAGACATTTGTTGGAGGGTACTTTGCATCCTGTTACGATTTTGACAGATCATAAAAACTTATCCTATATTGGAGAGGCTAAACGACTATCATCTAGACAGGCTCGTTGGTCCATATTTCTCACTCACTTCAACTACGTACTCACATATAGGCCAGGTTCTAAGAATTCTAAAGCCGATGCCTTATCTCGCCAATATGAACCTGCTGCCGTATCTGAGCCGGTTTTGTCCTCTATAGTACCCAAGTGTAACATTATCGCTAACACTACTCTCAAAGTCCATTCTCCGCTACTTGATCAGATAAGGAGCTTGCAGCATCTGGCACCTAGACTGACTCCGGCTTCCAGACTTTTCGTTCCTCCTGAACTCCAATTGGAGCTCTTACAGTGTGTTCACGAGAGTAAGGTGGCTGGTCATCCGGGTGTTCGCAAGACGTATTCTTTGATCTCCAAGGATTTCTGGTGGCCTTCGTTACGGAGGGATATTAAGGATTTTATCGGAGTTTGTGAGGTCTGTACTAAGACTAAACTACCGCATTCGCTTCCTTGTGGTCTTCTACAACCTCTGGAAATTCCTGACAAACCTTGGTCCTGTGTGGCAATGGACTTTATTGTGGATTTGCCTATTTCTAAAAGGCACACTGTTATCCTCACCGTAGTCGATAGGTTTACCAAGATGGCACATTTCGTACCTTTGCCTAAACTCCCGACTTCTCCTGAATTGGCGGAGATCTTTGCTAAAGAGATTTTTCGCTTGCATGGGATTCCTTCGGAGATCACTTCTGATAGAGGCTCCCAATTTGTTTCACGTTTTTGGACAGCCTTCTGTTCTCAATTAGGCATCAAATTGAATTTTTCGTCCGCCTATCATCCTCAGTCTAACGGAGCTGCCGAACGAACCAACCAGAAGATTGAGCAATACTTACGTTGTTTTGTTTCCGAACACCAGGACGATTGGGTCGGTTTGATTCCTTGGGCGGAGTTTGCGCACAACAATCTCGTTTGTGACTCTACGCATTCAAGCCCCTTCTTCATGAACTATGGCTTTCATCCATCTATTCTTCCCTCGGTTTCTCCTTCCCAAGGAGTGCCGTCGGTTGATGTCCATGTGGCCAATTTGAGGAAGTTGTGGGACCAGACTCGACAGATTCTTCTACACAATTCTATACTGGTTAAGAAACATGCTGACAAACGTAGAAGGGCGGCTCCGAATTTTGTTCCAGGCGATAGAGTTTGGTTGAGTACAAGGAATATTCGCCTTAAAGTTCCTTCCATGAAATTCGCTCCTCGTTATATTGGTCCCTACAGGATCTTGACTCGAATTAACCCAGTGGCGTATCGTCTAGCTCTCCCAGCTACTTTACGCATCCCGAACTCCTTTCACGTGTCATTGCTGAAACCTCTAATCTGTAACAGATTCTCCTCCACAATCGCCCCTCCGCGCCCTGTTCAGGTGGAGGGTCAGGAGGAGTATGAGGTTAACTCCATTATTGATTCTCGTGTCTCCCGGGGGAGAGTACAATATTTGGTTGACTGGAAGGGTTATGGTCCTGAGGAGAGGAGTTGGGTACCACAAGAGGATGTTCATGCTCCTCGCCTTCGCAGGGCATTTCACTCCCGCTTTCCATCTCGCCCTGGCTCCTTCCGCCCGGTGGGCGTATCTGAGAGGGGGGGTACTGTCAGGGTACCTGAGGCCTCTACCTCTGAGAGAGGTAGAGACTTAGAAGTTTATCCGTCCGGACGGCATGTCTCCTCGGCCCCTCGCGGTTCACTCGGTCTTGCTAACGCCGGCGAGGGAGTCACTTCCTTTTATAGCAGGAGGACCGGAGGTCGACGTCATGACGCCAACCCGGAACGTCTTGTCACTCAAATCTCAGGAGACGAATCAGGACTCGCCAGAGGCGTGTCTTCTCTCCCTAGCCAGGATACTTAACAGTGGCTCTCTCATTTACTCATTGCCCTGTCGTGGTTCTAGTCCGCCTAGTCACACAGTGCTTTGTTATTCTCTTGCATTTTGGTTCTGATCCGGCTTTGGTATTTACTCTCCTGTCTTTCTGTTATCCTTGACCCGGCTTGTCTCTCGCTTACCTGTCTTCTCGTTCCCTCGACCTCGGCTTGTCTCTGACCATTCTATCGTAGTTATACGTTAAGTCCGGCCATTCTAAGGACCGGTATACGTATCTGCTACTCTTTGTACTCTGCGTGTTGGATCCCTGACCCGATCCTGACACTCCGTTCGCGAACCGAAAATGTTGTGTTCGCGACATCACTACCTATGAATTGGGCCATTGGGCAGGGACCACTGGTAGACGTGGCAGGAGCGTTGGCCTCTCAGTGACCATAAAAGAGACTATGAGAGGGGGCACGACTGATGAGGCCCTAACTATACACCTGAAAAGGTGTGAGGTGTTATCTACGTTGTGGGTTGAGGGGTGATTAAGTATGGGCGTAGGCCTCACTGGATTAGTTTAAGTCATGACTTATTAAGGCCATTGATTTCTAATGACACAGCCAGTTGAATTAGCCCTACCAGTGATAAAAGGAGAAGAGGTTGGGGTGGGGTGTGGGCTCGAAATTGCCCTGGATTCGAGGGAAACATACTTATTCGCGTAGAAACAACTGGATGTGAAAAAAAGCTGAATGATATTTACAGGAGTACCTAAGGAGAATATGGGATAATATGAACGGACCAGGTCATATATATAGGAAGTAACAATCTGTTAAAAGACTGGTAATGTGAAATGTGAGAGTGCTACTAAGGACAAGCGTCCCTCAGAGGAGAGGATAAATGCGTCCATGTAACAACTGGCCCATGCAACATATTGCAGTTATGTACCTGAAAAGTGGTAGCGGGTGGATCATGTGGTAGCGTGGATAGTAGGACAGTTTGCAATGTAGACTATCATCTAGTTTGAGGTATAGACATTATTGTTATTTGATGACCCTGGAGCGTAGCTTGACCATCAAAATTTAGGGATGCATGAGTAATGCAAAGCACGTATAGAAGTGGTAGGTTACTTAGAATTGATGGACATAAATTACAATTGATGTGAGTGGTGACAAACAAATTCCCAACTTGAAGCATAATGATGTGACATATCATGTATAGGAAAATTACAGACTTACGTTTCCCGGTTCTGAGGGGAAGATTATCAGTTATCTGAGAGAGTATAGGACCGTAATTGGTTTATGAAATCAGCACAGACAGAATGGACAACCTAATTATGGGGAAAATAAGTGACTACTTAATATGTGCATATAAGTTCAGGTAGATAATGACAACATTATTAGTGGAGTAGTGATAGGCGTAACATAACGTGGGTGAGTGACATATCTTCTGTTCACACGTCTTTACATATATATCATAGCCAGAAATAGACTATGGGGGACAGAAATATGTGACAAACAGGAGAAATGGACCAAATTATATATTGTGCATTATAATATTGACTGAATGGTGTAATTTACTTGGATGCCGCTGGAGGGCAGCGTGTGTCAGTGTGGTTAGTTGTGTGTATTCGACTAAACCACCGAACGAAGGAAAGCTAGAGTAACAGGGGTCTCATCGGGGAAAGAAATATGAGAATAGAAAGCTCGTGCGGAGGGTACCATGCGTATGGTGTCAGGCTAATTGTGTGTATTTGCCCATTCGGGGGACTCACTGTTTGTGGATCTGGAGACGGAAAGAGGAGAAGCGACCCGGAAGTAGTTGTGAGGTAATAGGTAAGTAGTGTGCGACCTTCTGCAGCTGTGGATGGGATGAGATGTTGCCCGGCTGGAACAGACTCCCGAATTTCTGAATGGATGCTGGTTGCCGGAGGGGCCATGGCGTAGCTGAAGGTAGCTGCAGTAGTTGGTTGACCTGGCGGTAATGGTAAGTAAATACTGACGGCAAAGATTGGCTGGTGTGACGGTAGATGTCAGGGTGGGATCGACTTTCCAGGTGTGTATGAACCAGAAGTACTATGGTTCTCAATGAACCCGGCGGCACAACTTCAGGCTCCGCCTTCATATATATATATATATATATATATATATATAAAATATTTATTAATAATTTCTATTATAGATATATATATATAAACTATATATATTATATATATATATATATATATATATATATATGTGTGTAATTTCATTCTAATTGTATTTTTATATTAATATATTATATAGTAATATAAAAATACACAAGTATGAAATTATATATATATATATATTACATATGTTTATAGTATGTATGTATATATAAATATATATATATATATTTCATAGTACAGTAAAAAAAAGTTAGGTTAGCTCTAATAATATAGTGAACAGGTAGCGACCTTTATTTAAAAAACAATTAAAAAACATTGGCATCTCTTAAGACAAGACGATCTCTTGAAAGAAATTTTACCAATACAACCTAAAATTGTTTTTAGAGGTGCACCTAATTTTAGATCCATCTTAACTAATAATTATACTAGAGAAATCAAAAATACCCAACATACCTTTTTAGATGGAGCTATAGGATTTTACAAATGCAAAAGATGCATTGTATGTAAGAGCACCGACCCCTCTACACATTCTAAAGTTACTAGTTTTAAATCTAATATTACCAATAAAAACTATACTATAAAAGATTTTATTGGATGTAATACCACCAACCTTATCTATTTATTGGAGTGCCCTTGTGGCCTCCAATATGTGGGTATGACCACCAGATGTCTTAAAACTAGATTAGCAGAACACTGCAGAAATATAAAAAACAGATATCCCAATCATGCTGTGTCTAAGCATTTTGTCAAACATAATCGGGATCCTAAATTTCTTAAATGTATAGCAATAAAGAAATGCAAGTTGCCCTGGAGAGGTGGCGGTATAAAAAATATCTTAGGGAGATTAGAAATGGAGTGGGTATTCAATCTACAAACTTTAACCCCCCAAGGCCTAAACGTTGATTTTGATTTATTTAATTTTTTATGACAATATCATTGTTTTTAAAGTCATTTTATCACTTTTATGTTTTTTGCAGTCAGTTTGGGGCTATCCTATTCATAGTTGTTACCTACGGCATTATAGTCTAAGATACCCCCAACCTGACAGCATTTTTACAACTATGTGCAGCATAAATATATATGTTAAAACGTGATTATTTTATGCATTTTAGTTGCAGTTTGTACATGGAAGCCTATAATATATATGGCTTCCACTATTATTATTTCTCTATATAGCTTTCCTATACTTATATATGATGTGTCTCTTTTTATTATTGTGAATTACCCCTACGAATATTTATTTTCTTTTAAAATGGTTCTTAAAATGTTTTAATATATCTTAAATTATCTTTATGTATTCCAATGACTATTTTATACATCTTGAGATTTTTTACAAATGCTCCAAACTAATTTGGCTCCCCTTATCTGTACTATCATATTCAGTTTCTTTTATGTGTATATATATGATGTGCTTAACTTGATATTGTATGTTGTATTTACCTATTGACTAATTAATTTATTTATTCTGTCTCCTTTTATACTAATTATGCGTTGTAAAACAAATCTATCTATATGTATATATATGATATGACATTGCATGATGAATTTTATTAATTCACTTATTTTGTTCCTTTAAACTAAGTTTACTAGTTATTATCTATCTTCAGATGAAAGGGCGCTCTAAACTACATCTCCCATGCGCCCTTTCGACGATCTGCCGATCACGTGACCCGCGCACCATCCTCCTATTGGCCGCGGGTCACGTGCTGCTCTCCGATCCGTTCTCCAAGTACTGCATGCCGCCCACCAAGAGGACGGCTGCACTACCTTATCGGCCATCCTTCCCCATCTCTATCCACTCATTAGACGCCGATCACGTGACTCGCGCACTACATTTCCCAAGGTGCTGTGCAGGTCACGTGACGCATCATTTTTTAAATCTATTTTAGGTTTGGAACCTCGTTTTTGAGTACAATCTACCCTACAAGGATAGGATATATGGTCTATTAAGGATACATACTTTTGTTCAATGTTTTAATTTCAATTTTATTAAAGACACGGAGGCTCCTATTATGCATATCTCTTTCTTTATTTCCTCAGCAGCAAAGATAGAGGAATATAAATATTATCAAAAATGAAAGAAAAAACTGTACAGGCATAACGAGTAGCCAATCACATAACAGAGGAAGTAGCTATATAAGTCCTGTGTCTCCCACAATCCCTCTCTTTCTTTGCTGCTTCCTCAGACAGCTAAGTATTTTACTTGAGCTCTCCTACTCATTGCATTTTGTTTACTTGTGATTCATGTTTTGCTTATGCTTGTTTCATTATTGTCGTTTTTATTTATTGTTGATTACTATCTAGTACCTACATCGTTGGTGTATTGGGGGTTTCCCCTAGGGGCTTTGCCCGCCGCCGCGGGCTGTTTTCCCTCATACCGCCCCTGTTGCCGCTTCTCGGCGCTATCTCAGCCGCGTGCCCCCTTTCTCTGTGGACGCGACTGAGTGTGCTCGTTTTCCACTCTCGCGGGCTGCCCACGCGGGTGGGTGCACGCGCCCCTTCCCCCGCCTGGAGCCGGTCCACGGGCACACCCTGACACGTGCGGCGGCCATTTTGGGCGATCATTCGTTTCACCCTGCTGTGCCGGGCGGTCGGTCCCTTCCTACGGGTCCCCTTGCTACACCAACGATCAGGTTTAGCCATTTTTTCTGTTCTACTGGGTTAATCAACCCATTTTTTTCTAGTATTCAATTTTGCTTCTGTTGTACCTCACTATGCAGGATTGCAAAGATGGGCCTACTGTCCCTTCTGGGGATTTTACGATAGATAATCCCGAGGGCGCTATGGCCTCTCAGGAACTCCAGGCCTTGTTGGAAGCTACTATGGCTTCTTCCCTTGAAAAGGCTATTGCCTCCGCTATGGGGACTGTCTCATCCTCCTTTGCCCAGTCACTTCAGTCTGTGCTCTTGCCTTCTATGGCTGCCCCTAACCCCCTGGGTGCGGGGTACCCTTCCCCTGCCCTGACTGTGCCGGGTGCCCGTAAGGCGAAGGCAAAGGCTAGACATCTCGGGTCCCACTCCTCGATGCAGGCTTTGCCTGTCATGACTGACACGCCTTTGGCGGTCGCAGATAGCGCGCATCCCACGCGCACAAGAGCCCCTGGCCGGGCTAAAAAGGCTAGATTGTGGAAACGGGCTAGAGCCCTGGATGATGGGTCGGATACCGACCGGAGTGTGGACAATGATTCCGATGTTATGGAATATGACTCCTATGGGGAGGACGAGTCTGGCGAGGATCAACCCCTTACGGGTGTCACCCCTTCGGGGTCCTCTGCCGTCCCCCGTAGAAAAGTGCCTGACCCCGCTGGGGATAATGATAAAGGGCTTTTAGACCCACAGGGGAACCCCCTGTTTGACCCGGACGACCTGCGTCACCCGCGGTCTGCCGAATGGGTCCCTCCGGACCATATCGCCCAGTATGTGGCTAAGAGGATTCGCACACCTCTGTCAAAGGAAGGCCGCAATAAATTGCGTGCCGAATGCCCACGACCCTCCCTCCCTGGCGCTGCCTGTAAGACCCCTGAAGTGGACCCTCAAATTGCCCAATTTCTTAATAAATCTGGGTGGAAGCCTAAAAAGGGTCTTGATCACTCACTAAAAGGGTGCCAGGATAAAATTCTGGATACGCTGGGCCCCCTGTCTAAACTGTACGAGCTCCTCGAGGCAGCCCGTAATGGCGACTCAGTTCTAGATATGGACGTGGCCATCGGGTGGGTCCAGCGAACTATATGCCTTGTGGGGAATGCCAACACGGCTATGTCTTCCGAGAGACGCAAGGCTATTCTCTTGAAAATAGACCCTAAACTGGCTGCTATGACCGTAGCTGAACCTGACTCAGCCGATGAGGGGATGTTGTTCGGCACATCCTTTGTGAAGGACATGGGGTCCTATGTAAAAACCTTTACGGCTATTGACAAGGCGCAAGCTAATATGAAGCGCGTCTTCGCGCCCAAGGTTTTCGGTGGGGCCGGGCGTAGCAGGAACCGTCCTCCCGGCCGTGGTTTCCGTGGCTCATTCAGGGCCAACAGAGGTTCCTTTTTCCCCTCTCGTGGGCTCCAGGACCCGAAAACGCCTCCTTTCTTCCCGGCCAGAGGGAGATCGTGGGGCTCTAGATACCCCCGTGGTGGGTCGTCGGGCAGACGCCCTTATGGTGAGTACCCCTTCTTCCCTTCTCGATCAGGTTCGGGTGGCGGGGAGGCTAGCCTTATTTTACCCAAGGTGGGCAGTTATTACCTCAGATGCTTGGGTTCTGCAATGCGTAAAGGGTTACCAACTAGATTTTGTTTCCCTGCCTGTCCAAACGTATACCCCCAGGGAGTTGTCCCTCCCACGGGAGCAGGACGCGTTGATCTCCGCGGAAGTCGCGGAGATGTTCTCAAAGGGCGCCATCGAAGAATTGCCGTTCGCCACTCCAGGCTTTACGAGCAATCTCTTCCTTGTACCCAAGAAAGGGGGCGGTGTCCGCCCAGTGATAAACCTTCGCCCTCTCAACGCCTTCCTACGCTACCAACATTTCCAGATGGAAGGCATCCATTGTCTCAGAGACCTCCTGAGACAGTCGGATTGGATGGCCAAATTGGACCTGAAGGATGCATACTTCACGGTTCCAATAGCGATAGAATCCAGGGACTACTTGCACTTCACCTGGCACGGACGGCGTTGGCGTTTTACATGCCTTCCGTTCGGCCTCTCCTCGGCTCCTTGGTGTTTCACCAAGGTTATGAAGCCGGTGGTGTCGTTCCTCCGTACCCGAGGGGTTCGACTAATTATTTACCTGGACGACATCCTGATCATGTCACAGTCGTTGGAATGCCTGAAGTTGCATTTAGACTGGACGATCAACCTCTTACAGAACCTAGGTTTTCTGGTAAACTGGGACAAGTCGGTCCTGACACCCGCCCAGTCTATGGAGTTCCTGGGGTTCCAGGTGGATTCCGTGCGGCAGTTCCTGTACTTGCCAGAATCCAAGATAAAAGCCATCCAGAAGGAGCTCCGTCGAGCTCTTCGCGCTTCGGACTTGTCAGTCCGGCAGTTGGCGAGGATCATCGGCCTACTGGCCTCCTCCATTCAGGCGATATTCCCAGGCCCCTTACATTACCGGGCTCTCCAACGGCTCAAGGGGTCACACCTACGTTCGGGTCGATCATACGAATCCCGACTTTGTCTGGACGAGGAGTCCAGAGACGAGCTGGTATGGTGGTTGGCACACATGGAAGCCTGGAACGGAAAAGCAATTTTCGGTTCCGTTCCGGACGTGGTCATAGAATCAGATGCCAGCTTGCACGGCTGGGGGGCTCGTTGTGGCGACATCTCCACGGGGGGCAGATGGTCCGACGCAGAGAAGTCGTTACACATCAACTGCCTGGAACTCCTGGCGGGGGCCTTTGCGATTCGCAGCCTTACCCCTGGAAAGGCGAACTGTTGTGTTCTCCTCAAATTGGACAACGTATCGGCAGTCCGATACATAAATCACTTGGGCGGAACCAAGTCCAAAATGTTGGCTCTGCTGGCGAAGGACTTTTGGCAGTTCTGCCTCCTAAACAACGTCTCGGTGACGGCGGAACATATTCCGGGTCTGGACAATTCAGGTGCGGATTGGAACTCCAGACATTTGAGAGACTCGGGAGACTGGCATTTGCACGCCTCGGTCTTCCAAAGCCTAAACAGGCTGTGGGGTCGGTTCGAGATGGACCTGTTCGCATCTCGACTGAACACTCAGTTACCGAGGTTCTTCAGTTGGAGACCGGACCCGGCGGCAGTGGCGACGGATGCCTTTCTTCAAGAATGGCCTCCAGGCCACCTGTATGCCTTTCCCCCATTCAACATGATCGCTCGTACGATCTCGAAGCTGGTTCGTCACGACTGTTGTCTGACCCTGATCACCCCTCTGTGGAGATCACGGCCGTGGTTCCCTCGTCTGATGGAGTTGTCCATAGACTTCCCTCGTCTGTTGCCGAACTTCCAGGACCTCCTTCTGGATCCGGATGGGAACTCGCACGAATTGGTGCTCCAGCACCAATTGCCCCTGGTAGCATGGTTCCTTTCAGGGGACGCTGGCTTGTCCCTGACGTTCCACAGTCGACTCTCTTGCTCCTCGATAACGCCTGGGCTCCGGGCACACGATCAGCTTACCGAGCTGCATGGAAGTCTTGGTCTGATTGGTGCATGGAACGGGCAGTGGATCCCATATCTGCCCCTCTCCATTTGATACTGGGGTTTCTTACAGCCCTGTTCGACTCAGGCAAGGCGTACAGGACTATCAATGTTTTTCGATCGGCCATATCGGCCGGTCATGGTGGGTTGGAAGGTGTACCCATCGGCAAACATCCTTTTGTATGCCGTCTTCTCAAGGGTATTCGCTTCGTCCGTCCGCCTAGGTCGCGGTTTTCGACATTTTGGGACGTCAACATTGTGTTGCGTTTTCTGTCGGATTGGTACCCTAACCAGGACTTGACTCTTAAACAACTATCCTCCAAGATGGTTATGCTGTTTTGCCTGGTCTCTTGTAAGAGAGTCTCCGATGTTAGGGCTCTTGACTGGGGTGCCTTTGTGTTTACGCCGGATGGCGTTACTTTCACCATATCTAGGAGAACTAAGTCGGCGTCCAAATCCTTCGTATATCCTAGATTCCCGTTGTGTCCGGCGCTCTGCCCGGTGGATTGTTTGAAGGCCTATCTAGAGGCTACACGTGCGGTGCGCTCATCTGAACGCCATCCCCTATTCATTTCGTTTAAGGCTCCTCATCGCCCAGTATCGACTCCGACGCTGGCGCGTTGGATTCGTTGGCTTTTATCCCTAGCGGGTATAGACACATCTGTCTTTACGCCTCATTCTGTAAGGGGTGCTATGGCCTCGAAGGCATCCACAGTTGGTTGCCGCCTAGAGGACATCATGCGCGCAGCGGACTGGTCCCGAGAGTCGACCTTCAGAGACTTCTATTTCAGACCAATTGAACACGTCGCATCTCAGGTGATAGCACAGCTTTAAACTTGCATAATAGGAGCCTCCGTGTCTTTAATAAAATTCCTAGATTTTACTAGTAACATGACGTAAAGTCATGATTTTATTAAAGACACGGAGGCGAGTATTATTCCCTCCCACCCTCCCAGTGTGGATTTGGGATTGGAGATGCTTCGATGCAATACGAGTACGTGGGCAATTGGGTCTGTATTGAGTTCATGTTTTTTGTACTGTGTAGTTTTTATCATGCTTAGATGATTTGACAGTTTTATATTGATTTCTAATCATGTATATATATTCTATTTCAGCATCATGTTTCATGTAGATCCCTCACGTTTATGTTTGGTAAGTCTACAGTTTGAGTTTGGAAATTACCATATTTTTCTATCTTTTTTAGCTTGAAGTTCTCGTTTTGTTTCCCGTTTCCTGTTTGGATCAAGTGGGACATCGTTTATCTTACCTGGTCTTCGGTTGCGCAAGAAAGAGGGGGATTGTGGGAGACACAGGACTTATATAGCTACTTCCTCTGTTATGTGATTGGCTACTCGTTATGCCTGTACAGTTTTTTCTTTCATTTTTGATAATATTTATATTCCTCTATCTTTGCTGCTGAGGAAATAAAGAAAGAGATATGCATAATACTCGCCTCCGTGTCTTTAATAAAATCATGACTTTACGTCATGTTACTAGTAAAATCTAGGAATTTTAAATTAGATTTTTTAAATGTACAATGTATGATTTCGATTGGCTACCAAGTAATGATGTCATTTTGGCGCCATTTTTTAAAGTACTAGTGTACCTATATATACTCTTTATGTGCCAGGTTATATGTTATTCCATTTTGATAAAGCCCCAGCGGTGAAACGCGTTAATGGTTATTTATAAAATAAATGATTTTTTTTTTGGTTAGATATTTGTACCACTATCATTTTTGCACACTATTATAATTATTACTATTTACATTTTTTCCTGGCATTTTATACTACATATCCTGAAGTGGGGATTATACCACTAACGCTATTTCTAAAGTGCAGTGTGACCTGCACTTTACTTGTGAGTATATTTTATCTTATTTTATTCACTACCTCATAAATATCATCAGAGAGCACTATCTGCTGTTTTTATCTCCTTCTTCTCCTGAGAGTTGGACAAACCCCCTGGAGGACAAGCACCAATACATCCTGTAAGCGGGGATTATTCCGCTATATGCCTACAAACTCTGAGCTGGCTATAGCTCATCCAAATGTGAGTGCAACATATATATATTTTAATACTGTTACATTAAGTGCATACACTCCGCACGATTGGTCCTTTCTTCTTGTGTTTTCCATATCACGAGACGGTGTGAACTACTACAACAAGAGAAATTACCCCCACAGCGGAATTAGTGACTATATTCATCTTATCTCCTGATACTCATTGGAACTTACCCATTATTTTTTATTTTATTTTTTACTACTCTTATTATTTTTATTTTTAATTTATTTTATTTTTTTATTTATTTATCTTTTGGCACAACCTTTCTTTTTCTTTACTGTATATATATTTATATACACATTTATCCCCTTAAGGACGGGACTGTTTTTGCGATGTTGTACGCTAAGGACCAGAGCAGTTTTGACACTTTTGTGGTGTTTGTGTTTAGCAGTAATTTTCCTCTCATTTACTGTTCCCATACAAGTTATATATTGTTTTTTTCAGGACAAGAAGGGCTTTCTTTACATACCATTATTTGTATAATGTCATATATTTCATTTAAAAAAAAAAAAATATGGTGAAAATTTGGAAAAAAAAACATGTTTTTGGACTTTTACTTGAAAAATATTTTACTTATCTACAAAAGCTAATGAAAAAATGTTTGTCCCGAGTTTAAAAACACCCACTGTTTACATGCTTTATTGCTTTTTTTTGCAAGTTATAGGCCTATAAATCCCCGAATCACACCTCACATGTACATATTTTTTTAAAGTAGACAACCCAGGGTATTCAATATGGGGTATGTCCAGTCTTTTTTAGTAGCCACCTAGTCACAAACACTGGCCAAAGTTAGCATTTATATTTGTTTGTGTGTTCAAAATGCAAAAAACGCTAACTTTGGCCTAAGTGGCTACTAAAAAAGGCTGAACATACCCCATTTGCAATACCTTGGGTTGTCTTCTTTTGCAAATAGTATGCCATCATGGGGGTAATTCTTATTCCTGGGCTACCATACCAACCTGACAAATTTCAATAAAAAAAAAGTAAAATCAAGCCTTATATTTGACCCTGTAACTTTCACACACTATAAAACCTCTACATGTGGGGTACTGTTATACTCAGGAGACTTCGCTGAACAGTAAAATGTATCACAGAAATAATATCATCAGTGAAAGTGCCTTTTTTATTTTAAAAATGCAAAAAACTTCACTTTCATTGACAATATCATCGCTGTGATATGTTTTACTATTTTGAAACACTAATATTTGTGTTCAGCGAAGTCTCCCGCGTAAAACAGTACCCCCATGTACAGGTTTTAGGGTGTCATAGAAAGTTACAGGGTTAAACTGTGCTAGCAAATGTAATTCTCTGGACTTTCGGCCTGGGTTGTCAGGCATGTCCCTCAAATTGCAATCATTAAAATTACTTAATTAGGTAAAAATATTACATAAATATGCACGTAGAATTTTAATATATATATACATATTTATATATTTGACGTCTACATGTATATTTATGAAATTATTTATGTAATTATGTATATGGACATATGTATATTTCGTATTATTTTTATTTATTTATACATAGATATATATATCATTACATTCTAAGTGTATTTTGATATATATATATATATATATATATATATATATATATATATTAATATCAAAATACTGTTAGAATAAAATTACATATATATATATATATATATATATATAATTTTTTTTAAAATTATTAAAAATTATTTTTACTGGCGGAGCTTAGCCACTAAAGCAACTGGTCGCAAGCTATTGCAGCTCCGAGCTTAATGCAGCTGAAAATCTGTTTTTTGAAGCCGAAACCGCCACTATTTGGACTCGGGGAACATCACCAGCTAGCCCAGGAATCATGGGTCAAATCATAAAAGCCCAAGCCCGATAGACCAAGCATGGGGATGAGTATTGGTGAATTGTGGAGGCAGGCACAGGGCGCGTGCGGATCTAAAATGGCCGCCGTCTCGGGAGGTTGCTCGGATTTTTCCGATGAGCTGTCCGTGGACGGTGAAGAAGAAGTCTTACCTGCACCATTGAAGCCGAAGCCGGCTCCGACAGTACCTGATTCAGCTCCTGTTAGCACCGCTGTGCTCAAACAGCTCCTGGCAGATCTGAAAGCCACCCTTCAGGCGGACATAGCCATGACTCACTGCAGCAGGAGATCCGAGAACTGCAAAAGCAGACCCAAACATATGAACGCCGCCTCGCGGCACAGGAAGATATCCGACGCCGGAACAATCTAAAAGTTAGAGGGATCTCGGAGGAAGTCCCAGAAGCTGAGCTACCGCACTTCTTGAGGAGACTCATGGTCACCCTTATGCCGTCGCGACAGGCTAAAGCTATAGTTCTGGATGGCCTATTCCGACTCCCCAAACCGGCTAAGGCCCCGGCAGCTGTCCCGAGAGACCTGGTGGTCCACTTCAGATCTGGGGCTGACAAAGCAGCAGTCCTCGCGGCCCTTAAGGGGATGTCCCTATACCAATTCGAGAACATGTCACTAGCTTTTTACCAGGATCTCTCAAACAGTACCCTGGCCTGGCGGAGGTCCCTCAAGCCACTTACGTCACTCCTACAGCAAAGAAATATACGCTACCGCTGGCGCCTATCTCGCACACTCCTAGTCATGCACGGAGACTCCACATACCCGCTTCAAGACCTTCAAGACGCAACCGGATTGCTACGTGACCTGGGGCTGCCGCAGGACAGTCTGAGCAGTAAAGGCCAAACCACCGCTCTCAGAGCTCCACATACATGGAACCCGGCAGCAGTCACCCCGTTCATCCCACGGAACCCCCTGATGGACTCGTATGCGGCAACTACTACCTGAGGACGGTCACACATTCAGCCTTACTTTACAGGCTTCTGTTTAGTTTTTTTCTCGCATTACCTAAAACTTGTTATACTTTACTACCATACAGATCTTCATCTACGCTAACCATAAGATTCACCACGGCAGACAGAGTACACATATTTACTATTTCCCTACTCAGGGTCCCACATCCTAACCAACACCACTTCACAGACAACAGGGGGCAGCATGGGCTCATTCATATATCTTTGCTGGCATGTTCACCAGCTCAAACTTAATGCCCCTCACATCCATACCACATGGCACTGAAACGCTCACACTGCTGGTCTAGTCTCCAGACAGACTGCCCTTACATACACCCACCTGTAACCTGGCACTGCTGTGTCTTATTTAACTCACAGGCACAACCCGAAAACTCCCCGAACCTATACTGGCCCTTCTCATGCACCAGTCTGCATTATTTTTTGCTCACCAAGTTGTCTGGTTTTAAGGTGGTAAACTACACGGTGCTCCCAAGCTTGACATACAGCCCTTGGAAGCCTAAGTAATATAGTCCCAACTCTTGCACAACTTCTTTGCAACATGCTCATACACCCTTCCTGCTAAAACAGACAACAAAATCACATTCTATTATTATTTTTCTTATAATTTTTGTTACTATACTCATAAAAAAGTGCATATGTCTTGATTGCCATACCAATGTTTCACACTGTCTGATTTTGCAACGTTTGCTGCTGCTGTTGTGGCTCAGCAAGCTGATTGTAGGTGCCTGCACGTCAAAAATAAAGAATTGAGGGGGGCGGGGCCGGGCCGCCGAGCGGTCGCAAGTCAGACCAGCTCCTGCTCAATATAATCTACAGATCACCTTTTACGCCTGTAAATCGGGCTTTTGGAGAGCGTGACTAGCCCACAACTGCGACCCCAGACATCTAGGGCTACCAGAGCTGAGGAGAGGCTTGCCCTCAGGGTTTTAGTCCCTCAGGGGAGAGGTCCCTGCGGCAACAGGCGAGACCTTACCCGGCAGCGAGAGGAGTGGACGGCCGCCACACCACTAACCTGCCCACTGGAGCCCGTCGAACAGGGATACTATCTGCGGACCTGGTCCTGATTCCCCCCCCCTCTGGACCGGGGGGGTGATCCCGGTCCTCACCCTAAGGGCCTGAGCAGGATACAATGGATGACACCGCTGCACACAAAATGGCGACCACCATGTGCGCAAGAGACCTGAGCCCCGACAACAGCAGGCCACAAGGACTAAGCAGGGTGCCGAGCAGGGTGCCCCAGCATGAAGCTGAACATCCCACTTACCACACTTCCAGCCTGCTCCCAAGCGACCACAAGCGGAAAACACTAAGCCTCCCACCACGGCTGACCCAGGCTCTCGGGGGACCAAGCAAACCGCAAAGCAGCCGCAGCCCACGAGAACCCTCACCACACGCAAGCTCCCTTGACCTCGAGAGTTTGGAAGTAGAAGCCAGCGCACAACCCACAGAGCAGCAGAGAGGGACGGAGGTCAGATGCCTGCTTCCCCACTACCTAGAATGAGCTGTACTGGCATCGTATACCTATAGTGGCTTCAAGCAGATTTAATTGCATTAATGTGTAGCTATAGGGGACTAGGGGGTGCAGCTGTGTCTCTCATGCTTTATCAACTGCATCCAGTGGCGTACATACCAGGGTCGCAGGGGGTCGCGGCTGCGACCGGGCCCGGCCCACCAGGGGGCCCGGCCGCCCCTGCGACCCGGTATGTACGCACTGGGCCAGCCTCTTCTCCTGGGGGGCCCAGGAGCCGGCCACCTCCGGGCCCCCCGAGGCTGGCCCTGCTTACACCCGGCGGGCAGTCAGGCTGGCCGGTGCGCGAGGGAGCACTCTCCCCTGAGTGCTTCCTCTTCAGCTCCCTCGCGCACCGCACTGATACCGGAGCCGGAAGATGACGTCATCTTCCGGAGCCGGCATCCCTACAAGGCGCGCGAGGGAGCTGAAGAGGAAGCACTCAGGGGAGAGTGCTCCCTCGCGCACCGGCCAGCCTGACTGCCCGCCTAGGAGCCCAGCAGCACCACTGGACCCCAGGGAATCCCCTCAGCATTCCAAAAGGTAGGGAGGCTGGGGGGATTAAATAAAAAAAAAACATGTTAGTGTGTGTGTGAGTGAGTGTGTGTGTTAGTGTGTGTGTGAGTGAGTGTGTGTGTGTGTGTGTGTGTTAGTGTGTGTGAGTGTGTGTGTGTGTTAGTGTGTGTGTGTTAGTGTGTGTGCATGTGTTAGTGTGTGTGTGTGTTAGTGTGTGTTAGTGTGTGTGTTAGTGTGTGTGTGTGTGTGTGTGTTAGTGTGTGTGAGTGAGTGTGTGTGTGTGTGTGTGTTAGTGTGTGTTAGTGTGTGTGTGTGTTCGTGTGTGTTAGTGTGTGTGTGTGTGTTAGTGTGTGTGTGTGTGAGTGTTAGTGTGTGTGTGAGTGTTAGTGTGTGTTTGAGTGTTAGTGTGTGTGTGTGTTAGTGTGAGTGTGTTAGTGTGAGTGTTGGTGTTTGTGTTAGAGTGTGTGTGTCTGCTAGTGAGTGTCAGTGAGTGTGTTACTGTGTGTGTCTGTTACTGAGTGTGTTTGTGTGTGTGTGTGTTAGTGAGTCTGTTTGATGTATGTTAGTGAGTGTGTGTTTTTCAGTGAGAGTGTATGTTTTGTGAGTGTGTATGTATGTCTGCCGCTGAGTGTGTCTCTGTCAGTAAATGTGTGTGTCTGTTAGCTAGTGTGTATGCATTTGTTCGTGAGAGTGTGTGTGTGTGTCTTCAGCACTTACCTTTCTCCAGCGCCGGACTCCCATGGCGCTGGGGATCCCTCCGCCTCTCAGCTCCGAATGCGCATGCACGGTAAGAGCCGTGCACGCATTCAAACCGCCCATAGGAAAGCATTACTCAATGCTTTCCTATGGACGTTCAGTGTCTTAAAATGGCGGAAGCGCCTCTAGCGGCTGTCAGTGAGACAGCCACTAGAGGCTGGATTAACCCTCAGTGAAACATAACAGCTGCAGGGTTAAAACTAGAGGGACCTGACACCCAGACCACTTCATTGAGCTGATGTGATCTGGGTGTCTGTAGTGGTCCTTTAAGTGTGTGTGCATCTGCATGCACTGGCGTACATACCGCGGTCGCAGCCCTGCAACCCCTGCGACCAGGTGCCCGCCGCCATGTGTTGCTGCCCCGGCCCGCGCAGAGTAAGCGCGAGGGGGGGGGGGCCCACGGATCAATTTTCGCACCGGGGCCCCATGGGTCATGTGTACGCCACTGACTGCATCCATGTGTGTCTATGGGGGCCTGAGGGGTGATGTTATATCTCTCATACCTAAGCATGTACCTTGCTAAACTAAATATACTGCCTGCGTGTAACCTTATCTTGCAACTAACTACTAGAAAATGTGCAATGTCTAGCAACTACTATGTGTTAAATGAAACGTCTACTTAACCAAAAATATGCAAGTTACTTTAATGCCACAAATATGTACACCACTATACGAATAATGCGCTTGTTAGAGCTGTTGTGGCTGTTCAAGCAATGTTGTATTCTCATATGCACAACAAAAATAAAGAATTCAAAAAAAAAAAAAAAGAAAGAATTGAAAAAAATAAAAAAATATTTGTACTTTTTTAAATTTATTTTTATTAACATATTATTTATAATTTATAATAATATATATACAATATATACAGTTATTATATATATTGTATATATACATGTGTAATTTAAATATGTGTATTTTTATATTAATATACGTATATATAAATATGAAAATACACTTAGATTGACATTATATATATGATATATATACATATATTATATATAGATATAATACATGTATATATATATATATTATATATATGTATATACATATTTGTGTTAAGGGCTCCTGATAGTACAGAAGATACAAACACTGTTAGGTGTGGGATGGTATTACAAGAGCAAGTCGGTTGTGGTGTGCCGGAACCGACGATGAGGTAGACCTGTAAATAAAGAGGGCCCACCAAGAAGAAATGTAAGAAAAAGGAGTTGATAAAGAGGAGTGGGTGGGAGGGTGATGCAGCGCTGACCTCGGACGGTATGGAGCCAGGTAAGGGGTGTCCCTTAAGTAGGTAGAAGGTGAGTCATACGCCCCTCCCACAATTACAGGCCAAAAGGCCTTAATACTTGTGTTAAGGGCTCCTGATAGTACAGAAGATACAAACACTGTTAGGTGTGGGATGGTATTACAAGAGCAAGTCGGTTGTGGTGTGCCGGAACCGACGATGAGGTAGACCTGTAAATAAAGAGGGCAAAAGTAGAAAATCAAAATTTATTACGAAACGAGCAATATACATACTTTAACCAGACATATCTTGAAAGGCATTTCTAACTTCTTGTACTGGGTTAGGTGTGTATCTAGAGTATGCAGAGGACTTCCAGCGCTGTAGTGGCTGCTCCTATGCGGAAGGAGTGGCCCGAATAGTTATTTGCTTTTAGGCCTAGTTGTGTAAGTAATGACCTGACGTGGGTCATGAAGGTGGTGGTAGTGAGTACCGTACCTTGTAGACAAAAGTGGTTGAGATGGTGATGCTTGTAAAACCTGGGTATATGTGTCCAGTAATGTGACGGGGCACCACTCGTTGTGGGTAGGATAGTATCTAACCTCTACCGGAGGTGCGTGTTGATTGGTTTTGGAGTGATGCAGAGGCAAGATATAGTAATCCATGTGTTTTGTTAAGTGTGAGTGAAGCAGAATGTGAGTGGACTGGGTTGTGTAGATGGCGGTAAATTCTCTTGGTCTTAAAACCCATAAAAAGCCATATAGATGGCGGTTTTAATAACAAGGTTTGTGTTGTTGGCAAAGGGTTTTAAATCTAGTAGTTTGGATAGATCTTTGAAAATATTGACGTCTATGGGTAGCCTTTGCGCAGTACGTGGGGGTTCGGATCTCTGAATACCCCTAAGGATATTTTTGATCTGGTAGGAGGACATGAAACTTCTGTTGTTTGGTTGTAATGTTAATTTGAGTTTGAGGTGGCAAAAAGGAAGCAAAACCCAACAAGGATGTCATAATGAAAGGTTGTGCGATATTGTGTGATGACAGAAATCTTTTGAATAGAAGGAAAGCCCTGTCATAGGCCTTCCGGGTATTGGCGGATAGCGCTAATTGTGACAATGTCCTGCTATGTTGCATTATAGCGTCTAGTCCATGACTAGTTGGTGGAAAGGTGGAGTGGTCGTGGCTGTGCGTGCAGCTGACGGAAGTATGTCGAAAAGCCTGTAAATTGAAACGAGACAAATGGTCAGCAGCCGTGTTGCATACACCTGGGACATGCACACAAAACAAGAAGAAATTGTGACACGCGGCCAGCCAGGTGAGTTTCCTCAAGAACCTCATAATGGTCAGTGATTTGGATCGACCTTTGTTTATGATGTGGTACGTTGCTTGGTTGTCTGAGTAGCAACGTACTGACGAACCTGCCCATAGATGCCCCCATGTCACGGCAGCTGCCACAATGGGATATATCTCAAATAGAGCTGAAGTAGTTGAAAAACTCTCCAGGTCCTGAACCTCTGGAGGCCAACTACCCCAAAGCCATTCATTCCCGTAAATTACTGCGAAACCTGTGGTAGACCCGCGTCTGACCAGATGGTAGGTGAAGAGTCAGACAATTCAGGGGGGAACATGCTTTTCCCATTCCAGGTGGTTAAAAGTTTCTCCACATAAGTAGGTCTGCCGTGGCCTGGGTATCCAGGGGTAACCTGTGTGCATCATGCTAAACAGTGGAAACATGTTTAGGAGTCGTGAGATGAAAGCCCGGCCTTGGGGTATAATGCGCATGGCAAAATTTAGTGACCCAAGTAGAGATTGTAATTCTTGCGGTTGCAAGTACCGAGGTGTAAGTAAAGGTTGATGTTGGTAAGAATGTTCTCTATCTTGGTGTGTGGCAGGCTGGCTTGCTGGCTGTGGCTGAGTCTAGTATGATTCCTAGGAAAGTGATAACTGTATCTGGTCCTTCGGTTTTGGTGGGGGAAACTGGGACGCCCACCTGTTTAAAAAGACTAATGGTTTCTATGAGGCTACTGGGTGGAGAAATATTCTCTTCGATCAGTAAGAAATCATCCAGTAGTGTATAACTGTAGGGCATCTGGCTACATTTAACAATAACCAGCATAGTGTTTCGGCGGATACGTCGAAAATGGGCGGACTACTTTTGAACCAAACGTTAAACGTGAGAAAAAGTAGTAGTGCCCGGCCCACTTAAGCCATGCAGGTGCCATAGTGTAGGGTGGATAGGCAATAATTTGAAAGCATGTGTTATGTCAGTCTTGCTGAGCCGTGCTCCGACACCTGCCTGCATGATAGCCGTAATGGCGTGATCTATGGTGGAGTAGTGAAGAGAAAATTCCTCCGAGGGGATAAGGGAGTTCAGACTCGGTGTGGCAGAGGTGTGAGGTGCAGACAGATCGATGATAAATCTTGTTTGTGGGAAGATTTCCCTTTATATCCGTTAAGTATTGCTTAGGGTACATTTTATTTGGACACATAGTTTTCGCCTGTGCTCTAAAGCATGTTTGAACATATATGCAATAACCTACATCCACTGTAATTACATGCACAGACATTGAAATTATTACATATTTGGGATTTCCCCAAAAACTTGATAGGACGACCCAGTTTATCTTTGGGCGTTTCCTCTGCTGAACCAGCGGAACCAGTGCCCTGTGAGGTAGTAGGTTTGTTTGCAGTGGTAGGACAAAAATTGGCAGTATGGCCATGGAGGAGCAGTATGCACGGGCCGGTGTTCTCAGACCTGCAAAGTGTCTGCAGAAAAATGACTGTATCAATCTTGCTCCAGTTGGACCTTGTCCCGTACTGTGAGAATGCGCCAGACACTTTGGAAAAATCCTAGGGGATGTACTGGCAGGCTAATTATGCCGGGTAAGGCAAAACCATTAATCTTGTTCTTTGGTGACAGGTGAGGCCCTGCTAGTTGCCAAGTGGCTATGAGAGGCTCTGTCTATTAGTTGGCGCGAGGGGTTATTGAGGCCACCCGTCGTAGTGGCAGGAATCGTAGGCCTCTCGGTGATAGTAAAAAGAAAACAGGGGGAGGGAGTGACAGGTGAGGCCCTCTCTATAAATATTGCGAGGCGGCTAACTCACGTGTGGCCCGATGGCGTTTGCCTCCGAAACTTGGAGGCGGGGTGTTGGCCTCGCGGACCACTAAACGATAGGCAGAAATGCCAAGAAGGGAGATACCTATTTGGGCCTATACCCCTAACTTGCCAGTACTCTATGGCCTAGAAGAATGAAACGTATGTGAACTACAACGTGAGCAGGCTTACGTACCTGGTAGTATGTGTAAAGTTTTGAGAATCGACAGGTATGAAAACCTGGATAAACCTAAAAAGGGATAGAGTGAGAATGGATCCCGTGAGACCTGTGTAATCTGTATAGGCTGGGATTAGGGCTTCTAGCAGTATGTGTGGGAGGTGTAAAAGTCTATGAGTAGGATAGTGACATGACTGCCCATGCTTGGTGACAAGCGGTACACGGAGTCCGATACCTGGCAGCAGGGGATTGGCCGTGTAATGTGTATATATGGAAGGTGATCAGATGATATGCATGTCACTAAACTGATCTGGGAATGTAAGGGACTTTTTAATGTGAAAATGACAATATGCAGAATCATAAATGTTGCTGTAAAGTGACGTATGAATGTATGAACCAGAACGTGTGATTCAAAACCGAAAGTCTTGTGAGACGTATATGCCGTGTTCTTGAATACTCGTGTTACGTCGTCTGAGTGTGTCAAGAAAAAGGCCTGAGTTTGTAAATGCCATGTGAAATTATGTGAAATGACAATCTATGCAGAAAATGTTGTGACGTATGAGTGGTTGAACCAATGCGTGTGATTCAACCCGAAACCCTCTGTGGAAGGTAGGACCGTGTTCTTATATACTCGTGGTATTTCGTATGAGTATGATAAGAAATGGCCTGAATAGTTAGTGCCATGTAATCGTAGTGTACATGGTTGTAATAACATCATATCTCCATTATACTCTTAGAAAATAGGACCGTGTCCTTGAGCTTGTGGTATGTTGTACGAGCATGACAGAAAAAGGAGCCGTAATGTAGGCTAACCATAACTGTTGTATAACAGGATGTTATACTAATATATCCCAATTTAATAATATATCCTGAGCCCTCACTTAAGTATAATTTATAACACATGAATAGGCAGGATATGCTTTAAACATCATATGTATATAAAATACAGTCTGTGTGTGTGTGTGTGTATGTATAAAATAGATGAAGTATCAAGATGAAAATATATATATAGAGGTACTTAATAAAAGACTATAATTAAGCTTATTTACCAGGATAATTGCCAAGTACAGAAAATTTTATAAGGATAAATAGAAACATGGTAACATACTGTGAATACTGAATAAGGATGCATACGATTGCTACATACACGGTACATAGGTTTCCGGAAACCAGAGGGTTAATTCGCCTGTGAGTAAAGCGTGCGGCCGTAAAGTAAGGCCGTGAAAAATCGCGACGCCGTGGGAAGTGATCCGGGCGACGGACTTACGTTTTTGAAGACCTGAGGACTCAATCAACAATGAAGACCGGGTTTTTGTGCGTGGCTGGCCGGGAGGAAAGACCTGAAAGGAGTTCCTGGACACAGCTAACACCAACGAAACCCAGAGTTTTCCAGAAAGCAAGATGGCGCCGTCCGTGAACCGGAAGTGGATTCCGGATGCAGCGCTGACCTCGGACGGTATTGAGCCAGGTAAGGGGTGTCCCTTAAGTAGGTAGAAGGTGAGTCATACGCCCCTCCCACAATTACAGGCCAAAAGGCCTTAATACATATTGTTTTTTTTACACTTGTTGCTTTATTTTTAAACTTTATTTTAGATTTTTTCACTTGCAGGGAGACTGCCTGTCAGCACAGACAGTCCCCCTGCAGGCAGATACACAGGCACCTATTGCGGTCATGTAATCGAGCGATCACGTGGCCGCGGGATCCTTATCTGCCGCGGGGAGACTGCCCGGGAAGACAGGCAGTCCCCCTGGACCGGGAGGAGCGCTGATCGCCGCCGGGGGACTGACGGCGATCAGGTAAGTACCCCCAGACCGTTATGACGGTTCAGGACCGTCATCGGTCCTCAAGGGGATGTTTCCGATGACGTTCCTGAACCGTCATCGGTCGTCAAGGGGTTATATGTATATATACATGTATATGTACATTGTGATAAATATATAAGTATCACAATAAATCTTGAAGCTTTATTGTGCAATCATGCACCAGAAATTGTGTCAACGTTTCAGTCTTCTATGGGACAAAAATAAGGGGATGACATTTAACCCCCTAATAGAATTCTTGGAACTCCACTGGACACTGAGAAATGCTATATATATATATATATATATATATATATATATATATATATATATATAATTAAGAATACTACAAAAAAAACATACTCTATAAAGTAGAAATATAAAGAAGCTCATTTCATGAGTAAAACATATTTTGATGACTAAAGGACACTCTCTAGTGCAATACTGGATTTTATTCATATTTCTATTTCATAGAGTATGTTTATTGTTTTTCTGTAGTATTCTTAATAAATTATATATAGCACTTCTCTGTGTCCTACGGAGTTTCAAGAATTCTATTAGGGGGTTAAGTGCCATCCCCTTATTTTTGTCACTAAGCTATTTTACCTCAGAGTCGGGACCTTCAGTCTCTGACTAAGGAGAGCTCAAAATTTGATTATTTGTTAATCGGTCTGGTTTTAAATTACCACACTATTGGTTTCCCCTTATTCTTGTGTTCTATTTGGAGGTACATCTTTACCGGAAGAGAGGTGTGTTACTGTCCTTAAGAGCACAGAGGCATCAAATACAGAGCCAATAATTTAGGCTCCAATAAATGTGAGTTTATCTAGTTATTATCAATTGAAGCATATTCTGTCACTATATTCTGCACTATTTGTTTTTTCTTTTTCATATTTGTCACCCATTTGTAATACAAGGGTAAGTAAACTATTTTATTATCTGCATTACTTAAGCCCTCCACCTCAGTGGCGGAACTACCTCGGTCGCAGCTGTGACCGGGCCTGTCAATCTAGGGGGCCCGGTCGAAGCTCTGTGGTGCTTTAACAGCGCGACTGGGCCCCCTATGATGAAATCAGAGCTGGGAGGAAGTGACTGCCCCTGTCACTTCCTCCCAGCAACCACCGGGAGCTGCATGGGAGGAAGGGAGGAGGGAGTCAGAGTGGGAAGTGGCTAAGCCACCACTGGACCCCAGGGAAGTCACCCTCCTGCATGTAAAAGGTAGGAAACATGAGGGTGACTTAAACATTTTTCTCTGTATGTGTGTGTGTCTGTATGTATGTATGTGTGTGTGTGTCTGTATGTGTGTTTGTGTGTGTATGTGTGTATGTATGTGTGTTTGTGTCTGTATGTATGTGTGTGTGTATGTGTGTTTGTATGTGTGTGTGTGTGCCTACATGACAGTGTGTTTCATGTGTGTGTCTGTTTGTGTGTGTCTGCAAGTGTAGGGGGGACCGCTGTGAGGGTAGGGGACATGTGGGGGTTCGGGGACATATGGGATGGGGGGTAGATGTATGGGGGGGCACCAGGTCAATTTTTGCACCAGGGCCCCGTGATTTCTAGTTACGCCTCTTGTATATAAGCTCACCGCTTATATATTCTGTATAGGGCAAGCCTTTTCTGCGACTCTGGCTTCATTGCCAGCATCTGAACAGAAGGGTGTGACTGTTTCTATACTCCCTAGTCAGCGATAGCAGCGCTGTGATTGCTATGTGTGGAGAGCCTATGGTGTCTATGCTAAAGAATTCACTGACAGGTTGGAGAAAGCTATATTTTTTTGTGATTATAGTCTTTTATTAAAGTTTCTTATCTCATAAAGCAAGCACTTATATGCAGTATCATAAAACATAGTTGGATGTGCAAGTCCATCCACTTCAAAGATAAGTAGGTCTTTCAGGACCTAAAAACAAGTAATAACAACAATTAGATCTGAGACATGCAGATGCCGTTTATGATTACAAAGAAGAATTGGGGAGAGGTCATAATTAATCCTTGCATACTAATGTATTAGAAACCTAAATTTGGTGCATTCAGTTACGGTCCTCTGAACTTGCTGTATTGGATTCACTAGTAAAACATTAATAAGTGGGAGTTGGGAGGGAAACAAGGGAAAGTGGTATGTTAGCGCTATTAGGTTGTGGACTTTGACTGATGGGGAAAGGTGAAAAGTAAGAGGTGGTGGGTGTGAAGTGGAAGGTAAAGGGTAAAAGTTGAAAGGTGGTCACCCAGGGAAAGTCAAAACTCTTAGTATGAATGGATAGTTAGTAGTCAGTGTGACCATATATCTTTATTATATCTGTAGTTGTCCAATGCCTAAAAGTGAAGTTTCTCAATTGAATAAAGCTCCTCCATCCTCTTGAATCTCAGGGGCAGGATGAACTTTTGCCTCCAAAATAATGGGATTAGTTGTTTGGCTACATTAAGGATTCAAATCATGATATACTTCATGTATCAAGAGGTAAATATTAGAATGGTGAAATAACATGGGTAGCGGCGGAAAGGGAGAAGGAGCATCTAAGAGCTTGGCTTGATCAAATCAGAAGGGCTTGCTCAGGGAACATATAAGATATCGGCATTTTTATGCACCCAACCCAGCGGCATGAGCCTGTCAAGATGGCGCCGGTTGAGGCCTACACTTCACAGTTGTCAGACTACGACAGCCTACCTGATTCCATACCTGCACCCTCCAAGGTACATGCTCTCAAAACCTCCTGTGCATTTACATATGTACAGCATGCAACCCCACCATCTTTCAGCAGGGCACACTGCATATTACCCACGCCCTCCTAGGCTGTTACTTGCACAAGCTTTAAATAGACACGAGGGGTATTAACCTGACTTACCAGAAAAAAATAATAAAAATTGGGTGGAAATAGTACTCAAGCTTTTGTATATGTTACAAAATGGCTATTCTACTTGTACCTTATACATGTTATTCCTTTATGCACATGATGTAAACTGATGTTTCCTCTCGTATACCCACAAAAATAAAGAATTTAAAGAAAATAATATATATATATATGTAGTCAGTCGTGAAGTAAGAATTATGTGGTTGGGAGAAAAATGTGTTGTCTCATTTGTTTAAATGAGTAGTCCTCCAACAATTAACCAGTCTGTGGGAATGAAATAAGGCCTTAATGTTTCTAAGTATCCCTGGGGATGAACCCACTGTGGAGTCTATTTGCGGGACCAAGGCGACGTTAAAATCCCCACCCAAGATTAGTCAGCCCTCCGTAAAGTCCCGCAATTTGCAGAGTGTTTTGATCAATAAATGGTATTGGGCTTTATTAAAGGAAAATATATTCACTAATGTGTATGTGTGTAAATGTAAATGTACAAAAATGAAATGTCCCTCCCAGAAATGTCCCTCCCAGAATTGGTTTCCCAGTACTGCCGTACCTTTCAATTTATTGGGATTGTCCCTAAAATACCCCACAGTGAAGATGTAATTGTTAAACTTTGGTTTGGCACCTTTCTAAAGTGTGTCTCTTGAACATGTGCTACCGAGGTTTGCTGTGCCTCAGTGGTTGCTAAATAAAGACCATGGTCTAATGGGCAGGGGGAGGGGTTCCTTGCACGATCTGGGAAAAGGACAAAATGGACTGTAAAGCGGTTGGGTAGAGAAGTTATAGTAGGAGGTGAAACAAAAACTATATACAATAACATTTGCAGTCCAGAAAGTGTGTTGGCTGTAGTGGTGTCAGGGGGTACAAGGTCCTGCTCTGCAGAGACTAAGGCGCACACCCACCTGGGCAATGGCACCAATGCTAGTGTGGGAGGAGCTGCAGCAGAGATCACGGCCACCTGGGTTGGTCCCAAAGCACTGTGCCAACAGTGTGTGTCATCATGCTCCTGTGACAGGGCCCAACTCAAACTGCTGAATTCAAAGTCCCCGTAGTCCTCCAAATGACTCACAGATTTGCAATTATTAATGTTATAGTAACAAATTGTTTGAGCAAGCATAACACTAGGGTAAATCTCCTTAAGCCATGTAAAGAAAGACTAGTATATATCAACAAGCACATAACGTGTAAATAACTCTCTCTCTCTGTAAGGTGGTGGTATTATCACTTGTGTCAGTAAAACCAAATAACTATATACAAATTGATAGTAATATTGAGTTGCTTTCATCTCTCTGTGTCCTAACTGCATGGGGGTAAAACTCTTACAACAAATGTACCAGTCTCCAGTATCACCAACAGTCATAATATCAGGAAGTCTTTTAGATGTCTTTAGGTGTCATCTGAACTTATACTTCTTAGTGTCGTTGACCTAACCCAGGGAGAATTGGTTTGAGTTAGGATATATCCCAGGGAGAATTAGGATATAGCACCCTCCCAGGGGTTGGCATCCACGGCACTCAAACTGGGAATTGATCAGTGTACCATATAAAATGGGGGCACAGATGTTCCCTAGATATAGTGTATTATTGCTTCATCTAGTAGGTGGCCAGAGGAATAGTTAAGCCTAGAGCTTTAGTAAGTCCAGAATAGTGTGTGCCTCCAGGTTCAAGGACCAGGTCACGAGGGGTATCTAAAAAACTAAGAGGGTAGGTGAAAGGTAATGAAACCCCAGTGCAGGCAAACCTCTGTATACAGGGTCACTCGAACCATAATAACAAAATACAAACAATAGAAAGTACAGGGCGCCACAGACACTATATGGGTAATATCATAAATGAGGGTCAGCCTTTATACGTCCAGGAGACAACCTCTCAGACCCAGGACAGGCGACAGTAGAATTAACTAGTGAAATTGCCCTGTCTACAATCCCCTTAGTTGACACCAATATGCACTCTCTAAACTACCAAGTGTGTGGCACCATCACCATTATAGGCTACACATCCAGATTGGTAGTAATCTCTTTCTGAGTCAGGTACCCATCGTGTAAAAAGTACAGGGCGCCACAGACACTATATGGGTAATATCATAAATGAGGGTTAAGACAAAAGAGAAAAATAGTAGAAATAAAAACAACAAAGTTTATTGGAAAATCTCAACACACAATATGTGCAATATATAAAAAATAATATATATATATATATATATGTGGCGAAACCAGCTTCGCCACTGTGAACTGGAGAGGCCTGGCTGCTAGCCTCCTGCCCGCTGACTATGGCCCCTGGACATATTGCACTTTAAAGACTATATTTGGGCATGTACTAATTTGTATTGCTGCTACTGGCCCTTTAAAATCAGCAATGGACATTTTGGGACTACTGTCCCTTTAAGACTGTGGAGCGTAGTACAGTAATCCTGCCTTTAATACTTTCATGTCATGTATGTATTTTTGTATGCAGTTAACCTGGGTTATATATGTGTACAGCATTCATCTGATTGTTCGGTAGAATCACTCCATTCATTGTATTGAGGAAACTACCGAACAACCAGACCACCCAGGACTAAGTGTGCCTCCAATTACCGTTTGCAACAATGTTGCAAACGGGTAATTGGCAATCATGTAATGTGTTCTGTGTCCTCTGGGTGGCCGCCATTCAGGAAACAACCACGTGGCGGCGGCCATCTTAAACTACCGAACAGCGGTGTTTTGCCGTCGAGTGTCTGGAACTAAAATCGGACACTTGACTAGGCAAACACCGCTGAGACCTCCATACTTCCAGAAATTCGTATGGAAACTACCGAATGACCCGCCGTTCGGTAGAAAGAACCCCACAAACAAGGGAATTCATTCAAACCCTCTCCAGGCTCTATAACACAGGCAATTCGCCTGTTTTCATTCCCTTGTTTGTGACCGACCGCAGGGCCAAAATGCATGGAACTGATTTCGGATACTTTACCCATGCGGTCGGTCAATACTTTAAAGTTCCATAACTCCTGAACCATTTATCCGAATGGGCTGATTCTTGCATATGTTGTCCCCCTGAATAAGGGCTATCAGGGGATACCTGTTTTGGAGGTGTAGCATATGTATTTGGGGTACATCCAGGAATTGGGGAAAAAGGTGTACAGTATAATTGTGTTAAGTGTTAATCTAAGGGGAGGAAATGTGTGGGAGGTACATCCATGTGATTGGTTAATTTCATCCTCCCCCTGGGAGTGTCCTGTATGTACTTGTTGGTAATAAAAGCCAGACTGGGTGTCCCAGTCCAGAGTTCCTGCTTAACCCTCAAAATGAAGTGTCGTCTCGTTCTTGGGGGGGATTGGATTGTAAGCTGACTGCCAAGAGTGTAAGCCGATTGTATGCTTTTCTTGTTCAGCTGTTCCAGTTCGGAGTGTTATTTCGTATCCAGCTCGTGAGTTCTGATGTTCTGCAGTAGCTGTGCCTGTCTATGGAAAAGGGGATTATCGCCTAAACGCATTCTTCCCCTTGTATGCTGAAACGGTCCGTTACAATTGGTGGCAAGCGGCGGGATCGTTCCTACAACCAGAGGGACAGCTACAGACAACACCATTTTTTGGATTACAAATTGAGGGCAACGCTAGTATCCGTACAGCGACCCTATCTACAAAGGAACTCAGAAAATGGAGGAGAAGTTTCAAGTTAGATTGGACGATTACGTCCTGGAGTCTGGAGCAGTCTCAGAGGAGAACATGTTGATGTACAGAGAGACTGTCAGAGCCAAATTGTGGGACGAAGCCCTAGAGGAAGTACAGTATTCACGAGGGGATCAGCGCCGCAGCAGAAGGCAGCGAATTCTGGCTAGAATGGCAGAGCGGATGCCCCTCCTGAGAAAACAGACCACAGAAAAGTGGGTGACTAGACTCGAGATTCTAGTATACGCAGAACTGGTGCTCGACGACGCATACCAGGCGCTACAGTGGTACGCGGCTCAGTGTGTCCCCAGGATGGCAGAGTATGAGTTCCCAGAAGGCGGAGATTACACTGGCCCCGGTCGATTTTGGAATAATAGTGGTGACGAGGACTTTGGGGAAGATACCGACTATCGTTTTTGGGACCTGTACGGCATCCGAGAGAACACGCTGGGTCTCTTTGGCGCTATTGACCTCGAGGCAGACCTACGATATTTGGTTAACCAGGAATGGAACCTGGAGGGGGATTACCTGCGACTCATCAATGAGGCCTGGGAAGAGACAACCGGTCCTCCCGCCCAACAGCAACCAGCAGTACCCGAGGTAGCAGAGGTATCCAGCGACTTGGAGCAGACAAGTATGGAAGGCTCTGACGCTGAAGATGATTTTATGGCCAAGGTGAGGCAGCAAGTGGCCCAGTATGGGGGTTATATATCCATGGACACATTCCAGGGGATCTGGAACCAGGTCATGGCTGAGCAAAACTCAAAGATGGACGAAGAGTATGATGAGCAGGAAGAGTGGTACAGCAGCAGAGTAGAGGCTGCATCCGAGGAGGTTAGCCGCCCCCCCCTGAGGCGGCAGGAAGAACCCGAAGTAGGGGTCCTCATAGACTGGTCCTGTGAGCAACCCCAGGGAGATGAAGGTGTCGTCCTTCCTCCCCAGCGGCAGTGTGTACCCCAGGGAGGTGAAGGTGTCGTCCTTCCTCCCCAGCGGCAGATTGTACCTCAGGGAGCTGAAGGTGCCGTCCTTCCTCCCCAGCGGCAGTGTGTGTCCCAGGGAGATGAAGGTGTCGTCCTTCCTCCCCAGCAGCAGGCTGAGTTACAGGGGGCAGAGGTTGTTGTTCCTGCCCCCCAGCAGAAGAGTGATATGCCAGGAAGGCAGTGTGAAGTAAAGGGAGAGGAGAGCAGCGTCCTCCCTCCCCAGCGGCAGTGTGTGTCTCCGGGAGCTGATGGTGTCGTCCATCCTCCCCAGCGGCAGGCTGAGTTACAGGGGGCAGAGGTTGTTGTTCCTGCCCCCCAGCAACAAAGTGATGTGCCAGGAAGGCAGTGTGAGGTGAAGGGAGAGGAGAGCAGCGTCCTTCCTCCCCAGCGGCAGTGTGTACCTCAGGGAGCAGAAGGTGCCATCCTTTCTCCCCAGCGGCAGTTTGCCATCCAGAGAGAGGAACTTGTTACACCCTCTCTCCCACGGCAACCTAATCCACCAAGGGGAGATGTTAAGCCCCACAACTGTGCAGATGGGACCGTAGTCTCTGCACTTACAGCACAAGGGATAGGGACGGTCGGTCCTGTTCCCCAGCCTCAGTGTGATGGATCCAAAGGGGAGACAGTCGGTCTCCCCCTCCGGCAGTCGAGCTGTGCACCTAAAGGGGAGACAGCCAGTCTCCAGCAACCAGGCGCCCACCAGACTACTCCCGTGGTAGGGCTGGCAACAGGACAGAGTACCGCTGGTCTCTGCCCCCTCAGCAACCCACCAAGGCAGCCTACCCGTCTCCCACCCAGCAGTGGTGAAACACCAGAACTTGGACAAAATCCTTCCTCACCCAGATGTAGTAACCGGTTAGTGTGGGTGGGCTGCTCTGTTATTTCTGTTTCGTGGGTGGGTTGCTGGACTAACCAGGGCACTGACCGGCAGAAAGTCAGGTACCCTGTTAGTCTAATTGACAAAGGGGAGAAATGTGGCGAAACCAGCTTCGCCACTGTGAACTGGAGAGGCCTGGCTGCTAGCCTCCTGCCCGCTGACTATGGCCCCTGGACATATTGCACTTTAAAGACTATATTTGGGCATGTACTAATTTGTATTGCTGCTACTGGCCCTTTAAAATCAGCAATGGACATTTTGGGACTACTGTCCCTTTAAGACTGTGGAGCGTAGTACAGTAATCCTGCCTTTAATACTTTCATGTCATGTATGTATTTTTGTATGCAGTTAACCTGGGTTATATATGTGTACAGCATTCATCTGATTGTTCGGTAGAATCACTCCATTCATTGTATTGAGGAAACTACCGAACAACCAGACCACCCAGGACTAAGTGTGCCTCCAATTACCGTTTGCAACAATGTTGCAAACGGGTAATTGGCAATCATGTAATGTGTTCTGTGTCCTCTGGGTGGCCGCCATTCAGGAAACAACCACGTGGCGGCGGCCATCTTAAACTACCGAACAGCGGTGTTTTGCCGTCGAGTGTCTGGAACTAAAATCGGACACTTGACTAGGCAAACACCGCTGAGACCTCCATACTTCCAGAAATTCGTATGGAAACTACCGAATGACCCGCCGTTCGGTAGAAAGAACCCCACAAACAAGGGAATTCATTCAAACCCTCTCCAGGCTCTATAACACAGGCAATTCGCCTGTTTTCATTCCCTTGTTTGTGACCGACCGCAGGGCCAAAATGCATGGAACTGATTTCGGATACTTTACCCATGCGGTCGGTCAATACTTTAAAGTTCCATAACTCCTGAACCATTTATCCGAATGGGCTGATTCTTGCATATGTTGTCCCCCTGAATAAGGGCTATCAGGGGATACCTGTTTTGGAGGTGTAGCATATGTATTTGGGGTACATCCAGGAATTGGGGAAAAAGGTGTACAGTATAATTGTGTTAAGTGTTAATCTAAGGGGAGGAAATGTGTGGGAGGTACATCCATGTGATTGGTTAATTTCATCCTCCCCCTGGGAGTGTCCTGTATGTACTTGTTGGTAATAAAAGCCAGACTGGGTGTCCCAGTCCAGAGTTCCTGCTTAACCCTCAAAATGAAGTGTCGTCTCGTTCTTGGGGGGGATTGGATTGTAAGCTGACTGCCAAGAGTGTAAGCCGATTGTATGCTTTTCTTGTTCAGCTGTTCCAGTTCGGAGTGTTATTTCGTATCCAGCTCGTGAGTTCTGATGTTCTGCAGTAGCTGTGCCTGTCTATGGAAAAGGGGATTATCGCCTAAACGCATTTTTCCCCTTGTATGCTGAAACGGTCCGTTACAATATACATATATAAAATCCAAAGAAATGAGAGCACTCACTGGTTTTGAAAAACTGTGTATTCAGATGCTAGGCAAACAAATCAACGTTTCGACCGTCAAGCGGTCTTTATCAAGATGCCAAATCATTACAAAAACAGACAATATATAGCATGTGTAAAGATAAACTTACCCTATCACCGTGTGAAACCCATTACTCCGACCTGCCCCTGTGACCGGCGCCAAAAATCGCGTCCTGACGTGCGTGATGACGTCATGTCATGTGATCGCAACTCTGACAGTTGCCTAGTTACGGACACACCATGTGACCTAAAGTCATGTGATCGCAACCAGTGTAAGTTGCTTGGAAACGGCTGAATATCGTGAACTATAGTGCAATGTGAATCGGAGAAAAATATAAAAACATGCATGGAGGATACAAGTATTGTTCAAATGGCTGAATTAGATGCTCTAATGTATATTGAAACCTATAATGGAGGCATATGAATGGCAATGTTGGAGAAGCAAGGAAATAGCTCAAAGATGTACTACAATGTGAAAAAAATATAAATGGAGAAGGATGGCATACTATATACAGTATGAAGTGTAAAGAATAAAAAATAATACAATGGAATAACCTAACAATAGAAAAAATAAATAAAATTAAAATAAAAATAAAAATAAATATACATGAACAAATCAATGACTATAAAAATAAAACTACAAATAAAAATAAAAGTAGAAATAAAAATAAAAATAAAAATAAAAAATAAATAAAAATAAATAATTTTTTTTGGAATCTTTATGTTTGATTTGCATTTTTGGCTCCGGAATTCTCTTGGAATATCAACAGAAAAAATGGTTCATTGTGCAAGTAGTATCCTATTCGATTCCCAAGTACATATAATATATCTCTTGTTAGTTAAGTTCTGTATGTAATATCTTGAATTGGATTGTGACTATACAAGTTGGGACATCAGTGTGGTGTCGGCTGGCAATGGCATTCTTAGACTCCTTTGGGAGTTGCTCTTTGTTAGAGCACTCTTCACTTGTTACACTTTTCTCACTTTGTTTAAGTTTCACCAGCTTTGCACTTTTTTGTTCACTCTTTTGGTCACAATGTCTTTGACAGGGTCTCATCTCATAGATGCATTCACACACCCATAGTTTTACACATTTACAGTACAGGTGCAGTCTTGTCACCAGTAATATCACATATCAGATCACTCTGGTCGATATATTATTCACTCAGTCCACATTCACACACAGTTAGCCTCTCACACATATTTAGATACAATTTCACCATTATTATTATTATGTTGCTTTATTTTCATCACTGGATTTCATTTATGTTATTTTATTTTATTTTATCTTTCCATTTTTTATTTGCTTTATATATTTTTAATCCTTATTTCTTATTGTTATTCTTTATTTTCATTTTTATTTTTATTTATTTTTTATTTTTATTTTTATTTTTATTTCTACTTTTATTTTTATTTGTAGTTTTATTTTTATAGTCATTGATTTGTTCATGTATTTTTATTTTTTTTTTTATTTTTTTTTTCTATTGTTAGGTTATTCCATTGTATTATTTTTTATTCTTTACACTTCATACTGTATATAGTATGCCATCCTTCTCCATTTATATTTTTTTCACATTGTAGTACATCTTTGAGCTATTTCCTTGCTTCTCCAACATTGCCATTCATATGCCTCCATTATAGGTTTCAATATACATTAGAGCATCTAATTCAGCCATTTGAACAATACTTGTATCCTCCATGCATGTTTTTATATTTTTCTCCGAATCACATTGCACTATAGTTCACGATATTCAGCCGTTTCCAAGCAACTGACACTGGTTGCGATCACATGACTTTAGGTCACATGGTGTGTCCGTAACTAGGCAACTGTCAGAGTTGCGATCACATGACATGACGTCATCACGCACGTCAGGACGCGATTTTTGGCGCCGGTCACAGGGGCAGGTCGGAGTAATGGGTTTCACACGGTGATAGGGTAAGTTTATCTTTACACATGCTATATATTGTCTGTTTTTGTAATGATTTGGCATCTTGATAAAGACCGCTTGACGGTCGAAACGTTGATTTGTTTGCCTAGCATCTGAATACACAGTTTTTCAAAACCAGTGAGTGCTCTCATTTCTTTGGATTTTATATATTTTGCACTGAGAAGCACCTTGGTCTTAATTTTTCTGAGAGCTTATTTGTGGGAAGAGTGCCAGAATCTGTAAATATTTGTATATATATACATATATATATATATATATATATATATATATATATATATTTAAAAGCCACAATAGGCTAAAGACCCATAAGTATAGCAGCTCAATAAAACATAGTAGTACTCTGTTAGGTAAGAAAGGCAAAAAGTGCAAATGCTAGAGTGCAAGACAACCAAAGTGAAAAGGCATATAGCCCATCACTAGTATAAGTAAATAACACTCAGCCAAAAATAAAAATTGCACAAGCAAAACAAGTGACCAAAGTACATAGAAAAAAGAAACTGCTGATACCAAATTGCAGGGTTCCAAATGCTGCTCAACGCATTTCGTCTGTGCGACTTCCTCAGGAGATTCTTCTTGCTTCCCATCTTCTCTCCTTTTTAAATCTGCCGGTCCGTCGGTCTGCTGAGCCATTTTCGTAATCGCGCATGCGTGCGTCACGTCACGCGCGTCGACATACGTCATGACGCACGCGTGACCAACCCGCGCATGCACGACCACGCTGGATCTAAAAAATTAATACATGTATCGTGGATTTCTTCTGTGAATCTAAGGCCATACGTGTTCGAATTAATATAAGTTAAAAATTCTCCTAAAAGACTCCTACTCCCTTTAAAGATAATTAAAACATTGTCTATATAACGTCTCCACTGCACCAGGCCTGCACCAAATGGATTATTATGCCAAATATTATTTGATTCCCAATCAGCGACAAAAATATTAGCGTAAATGTATTTTTTCTGTTGATATTCATATCCTTTAAGTCTGCTGATGTATAGTTAGACTGGCATTACTATGTATAGATAGTCATGATCATATGTACTTTATGTATAACCCTTATTATGCATTTGAAATATAAATGGACTTTTTTTATTATCATTTTTTATTATTATATATATATTTTATATATTATGTTTTCACTCCATATCTATATAAATAGTTTCTATACTTTGCACTACATTTTGCTATATACCTTTTGATATATTTGATTATATATTTTTTATTTATATATTTAGCTCTTATTTTTTTATTTCTCTTTCACCCATTCTCTATTCACTTAATGTACACCATCAGTCCTATTTATATTAATTCTAAGGCTGATAGTAATTACTGTTAGGGGTCAGCTGGGAATTAGTACACACATACCGCATTAACCCCTTAACGCCGTTACGGCGTGCTATGCCGTCACGGGTTAAGTGGGCTTTAAAGCCGTTATGATGGCATAGCACGCCGTAACGGCTTGCAGCCCCAGGAGGTAAGATTTACTTACCTCCGCCGCGATCCGCTTCGGGAGGACTGCCTCACAGCCCAGGCAGCCCTCCCACGGCAAATGAGGCCCCCGGGGGCCATGTGATCGCTCTCAAAGAGCGATCACATGGCCCCCTATAGCTGGCTGTGGATCTGCCAGCAGGGGGACTGTTTGAAATATCAGACAGTCCCCCTGCTGGTGGGAAGTATAAAAAATAAATAAAACACAAGTGTAAAAATAAATTAAATATATTTTTATATATATATAATATGTATATATATTATACAGGCATTTCTCACTTTATGAACTCTCACTTTATGAACTCCCGCCTTTATGAACTTTTTTCTGGATGCGCCACCATTTTGTTTCACCGCCATTTTGTGTCAGTGGTCCACTGATCAGGACAGAGGAGAGTGCTTTGGAGCACAAACAAGAAGAGAAGAAGAAGAATTTGTGGTCCGGAGTAGACAAGAAGAGAGATGAGGATCAGGAACACAGTTCCTGAAGATAAAGGGAAGTCTAAAAACAGGTTTAGATTGCACTGTATTCTCTTTGTGCTTTCATGGGCATACATTGCAGATCCTGTAATATTATTGCACTGTGTGCTATTGAGTAGAGATTTGACTTGATTTGTCTGTGTGTGTCTGACATAGCGCTCTGTGTGTATGTGTGTTTGCCATTCTGCCATGTTTTGGCAGGCAGGAATAGTAAGGAGCAGGAAGAGGGCTGAAAAGCCTGAAAAAGGGGAAAGGAAGAACGTTTGAGAGCTGTAAAAATAAAAGGAGTAACAGAAAAGTGCTAAAAGAGAGGGGGGAGCTGTTAAGGAAGAAAATGAATAAGTAGGAAGGTTTAAGAGAGGTTCCCCATTCAACAAGTGCAGCATGTCTCTTCATTGAATAGTATGAGGATTGATGATAATTTAAAGAAGATTTCAATATGGTATGCAAGCCTTTAAAATTCCTGAAACATACATACATGTATTTGCTATGCTTTCATGTTGTATTTGTACTTAATAATTTAGGTTTTCAATGGTAAAATTTGTTGGTCAGGAACGGAACCAGTGTTTATTACATTGTGTCTATGGGAAATTAGTTCTCACTTTATGAACTCTCACTTTATGAACTAGGCTTCGGAACCAATTAGTTCGTAAAGTCGGGAACTACCTGTATATATAATATATATACATATTATATATATGTAACGTCATACAAAGTGTATTTTAATATTAACATAAGTATATATATTAATATTAAAATACACTTAGAATGACGTTACATATATATAATATGTATATATATTATATATATAATAGATGTACATATATATATTATATATAAATACGTATAATTAAAATAATAAATAAATAAAATAATAAAATAAATAAATAAAATATTGAAACAAAATTTAATATAAATTATATATGCATATGTAATTTCATTCTAACTGTATTTTGTTATTAATATATATATATATCGGTAACAAAATACACTTAGAATGACATTCTATATATATCTATATATATATATATAAAATACAAATAACCGCAAATATATATATATATATATATATATATATATATATATATATAAATACATATAATTACATAAAAGATTACATTAGTATACACGTAGAATTTAAATACCTATAAAAGCATATATATTAAAATTCTACATGTATATTTAAATAATCTTTTAACGTAATTATGTGATTTGATTAATTAAAATTTGATTGACATGCCTGACAACACAGGGAGAAAGTGCAGAGAATTTAATTCGCAAGCACTATATTTGACCCTGTAACTCTCCAAGACACCATAAAACCTGTACATAGGGGGTACTGTTTTACTCGGGAGACTTCGCTGAACTCAAATATTCGTGTTTCAAACTGGTAAATTGTATTACAACGATGATATTTTAAGTAAAAGTGAAATTTTTGGATTTTTTACAAGCAAACTGCACTTTTATGGTCTATATTATAGTTGTAATATGTTTTACTGTTTTAAAACACTAATATTTGTGTTTAGTGAAGTCTCCTGAGAATAACAGTACCCCCCATGTACAGGTTTTATGGTGTTTTGGAAAGTTAGAGAGTCAAATATAAGGCTTGCATTTCATTTTTTTCACATTGAAATTTGCCAGATTGGTTATGTTGCCTTTGAGAGCGTATGGTAGCCCAGGAATGAGAATTACCCCCATGATGGCATACCATTTGCAAAAGTAGACAACCCGAGGTATTGCAAGTGGGGTATGTCCAGTCTTTCTTAGTAGCCACTTAGTCACAAACACTGGCCAAATATTCGTTTTTTGCTTTTTTCACACAAAAACAAATATGAACGCTAACTTTGGGCAGTGTTTGTGACTAAGTGGCTACTAAAAAAGACTAAACATACCCCACTTTCAATACCTTGGCTTGTCTACTTTTTGAAATGGTATGCCATTATGGGGGTAATTCTCATTCCTGGGCTACCACACCGTCTCAAAGGTAACATTACCAATCTGGCAAATTTCAATTTGAAAATGTAATGTTCTATATTTGACCCTGTAACTTTCCAAAACAACATAAAACCTGTTAATGGGGGGTACTGTTGTACTCGTGAGACATCGCTGATTACAAATATGTGCATTTATGACATTCACAGTTAATGACATTCACAGTTAAAATGTCAGACGGAAATGAAAAATTTAAAAAAAAATCTTATTTTCTCACATTTTTTTTACTTTTATTCATAATAAATGATGTTCCATATATGAATAGTTAATGATAGATTAAAGCCCTGTTTCTCCTGAACAAAATGATATATAATAAGTGTGGGTGCATATAATTTGAAAGAGGGGAACTACAGCTGAACAGACATATAGTGCAAATTCCAGTTTTTGTTTACGTTTTGTTTTGATCAGAACGTGCACTATTGACTCCGTCCTGAAGGGGTTAAATATGAACGTTCTTGATGTAGGACGTTCACAATGCGGATGTGTATAAGACCAATAAAGTTATTTTGCGTTCCAGCGTGGTCGCGCATGCGTGGGTCGGTCACGCGTGCGTCATGACGTATGTCGACGTGCGTGACGTGACGTGCGCGTGCGCGATTACGAAAATGGCTCGTCAGACCGACGGACCGGCAGATTTTAAAAGGAGAGAAGATGGGAAGCAAGAAGAACCTCCTGAGGAAGTCGCACAGACAAAACGCGTTGAGCAGCATTTGGGACCCTGCAATTTGGTATCAGCAGTTTCTTTTTTCTATGTACTTTGGTCACTTGTTTTGCTTGTGCAATTTTTATTTTTGGCTGAGTGTTATTTACTTATACTAGTGATGGGCTATATGCCTTTTCACTTTGGTTGTCTTGCACTCTAGCATTTGCACTTTTTGCCTTTCTTACCTAACAGAGTAATATGTTTTATTGAGCTGCTATACTTATGGGTCTTTAGCCTATTGTGGCTTTTATATATATATATATATATATATATATATATTATTATTATTTTTTATATATTGCACATATTGTGTGTTGAGATTTTCCAATAAACTTTGTTGTTTGTATTTCTACTATTTTTCTCTTTTGTCTTAACCCTCATTTATGATATTACCCATATAGTGTCTGTGGCGCCCTGTACTTTTTACACGAGGGGTACCTGACTCAGAAAGAGATTACTACCAATCTGGATGTGTAGCCTATAATGGTGATGGTGCCACACACTTGGTAGTTTAGAGAGTGCATATTGGTGTCAACTAAGGGGATTGTAGACAGGGCAATTTCACTAGTTAAGTCTACTGTCGCCTGTCCTGGGTCTGAGAGGTTGTCTCCTGGACGTATAAAGGCGGATCGTCCCCACCTGTTTTGAAACCTTTTATGACTAATGTTTAGTTCTAGTATAATGCTGACATCGTAATTACAATAATTAATCATGCAAATCCTAAAAAAGGGAACAGGTTATGATACATATCCACTGTTGGAGTTTGCACTTTATCATAATACATAAAATAGTATGTGCGCTCCTAAACAATATATAAAACCAAAAGAGACTGTTTCTATCAAGAAAACACACAATTCTTTAATACAAACTAAAATAAAAAAAAACACAGAATAAAATCCTTACTCCTCAAACAATTAACACTCAATTAATAGCAATAGAGCAATTCTCATATACACAAGAATCCTAATGATAATGAATAGGCAAATGTTAAATATCACAATCACAGCATGTTATGGCTGCCGATACTGCTTAGGTGATAAAAACTACTACCAGAACACCTCAGGCCAGGAAAATTGCAACAGTTTTGAAAAATGAAGCAGCATGTTGCAACCTGGCGTGTGGGGCTATGGTGTGTCAGTTTGTATCAAATATAAAACATTTAAAAGTATTCTTCATTCATAGCAGTAAGGAGCAAATCAATCATAAAAACTCTATACTAGAGACACAATATATGGTCTGTAAACAGCACTTAGTAAATTATAATTACACAAGCAATAGTGGTTAAATATATATAAAATAAGGAGTGCTAAGGGACAGAGACCAGCACCTTAAATTTATACCTGGTTGCTGAGTTATATATATATATGGTTGCTGAGTTTTGGACACCCTAACATCTACAGATCCTAAGACGGGGATTGTACCGTCCAGGCGTTATACAGCAGAGCCCTAGCAGCTCTGCAAAGTGTGAGTTTGCCTTTTATCTACAACTAAGTCTGTTTAAGATTACACCATCCAAAATTCAAACATATTGCACTATTATTTTATTATTCTTATCTCTTTTTGAGGTTTCTACATGCTGTACTACCCGAGATCTATATCTATGTATGTATGATATGATCATTTGAATTTTTTGGGCACGGTTTACCACTTTTCCTATTTTCACATTTCTGTTCACCATACAGCAGGCATTGGGAAGTCCTGCTGGTTCACTGCTGCCTTATTCACTTTTTGTTTTTTAGTGAGCACCTAAACTCTCTCTTTTTACTTGTATATGTATGTAGCTGTCCAAAATTAATTTACTATTTTAGTAACCAGTGATTTACCCTTTTACTTTATCATAATACAATACTGTAAATCAATTCCAGTGTACACCCGGTATGGCCAATTACACTTGACATTACACTTGAAATAATTGTCAAAATTAACTAACAATAGGGATTCGTAAGAAAAGAAGAATAAATTAGCACTAAGAACATTTACTAAATGAACCTCAAAATAGCCATGGATTCCTGATATAGTCACTATTTAATGTGGATAAGAATAGAAGACACTATTATTTGAGTTTACCAAAGTTTATTGAATATTTTCATAAAATGGATTTGAAAAGAATACAAGACATCTTGAAACAGCTTTACATGCCTACCTCATGGTTTCTGACCAAATATTGCACATCCTCAAAACTCTTCCTCGTGGTCCGAATGGGAAGGCCTTAATTTACTATATTTGGGTGGAGCTTTCAAATTTACATTTGGGCTGAAGCACCTGGTCTTCTCGCCACCTAACAACATCTCTTGATGAGGCTATAATACAGTGATGGCGAACCTATGGCACGCGTGCCACAGGTGGCACGCCGTGCCCTCTCTGTGGGCACGCGGCCACAGGTCTGCCATCACTGCAGAGTAGGCACCTGCCTGCCCGAAACGGCAGGCGCCTACTCTGCTTCCGTGTCGGGAGGCAGGGGAGGGATCTGTGATGCTGATCCCCTGTCCTCCCGCGCGATGCTGTGTGGAGTGTTGCCGAGCGTTACCATGGCAACGCTCCACCTTCGGTCCTACACAGATTGAATTTTTATTGACATGTATTCGTTTTGTACTAACGAAAAACTTTTTTTTGGTTTGATTCTACGTTCTTTTTACAGCTATGTGGTGTCGCCATGGGGACGAGGTTCGCTCCCAGTTTTGCCAACCTGTATGTCTCCCATTGGGAATCTTTACACATACGGTTGGGCCCACAGCTGGGAGGGAGCCTTGTCCTCTGGCGACGCTACATAGACGATGTACTTATTATTTGGGAGGGTGATGCAATTAGTTTGGAAAAGTTCATTAAGAACATTAATTCCAATCAATACAATCTAAAATTCACCTCAAATATCCATAAAGAGACTATTGATTTCCTGGACCTTACTTTGTATGTCGAAACAGGATCATTACATACAAAAACCTTTTTCAAAAAAACTGACTGTAACACAGCTATTAAAAAAACTAGCTTGCACCATCCCACTTGGTTAAATAATGTCCCTAAGGGACAACTCACTAGGATACGGAGAAATTGCTCCAACATGCAGACTTTCGAAGAACAGGCTAAAATAATAAAAAATAGGTATTCAGAAAAGGGATACAGCACACAACACATAGAAAAGGAAATCACTCACATTAACCCCTTAAGGACCGGACTGTTTTTGCGATGTTGTACATTTGCGACCAGGCATCTTTTTACACTTTTGTGGTGTTTGTGTTTAGCTGTAATTTTCCGCTCTCTCATTTACTGTTCCCATACAAATTATATATTGTTTTTTTCAGGACAAAGGGGGCTTTCTTTACATACCATTATTTATATAATCTCATGTAATTTAATTTAAAAAAAATGAAAAATTGAAAAAAATACACGTTTTTTGACTTTTATGTGAAAAATCTTTTACTCATCTACAAAAGCGAATGAAAAAAAACTGCTAAATAGATTCAAAATTTTGTCCTGAGTTTAAAAATACCCAGTGTTTACATGCTTTTTGCTATTTTTTTGCATGTTATAGGGCTATAAGTACAAGTAGGATATTGCGGTTTCAGAACATACATTTTTAAAATGTATCAATAGTGACATTGTAACACTATTATCTGTCATAAATCGCTAAATAACACCCCACATGTACATATTTTTTTAAAAGTAGACAACCCAGGGTATTCAATATGGGGTATGTCCAGACTTTTTTAGTAGCCACTTAGTCGCAAACACTGGCCAAAGTTAGCGTTCATATTTGTTTGTGTGTGAAAAAAGTAAAAAACTAAATTGAACGCTAATTTTGGCCAGTGTTTGTGACTAAGTGGTTACTAAAAAAGACTGGACATACCCCATTTGCAATACCTTGGGTTGTCTTCTTTTGCAAATGGTATGCCATCATGGGGGTAGTTATCATTCCTGGGCTACCATACGCTCTCAAAGGCAACGTAACCAACCTGGCCGTTTTCAATGTAAAAATATTTGACCCATATATTTGACCCTGTAACTTTCAAAAACGCTATGGGGGTACTGTTATACTCAGGAGACTTTGCTGAACACAAATATTAGTGTTTCAAAACTGGGAAATGTATCATAACAATTATATCATCAGTAAAAGTGCTGTTTGTGTGTGAAAAATGCAAAAAAAGTCACTTTCACTGACAATATCATCGCTGTGATATGTTTTACTGTTTTGAATCACTAATATTTGTGTTCAGCGAAGTCTCCCGAGTAAAACAGTACCCCCCATGTACAGGTTTTAGGGTGTCGTAGAACGTTACAGGGTAAAATACAGTGATAGCAAATTAAATTCTCTGTACTTTCGGCCTGGGTTGGCAGGCAGGTCCCTTAAATTGCAATCAATAAAATAACTTAATTATGTAAAAATATTACATAAATACGCACGTAGAATTTAAATATATATGCATATTTATATATTTGAAGTCTACGTGTATATTTATATAATTATTTATGTAATTTTGTATATGGACATATGAATAGTTCGTATTCTTTTTATTTATTTATATATACATAGATATATATACAATTTCATTCTAAGTGTATTTTGATATAAATATATATATATTAATATCAAAATACAGTTAGAATAAAATTTCGTATAGATATATAATTTTTTTTAAATTTTTATTATTATTTTTACATGTTTAATTTAATTTAAATTACTTATTATTTGTATTTTATAATAATATATATATACAATATATATCGTTATTATATATATTATATATATACGTGTGTAATTTAATAATAAGTGTATTTTTATATTAATATATGTACATATTAATATAAAAATACACTTAGCATGACATTATATATATGATATATAGACATATATTATATAGGTATAATATATGTCTATATATCATATATATATATATATATACACATATATAATAATACATTTTTTTATTAACATTGACTTTAACTTTAATTTTTTTTTATGATTTTACAGCAGCAGGGAGACTGCCTGTCAGCACAGACAGTCCCCCTGCAGGCAGACACATGGACACCTATTGTGACCATGTGGTCGCCCTGTTGGGCGATCACATGGCCACAGGGGTCCTAATCCGCCATGTGGAGACTGTCTGGGCTGCAGGCAGTCTCCCCACAACGGGAGCACCGCCGATCGCCGCCGGGGGAACTACGGCGATCGGGTAAGTACATTTTAAATTTAGGACGGTTCAGGACCGTCGTCGGTCGGCAACGCAAAAATGCTGATGACGGTCCTGAACCGTCTTGCGTCCTTAAGGGGTTAAAAGAAGAGACCGCTTAGAATTTCTGGTTGATAACAAATCAAAAAACAAAAAAGATAATACCCGTGCTGAATTTGCATTTATCACCAAGTATAATGTACATGCCAAGAAAATAGAAAAAATCCTTAAAAAACACTGGGCCATTTTAAAGAAGGACGAAGTCCTGGGCAATGTTATACCTGATCGGCCAACAGTTATTTATAAAAAAGCTGACAACTTGAAAAATCAATTAGCTCCAAGTCTTTTACCTACACAAATTCTCAAGTCCAATAAAAACAATAATTTTTTACTCTCCCAAAAGACTGCAGGATTCCATAAATGTGGTACTTGTTCCACATGCACTTATCAAAAGAAAAAGACCACAACCTTCATAGGCACTTACACTAAAAGGACATATGCCATTAAGACGTTTATTCACTGCACATCCACATATGTAATATATCTACTGCAATGTGGATGTGGAGCACAATATATAGGCAGAACCATCAGACCTATTCATGTCAGACTCCGAGAACACTTTAATAATATTAGAACCAACAAAGTAGAACATAGTGTTCCAAGACACTGTAACACTTGCACATCTTTTAACTGGTCCACTTTAATTGCCATTGGTATAGACTCCATTGAAAAACATTGGAGAGGAGGTAATAAAATGCATGAGCTAGCTAAAAAAGAGGCGCAGTGGATATATAATTTAAAAACATTAAAGAATGGATTGAATCAAGACATAGATCTTACAGGATTATTATGATGCCCCCCCTCCCCTTTTTTTCTTCTCTTCCCCCTTTTTTTCACTGAGTGGGTTCATTGGAATTTGTAGTAAAACATATATAATGTATCCACATTGACTCCATATTAATTCTCATTTCCTCTTCTTTATAGAACATCTAAGAAGGTTCTGTTTGTTTATTTCAATTATTATATGTATACTTGCTAGTTGGATAAATATTATCGTATTATGTTGTACTCTGAATGTCCCTAGTTGGGGTTTGTTTGTTTTCATGACTCAAATGTACATATATGCGGATCTACATGATACTTTACTCTATTTTAAATTTTCATTTTGTATTTTTTATCAAACTAGGTTTTTTAAGATTGTTTCTATTTTCATTGTATTTCTATTTTTCATCTTTTTATGAGATGATAGAGTGGCACCACTCATCTTATATTTCGAACAGAGTTTTGAGTCTCCTTTAGATCCGCAGATATATCTATTTATTATGTTCTGATTTCCCCTTTGTTTATATTATCATTATGTATATTCTTTTTTTATATTGTTATTATATATATGCTGATTGATCATGAGTATACAGGTCTCTCTTCTACGAGCTCGGGCCATCAGTGGGCGTTTTTTTTCTCCGCTCATTACTGTCCTAATCTCTTAGTGTTTCCTGCCATATGCGTTCCACGGTTGGAACGCAGGAATATACGCGACGTCATGCGTTCCACCGTTGGAACACGGAAGTACAAGCATGCCCGGAAGAACGTACGACGCACGACGTCCATCTAAGTTTGCCCAATGAGAGAGCGTATAGAGAAACCCGGAAGTGTCCGTTTCCACGTTTTTTTCCAAAGGATCTAACAGAAATCACCTGGACCATCAGATATATAACAAGGACTGTTTGGAACAGCACTCACATCCCTGAAGAAGTCTCCACAAGACGAAACGCGTTGGATTGAGTATTTATACTTATTTATTTTATTTTATTATTGTATTAGTTTTTTTTACCATTTGTTCCTGTATTTTATACGGTACGATCAGCAATATTCCATCTGCATCGTTTATCCATTTACCATCTTGGTCCACTTATTAGTGGAGATATGCTCGCTGATTGTTACCTTTATGTAAGTACAATCAGTGAAATAAACTTTTGATAATTTTATACAGTACTACTCTATGTATCTCTCTTTTCTGCCTATTTTGAGGATTTAACATTTGGAAGATTTGCACCGTGCATGCCATACAGCGAATCGCTACAAACACCCTTAAAGGGAGATAAGCGCAGAACGACTATCCCTGTTGTAAGTTCTCTACCTCCTGGATACTTGATTTTTTGTCCATACATACTTCACCATATTATTTTATTTATGTTTTAGATCTGGTACAAGATCCCGCCCTGTCTTAAGGTTGTATCCTCCATTTTGGCGTGCTATCCCTCTTATATAGCGTATATTGCTTGTTTAACCATATTTGCTATTTTTTGTTTCTGTATTACTTATTATTGAGTGAGTGAGGTACACTCTTGGTGATAGCACGTCTTTTATCTCTATTGTTGGATTAACGCTATAGTACACACATTCTGTATAGCTTTACATGCCTACCTCATGGTTTCTGACCAAATATTGCACATCCTCAAAACTCTTCCTCGTGGTCCGAATGGGAAGGCCTTAATTTACTATATTTGGGTGGAGCTTTCAAATTTACATTTGGGCTGAAGCACCTGGTCTTCTCGCCACCTAACAACATCTCTTGATGAGGCTATAATACATGCAACCTTTTTTTTTAGTAATAATACAGAATGATGACAATGTTCTATTTTCTTCTTTCTTTTTGTTGATGCATTGTGTACAATTAATGTACAATTTATATTAAAATGATGGTAAAATCTCCTCTTGAACATTCAGGATTAATCACTAAAGTGAGAATTGCTGGGAGTGAAACATTTTTATCAAAATGGACAGATTGGAAACATTCTCAAAGTCAATGCAATTTCAGTTTCACTATTTTGGGCTTAAATTTGATATTCACTTTTGCATTCTTTTCCAAGACATTCTCTTCCCAAAGTTCTCACTGACTAACCCTGAGTGAGTCAAATGATTAGTAACATTCCAATGTCTGTATTCTTTCCTTATTGGCACACACTTCTATATAAAGAATAAATCTCATTAATTCACAAGTGATACAGACTAACATAAAAGGTTTGTCACACTGAAATAACCTGCTAAGGAACGACAGTGCCAGCCTTTGCTCCAGGGAATTGCATGGTATATAAATGGATTTCCTCATTCGTTCACTCATGAGCCTGGGTCACATGGAATATATATATATATATATATTTTCTTAATTACAAGCAAGGTCAGATTTAGGATCACTGTTTCACACCTTCAAGCCACAGGTTATTTAGACATCTGAGAACAGGTAACTTAAAAGAGAGTCATCCTGTGAAGTAATCAGTGATTCATGATAACTTGTATGTTATCTTTTGCTCATTACTTTAACTCTGTCACCTTCATCTCCCATATAAAATGGATTACTTCATTACCTGCACCTTCCATGTGATGGGGTACGTCGTTTTCTGGTGGTCCAGTGTCTACAGTGGAACATGTGGATATTCCATGGTCTGAACCCAGTATGGTTCCTGTGTGCATTAGAATGTGTGGCAGTAGAGATAGTTGTGTGCACGTAGGAGAGGTACACGCTTCCCACTGTACTCAGTGGACCACCAATGAAATGTTGTAAGTCCCCTTACATATAGCTGTTGAGTAATGCTAGCCAGACAGAAAAAAAAAATCTGTGTGTGCCCTGAAAAAGGAGGATGATTGGATTGGGGTTACACAAGAATGTATACAAAGGTATACAAAGAAGGTATATCAGTACATTTGTATATTTAATTATGTAAAAAGATTGCATACATATACATGTAGAATTTATTTCATTTTGGGGAGAAAACAAGGCTCTTCATCTCCCTTGTCAGCCAATGCAGGTCCGTCACTATCCAAGGGCAGGCCCTGCTGTGTGTCTTCATGGACCTGAGGGAAGATCAGAGATCTCCCTCACCGGCCTGTCGTTAATTAAATGCAGCAACCAGTAGGGAAAGGAGAGGACCCGCAGGCTCTAACCTGCAGCTTCACCGGGTTCTCCTCTCGCAAGCTTGGAGCGTAGCTGCGGTTACCATATCAACTGTCTGGATTTCGCAAGACTGAACTCTAGCCTCAGGAGTTGCAGGCTAGAGTTCACTCCCCACCAGGACCACCAGGAATTGGAAGTCATATTTCCCCTCCCTGGACAAAGGTAGGAAAGGAGGAGGATATAGAAAGTACATTTATTTTAGTTGGGAAAAAAAACATGTATAGTTGCCTTAATCTGGCCCACCTACCCCCAGACACACAATAATTCCCTACACATTGACACACCGCACCCCTCACCAACACTGTCCCCCTCACACACTGCACCACTCACATACACTTTTACCCTCACACACACCGCACCCCTCACACACACTCACTGATGCCTCTATCCCTACCACTGGCCGTATCCCTAACTACAGCCTTTATACCAGCAGACCCCAGGAAAGTTGTGAAACTGTTAAACGGTTTGACTACTTACTTCGGGAGGGCGCCACGGCACTCCTATCACCATAACCACTACAGAGCTGTAATGGCTATTGTGCCTGGATTGTTTCTTTTAAAATAATCTACCAGTGCTTTCTCCTTCCAAGATTAGGTTCTGCATCCGTCGCTGCTGGGGTCAAGAAGTAATTTTTTTCTAGCTTGTTTCAAAAGTGAAAAGCGCTTCAAACTGTTTATTTGTTTTGTTTGGTTTTTTTGCCTTATTTTGGATCAACAACAAAAATAGATGTGAAAAAGGCTTAACTTGATAGACACATGTCTGTTTTCAGGCTTTGTATCTACAGGGCTGCACCGTTCCTGTGGAACTCCCTTCCTCTCTCCGTTAGACATTCACCCAATCTCCACTTCTTCAAAAAATCACTGAAAATGTACTTCTTCAGGAAAGCATATCAATTAAACTGTTAATAGCTCCCCCCGCCCCTGTACCCTGATTCCTCTCCTGCAACTGTCAGCAAAACACTTAGTCTTCAGTGATTACTATTCAACCTACCTACTTTTCTAACTTTACCTTTTTGTCACTCTACCCAATGCGATTTAGCAAGTAAGCTCATTGAGCAGGGCCATCAATCCCTCTGTTCCTGTGCAAAATACCGCAGTGCTGTACAATGGGTGGAATACCAGACAAGTACAAATACTTCCCTGTTATTCCACCCATTGTAAAACGGTACGGAATCTGTTGACGCTATATAAATGGCAATAATAATAACTGTAATGGTGTCTGCAAGATGTCAGTGGCGGCAATGGGATTGTGGAAAACAGTCTGTATCATTTAGACATACTTTATCATGTTTCAATGGTAATGATTGCAGGGATATATGATGTCACACCTCTCAACCTCAACAGACTACGTTTGTTAAATCCTTATATATAATGATCAATAAGACTAGGACTGCCAACACGAAGATCTGTGAGTCTTGTGTCCAAAAAAAAAATAGACCCTTCATTTGTTCTTGCCCTCTAGCACAAAAGTGGCCAGTTTACCCCCCAATGCATGCGCATTGGCACACCCCATAGGAAAGCATTGAAAATGAATTTCAATGCTTCCCTATGGGGAATAGAGCGACGCTGGAGGTCCTCACACAGCGTGAGGACATCCAGTGACGCTCTAGCACAGATAATCTGTGCTATGATGCAGGAAGTGAGCAGGGCCGGCGCGTCCATAAGGCGGCACAGGCGGCCGCCTTAGGGCGCACCGGCTCCGGGGGCGCAAGATTTCAGTGACCGGCAGGAGGGAAGCTCTCCCTCCTGCCGGCCACCATCTCCGCCCCCAGTGCGGCAGGGCTGCGATCAGGCGCTGCGAGGAAGCTCTAACCTCTCTGCTCTGCTCCCTCGCACGCTGTCTAGTGATGCCGCGGGAGCCGGAATATGACGTCATATTCCGGCTCCCGCGGCATCAGCAGACAGCCCGCGAGGGAGCAGAGCAGAGAGGTTAGAGCTCCCTCGCAGCGCCTGATCGCAGCCCTGCCGCACGCCACCCTGCAGCCCCACTGGACCCCAGGGAATGATCCACACCAGCTCTCCAGGTAGGGAGGCTGGGTGGATATTATTTATGTATTAAAATAATTTGTGAATGTATGTGATGTGTCTGTGTGTGAGAGTGTCTGTGTGTGAGAGTGTCTGTGTGTGAGTGTCTGTGTGTGAGTGTCTGTGTGTGTGAGTGTCTGTGTGTGAGAGTGTCTGTGTGTGAGAGTGTCTGTGTGTGAGAGTGTCTGTGTGTGAGAGTGTCTGTGTGTGTGAGTGTCTGTGTGAGTGTGTGTGAGTGTCTGTGTGTATGTGTCTGTGAGTGTGTCTGTGAGTGTGTGTCTGTGAGTGAGTGAGTGTGTCTGTGTGTGTGAGTGTGTGTGAGTGAGTGTGTGTCTGTGAGTGTGTGTGTCTCTGTGTGAGTGAGTGTCTGTGAGTGTGTGTCTGTGTGTGAGTGTCTGTGTGTGTGTGTGTGTGTGTGAGTGAGTGTCTGTGAGTATGTGTCTGTGTGTGTGTGTGCGTGAGTGAGTGTATGTGAGTATGTGTCTGTGTGTGTGTGTGTGCGTGAGTGAGTGTATGTGTTACTGTGAGTGACTGTGTGTGTGTGTGAGTGAGTGTCTGTGTGTCTGTGAGTGTGTATGCGTCTCTGTGTGAGTGAGTGTGTGAGTGAGTGTCTGTGTGTCTGAGTGTGTATGTGTCTCTGTGTGAGTGAGTGTCTGTGAGTGTGTGTCTGTGTGTGAGTGTCTGTGTGTGAGTGAGTGTCTGTGAGTATGTGTCTCTGTGTGTGTGTGTGCGTGAGTGAGTGTATGTGTTACTGTGAGTGACTGTGTGTGAGTGTATGTGTGTCTGTGAGTGTGTGCGTGAGTGAGTGTGTGCGTGAGTGAGTGTATGTGTGTCTGTGAGTGTGTGCGTGAGTGTATGTGTGTCTGTGAGTGACTGTGAGTGTGTGCATGAGTGAGTGTATGTGTGTCTGTGAGTGTGTGCGTGAGTGAGTGTATGTGTCTGTGAGTGACTGTGAGTGTGTGCGTGAGTGAGTGTATGTGTGTCTGTGAGTGATTGTATGAGTGTTGCATGTGAGTGTGTCAGTGTATGTGTGTGTCTGTCAGTGTGTGTTTGTGAGTGTCTGTCAAATCAGTGAGAGTATCTTTGTCATTGAGTCTGTGTGTGACTATCAGTGTGTCTGTCAATGAGTGTCAATGAGTGTCAATCAGTGTGTGTGTGTCAGATCAGTGAGTCTCTGTGTTTGTCATTGAGTGTGTGTGACTGTCAGAAGAACACTAAGGGACAGGGAAGGGAGGGGACCAATAATGGACGGGGAGAGGGGCTGGTTAAGAGGCACATAGGTGAAGATGTTATTTTTGAATGGGGGGGGGGCGGAAAAATACATCTTCGCCTATGTACCCAAAAATCCTTGCACCGGCCCTGGAAGACAGCCACTAGGGGAGGACTTAACCCTGCAAGGTAATTATTGCAGTTTATAAAAAACTGCAATAATTACATTTGCAGGGTTAAGGGTAGTGGGAGTTGGCACCCAGACCACTCCAATGAGCAGAAGTGGTCTGGGTGCCTGGAGTGTCCCTTTAAATACATAAATATATCAAATGAATCAACCCATGTTTCAAGAAGACTATCACTTTCCTGAAAATGAAGAACAACTACTGAAACATTATAAAATTGCATCAAGAGGTGAGATTTCCCCATTATGTAATATGTTACATGTTATGAGAAAACATCAAAACATTACAACACTTTTGGATGCTTATCACCTATTGTCTGCAATGAATTCCTAACTGCTTATTTTTACTTCCTTATAAAGCTAATGTTTGAAACTACAATGAACTTGAAAATCACCGTGATCTCACCTTGTTCATGATACCTCTTGCTTCGTACAAGGTTTCAGAGAAGCTTCTTCTACCCAAGAACATTTAAAGTGTTAATTCCAATAAATTATTAAAATCTTCTCTTTCTGCTAATTTCTTTATTTCCCGGAAGCTCAGATTGGTAATACATTCAGCTTCAATGCCTGACACCTGAGAAAAGTCATCCGAGCTCAGCTTGCACTGCAAACTTGTTGGTCCACTTTTTGAAAAGCACATTTTTTTCTGACTGCATAAAACAATACATTGAGTGCTGTTCAACCATACTCGATCCATTTATTGTCATAAAACCTGACTTTCAGCAAACAAACATTTCATTTAAATGTCAATTGGCCTATTATATATTGGATATTTGAACAGAGCATGGCAGATGCTTAAAATAAATAGAAAATCTAATGCAGAATTGTGTATTCAACCTACTCAAATTCTAACATTTACATTAAACCTATTGATAGTCACATGGGTTGGGTAGATGCACAAGTCCTATTTAAGTATGTTGGGCTGAAATGGAACAAAAATTTATTTTTGGATGCACAATTATGTTAAATATTTAGAAACTCACCTATTTATTGACATGTATTTACTGCAAGTGTTCCTTTGTTTCATGAATGCCTGATCTGTTTTATTTGTTAATTTTTGTTTTTATTAAGGCAAAGTTAGAACATTAGGTACAACAGCACAATAGTGATAATTTTGTTACACGCAAGAAGACGGCATCAAATAACGTACAAAATTGCAGTAAGGTGAAGTGGGATCACTATTTAAACAAGGTCACTTAAAGATTAGGCAAGCCTCAGTTTTTGAAAGTATATAAAATAAAGTTAATTTCAGCAACACACGCACATCCAATATGTGAAGGACAAACAAGAGACAGACTACCCTGACACGTCAAAAATGCCAATGATAGCGTCTAAGAAAAAAAGAAATTCTAGACATGTAGTATCAGAGTGGGAGAATAGCACGTGCTTTTTTTTTTTCTTTGTCAATCTGTTTTGTTTTTTTAGGTAAACATAAACAAGTACTATTACTAGTACAAGTGAATATTTGCAAAGACAAGTAAATACAGTAAACATCACTTTATAATTTATCAGCCATCGGGCTCATAAAACCTCTTTTTTTTCATACATAAAGAGTTACAAGATGAGGAGTGTCAGTAGTGCTGTAACATGGAATGCTATAATAACCACACAATGAGTATATATCAAAACCTGCCAATTCTTCAAGAAAGGGGCACCAAAACTGTACGCGTCTCACTCTTGTAAGATAAGTCACATAGAAGATGTACAACTAGTACGTTTGTTTGGCTAGTATGCATCCTGGAGTATTCGAAACATAAATCTATTGCAAGAAGAAATACCCGTACTAAAGGACATGCATAATGTAGTAGGGCGTTTAAGGTACCAGGAACTTGCATAATTTGCGGTTAAGTAGAGTTACGTCCCTTATCCTAGGAGGACACGGTGGGGGGCGGGGGGGTAAACATGAGATCTCACATTAGAGCGTAAAGCTCCTTCACGGTTGGGTTGAGCCCTTGCTATGGAGCAACACGCTAAATAGATTGTTATATCAACATTGAAATGAAAAATAAACATGAACACAATTAAAGATAACTGTAAAAAAGAGACATATTCTTGCGGTGTTCAGGTCCCAGCATTTGTGCCTTCACTGATCCTGGGGATGAATTATTCGTTCTGGGTCCCAGGCTTGTGAGGTAGAAGGAGCAGCCAGAGTCAGGGTCTGCATTGGTATTCCCAATGTGCGGAAGAAAGAGGGGGACTCAGCCGGCGTGGTAAGTCTCATCGTGGTACCATTCCTTATAACTTTTAGTGCTCTAGGTAGGGGCCATCGATAGTCCACTCCTGTGTCTCTTAGCTGGTTCATCACTGCACCAAAGGACCTTCACCACTGCAGAGTGTTTCGGGTTAAGTCCTGAAAGAAGGTGAGCTGAGATGTCTTGAAATCCAACTGGGTTGTTCCATTCACTGCATTCAGAATGCGTTTTTTTTGTCTGATAAGGAGTGACACTTGATGATTATGTCTCGGGAATCTGAGGATGGGGCTTGCTTCAAACTCAAACTCAATCTTTTTGGCATGAGTGTGTGGCAGTAAGAAAACGTCGAAGATAGTGTGGGAATTCGGCAGAATCGATTGAGTGTGGGATTCTCCTGATTTTAATATTAGCGCATCGGCTGCCGTCCTCAGCGAGATAAACTCTCATCCGTATTGCAGACTGAAAGGACTGTACTTTTTGCAGGGACTCCCTGAGACCTGTTACCTCCTGTCTTATGTCTGTGACATCCTCTTCTGAGGCTTGTGTTCATGTGATCACTGCTTGGACTTCTGTCCTAATTAGATCCAGGTCTGCATTAGACTTTTGTCTCAATTCTTGCAGTAGGTTTTGAATATCCTGCTTGGTAGCTGGTGCAAGTACATCCCTCTCTGCTTCCCGCTCAACGAGTGACACAGGGATAGCGGATTTCAGCGTTTTGCTGTGGTCCTCACATGAACCTCCTACTTGGGCCGCCACCTTGGGAGCCGAGGGGCGTTGGAGCACAGTGCCGATATTTCAGGTGTCATTACTCGCACCTGGTTGCGGTTTTTGAAACAGTCGCCCCATAGCATTGCTGGGGTGTGCACAATTCCCTTGCGTTATCGGGGAAATGCACTGTTTGTCAGCAGTCCGCTTTGGAATCAGTGAGGCGACTTCCAAGGCTCAAAAATCGAGGTGGGGGCGGGGCCAAGCCAGCAAGCTGAGAAGTCGCAGAAAAGCTGGGCTCCCACTGTACTTGCCAATTTCTTGCTAAAAACTCACTAAATTGAAGCCTAAAGAATCCGGGATAAGCCACCTACAACAGGGGCGACCCGGAAGCAAACCTGAAACCCTTATTGAGTGCTCGACAGATCAGACGCCCAGAATGGAAAGCCGTGGCCTGCGGGGGACGGGAACGGGGAGAGGCGGCCGCTCTCATCGCCCAGACACTGGAGGCACGGCCCCACAGATGCCCTGCTCCCCCCCAGGACCAGCGGGGGTTATCCCGGTCCAACGCGGAGAAGCAACCTAACCACAACTGCGCCAGCTGAGACGCCTGGCGAGCAATGGAGCGACATGAAGCGAGACAACATGGCCGCCGCCACATGCACCTGGCCCGCAAGGAATGCGGAGCTTGAAGCTAAACTGGACGAGCTGTTCGCCAAGTTCTGAATGAAGCTGGCATCCAGGAAGCAACAGGCAGGCACAAACATACCTGCAAAGCAGCTGACACTCACCCGCACAGAGCCGGCGCCACCGCGAGCTCCAGCGACACACAAGGTGAGCCACAGCCAGCAGACACGTGGAGCCTATGGGCTGAAGCGCCATCAACTGCCGACAGCAGTGGCAAACCACAAAACCCACCCGGCGAACTCTGCTCAACGTCCAAAGCATCCACAGATGACGCTGAGGAGACAGCACACCATCACAGACATGAATGGGAGGCGGCTGAAGCTACCTGCACGGGCCGTGCCAAAATCTATACGCCGACTAGGAGCAGAGGCAAGGGCCTGTCCGGGCACACTCCTGTGCAAATCCCGGGCTATCCGCCCGACACACCTCACCGCACGGGGAGACCACGCCGTTACCAGGCCCGTGCACACTTCTTCCGAGCTGGGGGTTCACCTGGAGGTAACCCTCCCATGCCACCCATACACCCAAGGGGACAGCCGAGCTCCGGCGGATCCTTGGGCCCACGACCCTGTTGATGGGGTCAATGGACATGTGTCAAGGGCCCCTGCTAAGGCCTCGGGCCAAAGACACATGGCACTTGGACGATGTGCACCCAGGAGAGCCGCAACGCGGGGAGCTGGGCGCCTGGCGGGCCCGGACAGACACAACGACAAGGTCACCACAATGGGCCAGGGAACAGTCTACCTCCCAAAACACACTAGTGACATCGGGTGAAGTGCCCCTGCAACCCACATCTAGGCTCCCAGCCTAGACACCACGCAGGACTTGGGACGCTCTCACATTACTGTAACTATATATTCGCCTAGTTCTACAAATGCCACCTCTCATGTAACTTTGCTTAACTATATACTTAGTCTTGCTAGCGGCAATACACAGCGGCAGCTCTATAAGCTTGCTTTCCCTTTATGGGCTACTTACTATGTTAGCAAAAGGTACTGGGCCGCCTGAGCCAAAAGTTAACCTAACCTGTCAGCATATGCCTATCTTGTATCATGCAGGCGCAGGGTACCCACTAGCTCCATAATATATATGCTGCCTACTACCATAGTATGCATCCTTTAGACACAGTAGCATTGAATACACAAACCATAATCTCACGAGACAGTAAGCTAGTGGTTAGATTAAATACACCGCAAAAAATCTACTGCATGTTTGCCCTACAAACATTAATAGTGCTAAACATAATTCTGCTGAGCTTGATTGATTTGTTTAACTTGATGCTGTTTGGTAATCACATGTTAGTACCAGCTGGTACCGCTCAACCTATATGCTCAAAGGAAACACCTAGAGTGGATAGGTCTCACTCGTTCAGTTGCAACCTAATTCAATACACGTTTACGTTAAGCGACTAACATAAACAAATAAAAAGAGGCATTAACAAACTGGAAATGTAAATAACAATGTTTTCGTTACACCAATCTACGTTGTGAAATACCCATGCATTTCCCTCTCTCTATTCTGTACCCCCCATATGTCAAAAAAAAGTCGAGGTAGGTCTGAGACCCTCACTGCGTTTTCTTGCCCGTTTGTGTGAACTGGAAAGGCATCAGATGGTAGTCTACTGCATTAGGGTGAAGTGAGTAGTGGCCACTGTCGTGGATGACACTGTGGGACCTCAGATTGAGCAAGATTAGTTGCCAAGTCTTGGGAGCTCTACAATAGAGAGATATTAGTCAAGATCCGCCCCCCAGCACATGCTAATTTAACAGGTATATGAGTAGCATGCCCTAGAGTAACTCAGGACTATGATAATGGGTATCAAGCCCAGGAGTAGTGCCACAAAAAGTATTAAACATGAATGTTAACCACTGAACCCCCATGCAACTACACTGCATAACCCACAATACATAAAAGGAATGTACACCAAAAATTAACATGGATAGGAGGAATTGTGGCAAGATGAATAATATTATCAACATACCACAGATCAAGCATGATAGAGCCAACTGCATAATCCAATATCAGATTCACCCCCGGCATGAGTTCAGCCGTTTCCCATTGGCAGCAGAGATGGTGCATAATTGGGGAAGTCCGAGCTAGGAACTGCAAGTCAGTGCCGGTGCATGGCTCTCCTCCAGCCCCAGGCCAGAATGAGGGCCAACATCATTAGTCCACAGATTTAGGAGTTCATAGATGCCAAGTCCTTTCCCCGCCCTGGGTAAACAGGGCTATTTTAACCCCATTAAGGACACATGACATGTGTGACATGTCGTGATTCCCTTTTATTCCAGAAGTTTGGTCCTTAAGGGGTTAAACTGGAAATGTTATAAATAGTGAAACTGCATCGAGAAATTGACATGAAATATTTTGTATAATGCATTATCATTCATTATCAGCATGTTAAACAAAGAAAAAAAGTTAGGTTTTAGTTATATAAGGGACACTTTAAAGTAACACTCCAGTTGAAAAAAAAATTCTTTTAAAAATATATATATATAGATACCGTATATACTCGAGTATAAGCCGACCCGAATATAAGCCGAGGCCCCTAATTTTACCACAAAAAAATGGGAAAACTTATTGACTCGAGTATAAGCCTTGGGTGGGAAATGCAGCAGCTACTGGTAAATTTCTAAATAAAATTAGATCCCAATAAAATTACATTCATTGAATATTTATTTACAGTGTGTGTATATAATGAATGCAGAGTCCGTGTGTGTTTGTGTAGTGTGTATATAATGAATGCAGTGTGTGTATGTGTTTGTGTGTAGTGTGTGTATGTAATGAATGCAGAATGTGTGTGTTTGTGTGAATGCAGTGTGTGTGTATAATGCAGAGTGTGTGTATATAATGCAGAGTGTGTGCTTGTATGAATGCAGTGTGTGTATATAATGCAGAGTGTGTATATAATGAATGCAGTGTGTGTGTATATAATGCAGTGTATGTGTGTGCATATAATGCAGAGTGTGGTTGTGTGAATGCAGTGTTTGTGTATATGATGCAGAGTGTGTGTGTGTGTTTGTGTAGTGTGTGTAACCATGGTGGGGGAGGGCATTTTTGCTATTTTATTTTTTTAATTTTATTTTAATATTATAAAAAATATATATTTTATTATAATATTATTTTAATATTTTGTATTATTTAGATATTTCATTATTTGTTTTTGTCCCCCCTCCCTGCTTGATATCTCAATCTCTGGTGGTCCAGTGGAATTGGCTGTGCAGGAGGGGGACCGGGAGCAAGCTGTTACCTGTGCAGCAGCTCCGTTCCCTTCACTTCCATTCCGTTCAGCTCCAGTGTAAACCTTGCGGTCTGCGTGCCGCGCGGAGCGTTGCCACGGTAACCTGTGGCAACGCTCTGACGGCCATGGGTCTTGCGAGATTTACACTGGAGGAATGGAAACCAGTGATTTTCTATGAGTAGCACTTCCCCTTTGAACTACAGTTCACAGCAAGTAAGACAGGAAACCCTCCCAGATATCGGCTCGACAGTCTGGAGGTGTTACTGAGGAGATTTACAAAAGTGACAGCACTTTTATAAAATAAGGCAGAGGGGAAATGCAGTTAACCCGTAAACAAGTTCAGGAAGCTTAAATCATGAAGTCTTTCATAGCAAAAAAGAAAAGTGAAAATAAGCAAGTAAACTATGTTTATGAATGTGCATACTACTGGATGCATTAGGTCCTAAATTTTAACCGGTGCTTTGTGAATCTTCTAATTCCTATATTTTTAATGCATTAGGGTTATTGCTGTAGACTCACTCGGGCTGACCGAATTCCAACTGTATTTGGATTTAGTACATATGAGAATTGCCATTTGGTCGGAATTCAGTTATACAATAATTGGTTACAATCATCCAATAAGATAACAAAATTAAAATATGACCAAAACATTGTTTCATCCCAAAAGATAAGGGAAAACATATCAGTATACAATCCACTAGACATAACGTGTTCAGAATTGTTTATGTTCTGCATTTGTGCCGGATTATCCAGTAGGCAATCAAGATGGTCTTTGCGGGCCCTCCTCAAACTGGCAGGAAAATCAAAAAAATTCCATACATGGCTCTGCCACCCTCCCTTTGTTGAGGGAGTGATGTAGTCAGTACCATTATCAGGTGCAGACCCTTTTAAGTGTGCCCTTTCTCCCCTCGGTTCTTCACTGAGAGCTAGAAGCGCAAGAGTGCTCTTCCACCAGACCACCAGGGATCCATCTCAAACTCCACTGGACTACCAGGGATCCTGCTAGACATGTGCAATTTGGTTCGGTCAGATGTCCGAATGGCCGAAGTGCCGAATTGCCAAAGTGCTGAATTTCGAAAGTCCGAACCAAACCAAAGTGCCGAAGTGCCAAATTGCTGAATTTCTGAAGTACCGAAGTGCCGAATTTTCGAAATGTCGAAGTGCTGAATTTCGGAAGTGCCGAAACGAATTATCAAAGTGCCGAATTTTGGAAGTGCCGAAGTGCTTTGGACTTCTGAAAAGTGGCAAAACGGGTAGGGGTAGGATTGGGGTTGGGTTAGGAGTAGGGTTAGGGCCGGGCTAGGAGTAGGGTAAGGGTATGGTTAGGAGTAGGGTTTGGGTTAGGGTTGGGTAAAGAGTAGGGTTAGGGTAGGGGTAGGGTTGGGTTAGGAGTAGGGTTAGGGAACCTCTAACCCTAACCCTAAGCTACCCCTAACCCTACTCATATCCCTAACCCTACCCTAACCCTACTCGTAAACCTAACCCTACCCTAACCATAACCATAACCCTACTAACCCAACCGTAACCCTACTCCTAATCCTAACCCAGCTATACTCGTAACCCAACCCTACCCATACTCCTAACCCAACCCTAACCCTAACCCTACTCCTAACCCAACTCTAACCCTAACTCTACTCCTAACCCAACCCTAACCCTACTCCTAACCCAACCCCTAACCCTACTCCTAACCCAACCCTAACCCTACTCCTAACCTAACCCTAGCCCTACTCCTAACACAACCCTAACCCTAATCATAACCCAACCGTACTCCTAACCCTAATCCATCCCTAACCCTACTCCTAACCTAACCCTACTCCTAACCCTAACCTTAACCCTACTCCTAACCCAACCCTAACCCTACTCCTAACCCTAACCCTACTCTTAACCCTAACCCTGCATCTAACCCAACCCTAACCCTACTCCTACCCCAATCCTAACCCTAACCCAACTCCTAACCCTACCCCTAACCCAACCCTAACCCTACACTTACCTGAAGTGCTGAGGTCCCGAAGTGCAGAAAGGCTGAATTCCCGAATTTCGGAAGTGACGAACCGAATTGCTGAAGTCCCGAATTTCTGAAATGCCGAACAGAATTGCCAAAGTGCCGATTGCCGAAGTCCTGAAATGCCGAAGGGTCGAATTTGGAATGCCCGACCGAACCGTTTTTTTTGGCCATGCAGATCCCTAGATCCTGCTCACCTTCCACTGGACCAACATGGAAGGTAAACAATGGGGGGCAAAACAACATGCAACAGTCAGCCACACTTAGACTCTCCTACACATACACGCGCGCACACACGCACGCACACGCAGCCCAAATGATAGCTAAAGAGAGCAAAACTAACCCCAAAGCATTTTTAAGTACATAAATTCTAGAAAAAAACAAAAATGAAAGTGTAGGTACACTAAAACTGAAACGGGGGTGTTAGTTAATGAAGACCAGGAAAAGGCAGGAATTTTAAATAACTATTTCTCCTCCGTATATATTAAGGAAGAACCCATGGCAATAGATGTGCAAATGATTGCTACTAAAAACTTGCAGAATAATTGTAATTGGTTAACTCAAGACAAGGTGCTGCAGCAATTAAAGAAAGTTAATATAAACAAAGCTCCAGGGCCTGACGGTATCCATCCAGGAGTACTTAAAGAACTAAGTGTAGAAATAAGTGAACCTCTGTTTTTAATCTTTCAAGATTCTTTTCTTTCAGGAAGTGTTCCAGAGGATTGGAGGAAGGTAGATGTGGTTCCTATATTCAAAAAGGGTTCAAAATCCTTGCCTGGAAATTATAGACCTGTGAGCTAAACTTCTGTGGCTGGGAAAATATTTGAAAGGTTATTAAGGGATAATATTCAAGAATTCCTTGAGAAGAACATGGTTATCAGCAAAAATCAGCATGGTTTTATGAAGCACAGGTCATGTCAAACTCAAGGAAATCGGTCTAGATGAAAATGCTTGTTCTTGGGTAGAACATTGGATTAAAAATAGAGTACAAAGAGTTGCCGTTAATGGTAAATTTTCAAGCTGGACAGAATTGGCAAGTGGTGTCTCTCAGGGGTCTGTTCTGGGTCCCCTTCCATTTAACATGTTTATAAATGATCTTGAAGAAAGCATTGAAAGTCATGTTTCAGTGTTTGCAGATTACACAAAACTCTGTAAAATAATACAATGTGAGAAAGATATTATTTTGCTGCAGAGGGATTTAGATAGACTGGGGGACTGGGCAATCAAATGGCAGATGAAATGTAATGTTGAAAAATGCAAAGTTATGCACTTCGGCGTAAAAAATACACAAGCAACGTATACCCTTAATGGAAACGAATTAGGGATAACAACACACGAAAAGGACTTGGAAATTGTTATAGACAACAAACTATGCAACAATGTGCAATGTCAATCAACAGTGGCCAATGCCAGTAAGGTATTGTCATGCATGAAAAAGGGCATTAATTCTCGAGATGAGTATATAATTGTGCCTCTTTATAAATCACTGGTAAGACCACATATTGAATATGCTGTGCAATTTTGGGCACCTGTCCTAAAGAAGGATATTATGGCACTAGAAAAAGTGCAGAGGTGGGCTACAAAATTAATAAAAGGAATGGAACATATCAGCTATGAAAGGTTAACAAATTTAAACCTATTTAGTTTAGAAAAATGTCGCCTGAGAGGGGATATGATAACATTATACAAATATATTCGGGGCCAATACAAACCATTGTGTGGAAATCTATTCACAAACCGGACTTTACATAGGACACGAGGTCATGCGTTTAGACTGGAAGAAAGAAGATTTTGTCTAAGGCAAAGGAAAGGTTTTTTTTTACTGTAAGAACACTAAGGATGTGGAGTTCTCTGCCTGAAGCAGTGGCTTTATCAGAGTCCATACAGATGTTCAAACAGCTACTAGATGCATACTTGTAAAAACAGAATATTCAAGGATATAATCTTTCAATGTAGGGTAATAACTGCTTGATCCAAGGATAAATCTGACTGCCATTCTGGGGTCAAGAAGGGATTTTTTTCTTAGCTTGTTGCAATATTGGAAGTGCTTCAAACTGGGTTTTTGTTTTTTTTGCCTTCTTTTGGATCAACAGCAAAAAAACAAATGTGAGGAAGGCTGGACTTGATGGATGCAAGTCTCTTTTCAGCTATGTAACTATGTAGCTATGTAACTATATGTAACTCAAGGCATATTGCCTTTGCATTTGTGCTTGGGTACAAAGGTTGAAGGAATTCAATAGAGTTTGAGCTATACCAGTAAGAGTAAGTCAGTTGTCAGGGTGTGCACAAACTGACAAAAAGACAAGGAAAAAAATATTAATATCACCTAATCTCATAACAATACACCCCCCCCCCCCTCCAATTATTAGGCCTGGCTTCTACCTTTACTGATTCAGCAACTGCTAGATACCGCCAAAATCTGACTAGCTGCTATAAGGAAAATACTGATTCTTCACCACATTTCTTGTCTCGGTGCCTCAATGCTTATTGACCCCTAATCCCCTCTTCTTTCTCTCCTCCACTCTGCTATTTCACATGTTGTAGTGGTTGTTATATAAACCAAAATCACATGGAGAGACAAATTAATAGTCACAAAAAGCTAGGTGCAAACCATATAAACACTCCCTCAAGTGCTTAAATACAATGCACACTACAAGAACCACAATTATCAGGTACAAAACTTTAATAAGTAGGCAAATTACAATGAATAACAAAAAAATAAACTAAGTAACAAAATGAGGCAAACAGTAATCAAGAGTAATTTACCCAAATTTTCCAAGCCACCAACTCCCCCCAATGTTTCGGCACCAACTTGTTGCCTTTATCAAGGGTAGCGGTTGTTATAACCATACCTAAAACAGAAGAAAATTGCTATACCACTTAGGTGTTGTGGTGGAGTGTTGGCCTCTGGGTGACAATAAAGAGACTTTGGCCAATCAGGTGATGCCAAGAAGGTGGAGTTGTGAGGTTTTATGATTTGGGGTAAAATACCTCCGTAGTTGAGGATGAAAGTTAGAACTCATGTAGAAGTTGAGAACAACATACCAAAGCTGGATTCTGCATGAAAATAAAAACAATATGGCTAAGAATCAATAAACCAATAATGTAAAAGGAGTGATGACAGCAAAGAGACGTTCACAGCCATAAAAACTCGTACAGATATATACCACATGTTCCAACTAATAAAATGTGCCGTATGCATGAGCGTATCATGTCGCTCTATGGCCTTAAAACATATAGTAAAGCTTAAACTGCAGCCCTAATGAATAGGAGTAGTCATAAACTTGATGTAGTGGAGAGCAGTGGTAGCAGGACTTGTTCTCCGCTGGTTACTCCAACAGCTACTCAGAGACAAACAAGATACTTCAAGAAGGCAGGCATAAGCATAAGATAATCCACGAATATCCCATCACCCTTCCCAATACCTGGACGACACTCAGTATTAGGAGCAGAACTGAATCTTTAATACCCAGGCTGGCCTTTTATGCAGTTTTTGCCCCAAAGGTTACCACCCAGGTGGACCTTGTGGGGCACCTGTAAAAATATAAAACAACCAATACAGACAGAGTCAGGTAATAAGTCACTCTCATACATTCCATACAATCCCTCCCCTCTGCTCAGGAGATAACTGAGTTAATTACTGTATCAACTCAATTATCTCCAAACAGAAAAATCTCAATTTTCATACGTTTCTAGAAATACCCCAAACACATGTCATACACTCATAATTCCAACATCCTCTGATAGCCCCCGATCTGGGGGAGCAACATACTGAAAAATCACCCAGATCGGTTCAGGGGTTCGACAGTTTTATGGAGGTCTTAGTTTTACCGACTGCACACAAGGTGTAGCTTGGCCTTATGTAGGATGAATGTACTGAATGAAAGCTAACATGTAGAGCAGCCGAACGTTAGCCAAATGTACTGAAATAAAGTGAATATGCAGAGAGGCTGAACGTGGCCAAATATGCAATGTTAAAAAATAAGAGAACTGGGGGAGGTATACTAGAATGGATTATCCTCCAGCAATATCGGAATGCCTTCCTAAGCTGGGAAGCCTGCGAACCAGGAGTTGTCTGAAATAACCTAGCAACCAGGTTTCAAGCGTCGGCAAAACGTCAGGAGGTAGCGTGCATGTATTATATGCACTTACATATAATACATATATATATACACACACAAAATTACGTATGCATCATTTTCATACCTCTAATTGAACTATAAGAATGTCAGACAAAATCCACCTTGCAGGTGATATATATAGTGTTGTATATAGTAACAGTGACATCTACTGGCAATGGTGAGTTATTGCAGTGGTTGATAAATGATGCTAATCCAAAGCAACCCACTTCATTCTAATAAAGCTCTATCTTGTCACATATTACAACATTCTTCAAAAAACATATTCAATATATATTAAATACAATAGGGTATTGTTCTTGCAAAGAATGAATTCAGTGTGTTGCTTCTGTTTATTTGTGATCAGTCTTGTAATACGCTTTAACTTGCCCACTGATCACAAATCTAAGCCACTTGCCCTAAACTAAACTTAAAATCCATCCAGGAAGTTGCCTGTTCTGACCATTAGCCTACTATATGTATATATTTCTATTCATTTGTAACGGTCCTGGCAGGGGTGTAACTAGAAACCTCAGGGCCCTTGTGCAAGAACCTGTCAAACTTCAGTGCCATTTCACCCTCCAACATGTAACCACATCAACCCACATATCTCAGTCCCATCTCACCCCCCAATATGTAACAATATGTAACAAAATTAACTCACATATCTCAGTCCCATCTCACCATCAATATGTAACTACATCAACCCACATATCTCATTCCTATCTCACCCCCCACATGTAACCACATCAACTCACATATCTCAATCCCATCTCACCCCCAATATGTCATCACATCAACCCACATATCTGAGTCCCATTTTACCCCCCCCAATATGTCACCACATCAGCTCACATATCTCAGTCCCATGTCACCCCCCAATATGTAACCACATCAACTCACATATCTCAGTCCCATCTCACCCCAATATGTAACCACATCAACCCACATATCTCAGTCCCATCTCCCCCTCCAGTATTTAACCAAATCAACCCACATATCTCAGTCCCATCTCACCCCCCAATATGTAACAATATGTAACAAAATTAACCCACATATCTCAGTCCCATCTCACCATCAATATGTAACCACATCAACCCACATATCTCAGTCCCATCTCCCCCCTCCAATATTTAACCAAATCAACCCACATATCTCAGTCCCATCTCACCCCCCAATATGTAACAATATGTAACAAAATTAACTCACATATCTCAGTCCCATCTCACCATCAATATGTAACTACATCAACCCACATATCTCATTCCTATCTCACCCCCCACATGTAACCACATCAACTCACATATCTCAATCCCATCTCACCCCCAATATGTCATCACATCAACCCACATATCTGAGTCCCATTTTACCCCCCCCAATATGTCACCACATCAGCTCACATATCTCAGTCCCATGTCACCCCCCAATATGTAACCACATCAACTCACATATCTCAGTCCCATCTCACCCCAATATGTAACTACATCAACCCACATATCTCAGTCCCCTCTCACCCCCAATATGTAACTACATCAATCCACATATCTCAGTCCCATCTCACCCCAATATGTCACCACATCAACCCACATATGTGAGTCCCATCTCACCCCCAATATGTAACCACATCAACTCACATATCTCAGTCCCATCTCACCCCCAATATGTCATCACATCAATCCACATATCTCAGTCCCATCTCACCCCCAATATGTAACCACATCAACTCACATATCTCAGTCCCATCTCACCCCCAATATGTAACTACATCAATCCACATATCTAAGTCCCATCTCACCCCCAATATGTAACCACCTCAACCCACATATGTGAGTCCCATCTTACCCCCAATATGTAACCACATCACAATAACCAATGTGTGAGCGCTAAAATCCCATGCAGATAATATGGCAGCGTTCACAAATACAATGCACAAGAGATTGTGAAAAGCAAAACAATAGTTACCAAAAAGAACGCGCTAAAATAATCTGTAAATATAAAGAAACAAATAATGGTGCAGACCATCTGGTAATAATAGTATGGGGAAAAGGTGTCATATGTAATAAACTCACATGTCCCAGAGCCCTATCACCCCTGGCTCTGGGTTTGAAATGCTCCTTGGGAGAGGGGATATTCCCACACTGCAGGATAGTCAGGAGGATATGTCCACTGATGATTCCGTTGTGCTGTATATAAAAGGAAAGAAGGGCAGGACCTCCAATTGAATAGTATCACAATTCGTTTTATTGTATAAAAAAGGTTAAAAACCCTTACTTTGGATGTGGTGGGTACAAACTCGCAGAGTCACCCACATAAAAGCATAAAACACATGTACTCGAAAAAAACGCTTCCTGGTTATGGTCCGGTCACGTGATCGCTTCCGGGTCCGCCCTCCAATGACGTCCGTGTGACGCGTTTCGCCCGCCTCCACAGGCTTCTTCCGACAACGTCATGGGGTTTCAGTCTTCCTTTTAAGTCCATAGTGCCGCCCTTCTCTCGCCTCATTGGTCGGGGGGCGTGGTTTCACACGATCTTTTTCAATCATTCAATTGCACACTAATAAGCTTCATAGACTTAACCCCTTCCAGCACCCACACTAAAATGGTTATATTCAGTGCCACATAAGAAATGGAATCATCCAAGTGATGTTAATCACAATTATTTCTAATGCATATATAGACCATATCTAAATTATTCTACATAATGATTTATCAAAGAGACATCTTCTTACTTCATTAAATTATATTTTTAAGTATACACAATGGATATTATACGAGGGTGATTAATAAAAATTCTATACAAACAATACAACGAAGATCAATTCTAGACAGCAGGAAAAGCCTTAACTTTTCCCATATCCCTTAAGATAGACAGTGCAGATATATTATGCTCATTTCTAAAGTATACAGTTCTTATACTAAATACAGACTGACATTATTGCAGAGTGCCTGCTGATTGAAAAAGGGGGAGAGGTTGGAAAAAAACAGCCATTATAATTTATTTACAAAAAATAACATTATAATTTATTTACAAAAAATGACAAATTTCAAATTCTCCATTTAAACCCCTAGGGAACAACGATTTCAATTTAAACACCCACCTCATTTCTTGTTTCGACAATTTATTGTCTAGATTTTCACCCCTCCAATTTCTACCAACTCTCTCTATCCCAATAAATTGTAATTTGGTAACATCTCCCTGATGTTTGCGAATAAAATGGGAGGATAGGGGGTGCTCCTTAAAACCTCTTTTTATGTTACGCACATGCTCCTCAATACGAGTGTGCACTTGCCGGGTAGTTTTGCCGACATAGTGCATATTGCACGGGCATGTGAGGACATAAATACAGTTTGTGGTGTGACAAGTTATCAGTTGTTTCACACTATATACTTGTTGTGTATTGCCCCCTATTAGTTCTTTTTTGACACACTTAGTGGCTCCCGTGGTTCTGCACGCCAAGCAGTATCCGCATTGGAAAAAACCCACATCTTTATTGAGGAAGTTCTTATTTAAATTTTCTTGTCTAAAGCTGCTCTTTACCAGATGGTTCTTGATACTCGGTACTCCCCTGTAGACGATCCTTGGTTTTTTCGAGATTATCTTATCTAACAGGGGGTCCTCTTTTAAGACAAACCAATATTTATTGATTATATTTTTTAAATCCTTATTCTTCCCTGAATAATCAAAAATTAGGGAAACTTCATTCTTGTTACTATTCTTTTTATTTTCAATCTTTTTACTTGATTTGTCTAGTAGCTTTTTCCTATCTATTTTCCCCACTTCCTTATGTGCCTTGTCCAGTAGAGTCCTAGGGTAGTTTTTAGCCGTGAACTGTTCTACTAACTTGTCAATCTGACTCTCGCAAGTTTCTCCACTTGTGCAGTTTCTTTTTAACCTTAACATCTGCCCTTTGGGGATGTTGTCCAGCCACGGGCCATAATGGCAGCTGTCATAAAAAATGAAACTATTAACGTCCACCTTCTTGAAGAAGGTTTCAGTACATATTTGGTTGTGGGAAATAAAAATGCGTAAATCCAAGAAATTAACCTGATTATCACTATGGTCCATAGTGAGTTGAATCCCCCATGAGTTGGAGTTTAAATGTGTCAAAAAGGCTGTAAGCTCTTCTGCAGAGCCCCTCCAGATCCAGAACAGATCGTCGATGTAACGGCGATAGGTGACCAGGTTCTGCACCCAGCTATGACCACCATATATAAAGGATTCCTCCCAATATGACATAAAAAGGTTTGCATAGCTGGGACTAGGTTCGCACCCAGCTATGCAAACCTTTTTATGTCATATTGGGAGGAATCCTTTATATATGGTGGTCATAGCTGGGTGCAGAACCTGGTCACCTATCGCCGTTACATCGACGATCTGTTCTGGATCTGGAGGGGCTCTGCAGAAGAGCTTACAGCCTTTTTGACACATTTAAACTCCAACTCATGGGGGATTCAACTCACTATGGACCATAGTGATAATCAGGTTAATTTCTTGGATTTACGCATTTTTATTTCCCACAACCAAATATGTACTGAAACCTTCTTCAAGAAGGTGGACGTTAATAGTTTCATTTTTTATGACAGCTGCCATTATGGCCCGTGGCTGGACAACATCCCCAAAGGGCAGATGTTAAGGTTAAAAAGAAACTGCACAAGTGGAGAAACTTGCGAGAGTCAGATTGACAAGTTAGTAGAACAGTTCACGGCTAAAAACTACCCTAGGACTCTACTGGACAAGGCACATAAGGAAGTGGGGAAAATAGATAGGAAAAAGCTACTAGACAAATCAAGTAAAAAGATTGAAAATAAAAAGAATAGTAACAAGAATGAAGTTTCCCTAATTTTTGATTATTCAGGGAAGAATAAGGATTTAAAAAATATAATCAATAAATATTGGTTTGTCTTAAAAGAGGACCCCCTGTTAGATAAGATAATCTCGAAAAAACCAAGGATCGTCTACAGGGGAGTACCGAGTATCAAGAACCATCTGGTAAAGAGCAGCTTTAGACAAGAAAATTTAAATAAGAACTTCCTCAATAAAGATGTGGGTTTTTTCCAATGCGGATACTGCTTGGCGTGCAGAACCACGGGAGCCACTAAGTGTGTCAAAAAAGAACTAATAGGGGGCAATACACAACAAGTATATAGTGTGAAACAACTGATAACTTGTCACACCACAAACTGTATTTATGTCCTCACATGCCCGTGCAATATGCACTATGTCGGCAAAACTACCCGGCAAGTGCACACTCGTATTGAGGAGCATGTGCGTAACATAAAAAGAGGTTTTAAGGAGCACCCCCTATCCTCCCATTTTATTCGCAAACATCAGGGAGATGTTACCAAATTACAATTTATTGGGATAGAGAGAGTTGGTAGAAATTGGAGGGGTGAAAATCTAGACAATAAATTGTCGAAACAAGAAATGAGGTGGGTGTTTAAATTGAAATCGTTGTTCCCTAGGGGTTTAAATGGAGAATTTGAAATTTGTCATTTTTTGTAAATAAATTATAATGTTATTTTTTGTAAATAAATTATAATGGCTGTTTTTTTCCAACCTCTCCCCCTTTTTCAATCAGCAGGCACTCTGCAATAATGTCAGTCTGTATTTAGTATAAGAACTGTATACTTTAGAAATGAGCATAATATATCTGCACTGTCTATCTTAAGGGATATGGGAAAAGTTAAGGCTTTTCCTGCTGTCTAGAATTGATCTTCGTTGTATTGTTTGTATAGAATTTTTATTAATCACCCTCGTATAATATCCATTGTGTATACTTAAAAATATAATTTAATGAAGTAAGAAGATGTCTCTTTGATAAATCATTATGTAGAATAATTTAGATATGGTCTATATATGCATTAGAAATAATTGTGATTAACATCACTTGGATGATTCCATTTCTTATGTGGCACTGAATATAACCATTTTAGTGTGGGTGCTGGAAGGGGTTAAGTCTATGAAGCTTATTAGTGTGCAATTGAATGATTGAAAAAGATCGTGTGAAACCACGCCCCCCGACCAATGAGGCGAGAGAAGGGCGGCACTATGGACTTAAAAGGAAGACTGAAACCCCATGACGTTGTCGGAAGAAGCCTGTGGAGGCGGGCGAAACGCGTCACACGGACGTCATTGGAGGGCGGACCCGGAAGCGATCACGTGACCGGACCATAACCAGGAAGCGTTTTTTTCGAGTACATGTGTTTTATGCTTTTATGTGGGTGACTCTGCGAGTTTGTACCCACCACATCCAAAGTAAGGGTTTTTAACCTTTTTTATACAATAAAACGAATTGTGATACTATTCAATTGGAGGTCCTGCCCTTCTTTCCTTTTATATACAGCACAACGGAATCATCAGTGGACATATCCTCCTGACTATCCTGCAGTGTGGGAATATCCCCTCTCCCAAGGAGCATTTCAAACCCAGAGCCAGGGGTGATAGGGCTCTGGGACATGTGAGTTTATTACATATGACACCTTTTCCCCATGTAACCACATCAACTCACATATCTCAGTCCCATCTCACCCCCAATATGTCATCACATCAACCCACATATCTCTGTCCCACGTCACCCCCAATATGTAACCACATCAACCCACATGTTTCAGTCCCATCTCTCCCTCATCTCATCCCATACAGAGCACTTGTGCTGTCGACTGAAGAGATCTGGGAGGTAGAGTACACATGCTGTCAGGTCTCATACAGTGTGGGAGTTTGGAGAAGGGAATAGAGTTGCTGTCCCCACACCACCAGGGGCCCGCAACTATTGCTAGAATGTAGCAAACTACATTATACCAGGCCAGATGGGGAGATCTTCCGATCCCCCCATCTAGGCCATATCTGTGAATCCGTGCCACTGGATGCCCCATGGAATGCCGGGCCCGGTGAAAGCTGCGACCCCTGCAACCCTGCTAATTTTGCCACCACTGCTTATGTGGGGATCTTACTGCCTCACGCCTAAAATTATGAGCTTTAGACGATAAGCTCCCTGTTTGTGAGTGTATCGAATATTTTTTGGTTTTCCCATTATTCCACTTATATTTACAATATTGCACTATTGAAGTCTTGTTTTTGTCATTTCATATGCTGCACTGAAAAATCACTGAAGTCACCATGAGTACATCCATATGCATTAAGTCAGGATAACACCACTATATGCTGTAAGAAATCTCCATACCATTTGCGCTTAAGCACTTTGTGTCTGTTATCCATCTTTACTGGGAAATACAACACTATTGATTGTTTTCTTTTTACTTTTTACATGTAGACTATATGAAGAAATAGTATTACCTTTCTTATACACATTTACTATTTATTGGATGCAACCTGTTGCTATAAATTATATTTAACTTATTCTGTTGTAAAAAATGCAATTTAAATCACATGAATATAATGCTTAATAATATGACTGCAATGTCATGGCTTGACCCCTATATTTTGACTATCCCCCTAAACTCTACTAGTCACTACTAGTCCCTAGTGTCCCCCAATGTGTCTATTTTTAACATTGGTCCACTTAACCATTATTATTTTAAAGGGACACTATAGTCACCAAAACAACTTTAGTTTATTGAAGCATTGTTGGTGTATAGATAATTTTCCTGCAGTGTCACTGCTCAATTCTCTACCATTTCGGAGTTAAATCACTTTGCTTATGCACCATAGTCACACCTCCCTGCATGTGACTTGCACAGCCTTCCTAAACACTTCCTGTAAAGAGTCAGCTAATGTTTATACTTCCTTCATTGCAAATTCTATTTAATTTAAAATGTATTATCCCCTGCACTGTTGATAGCTTGCTAGACCCCACTGAAGCCTCCTGTGTATGATTAATGTTCACTTTAGAGAGCAGGCAATAAGAACCTTTAAAGTAAGTTACATCTATATGAAAGTGAAATCATTTTTTTTTTTTTATGGCTAGGGCTGCATGGACAGAGACAAATGGGATTTAACTCCTAAATTGCAGAGAATTGAGCAGTGAAACTGCAGGATCATGATTTATACACTAAAACTGCTTCATTAATCTAAAGTTGTTTTGGTGACTATAGTGTCCCTTTAGTGATTCTTCATGGTGCTCAAGCCTTCTTCAAATTACTGGCAGTGACGTACTGCCAGTTGCATAATCTGCCCTTAGTACACAATGGGATCTAAATCTCACACACGCATGGCATGCACAGTGCTCAGAATTGAAGACTAAGGAGGATAGACTTGATATAAAGGTGAGTATTATGGGAAAATTATACTTGATAAAGGAAATAGAGCTTCCTTAAGAACCACCTTTGTCAAGTAGGCATGTGCATGGGGAAAATTTTCGGTTCGGTTCGACATTCCGAAATTCAGGATTTTCGCAATTCGGGACTTTGGCAATTCGGCACTTCAAGACTTCGGAACTTCCGCAGCTTCGGAACTTCGGCACTTCAGCACTTTGGAACTTCGGCACTTCGAAACTTCTGAAATTCCGCAACTTCGAAACTTCGGCACTCCGACACTTTGGAAATTCGGCAACTTCGACACTTCGGAATTTCGGAAGTTCGGCATTTCGGAATTTCGGGACTCCGGCACTTTGGGACTTCTCTTGCAGCCGCTTGGAATTAGGGAGTTATCTACCAAAAGGCTGAAAGACCTAAATTGGTCTTTCAGCCAAATTTACTAATACTAGTATTAGTAATGTCCTCCCCCCTGGCCCCTACCCCTGAGCGGTGGGTGTGGGCCCTAAAAAAAATGTTGTCCCCCCCAGGTGACTAGGGGTCCCCAAACCCCTAGTCACCCCCTCCCCCCAATACAAATTATCCCCCTACCAACCCCCCTCACCCTACAGACTAATGAGGGGGGACCTTTAACTAAGTACCTGTAAAAAAAAAACAAAAACTTACCATTTGATGTTTTCTTTCTTTAAAATCTTCTTTTTTCAGCCCCAAAAAAGGCCAAATAAAAAGCCATAATAACTGATGCAATTATAAAAAACAAACAAAAAAAAGCGAGCGCCAAAAAAAAAAATCAATTTGACCCATGGAGGGCTCCGCGCAGACTGAGCTCTGCAGGGCGGGGGAAGGCTTATAAAGGCCCTGCAATTAGGCTCAGAGCACTCTGATTGGTGGGTTTAAGCCATCCAATCAGAGTGCTCTGACAGGTAAATGAAGAGACTGACAGGTAAGTCTCTACATTTACCTGTCACAGCACTCTGATTGGTTGGTTTAAAATCCCCCAATCAGAGTGCTCTGTGTCATTTTACACAGCGTGGGAAAGTTCTTTGGAATTTTCCCATGCTGTGTAATTTGACTCATAACTCTCTGATTGGTGGATTAAGTAACCAATCAGAGTGTTATGAGTCAAATTACACAGCGTGGGAAAATTCCAAAGAACTTTCCCACGCTGTGTAAAATGACAGAGCACTTTGATTGGTAGATTTCAAACCAACCAATCAGAGTGCTGTGACAGGTAAATGTAGAAATTTACCTGTCAGTCTCTTCATTTACCTGTCAGAGCACTCTGATTGGATGGCTTAAACCCACCAATCAGAGTGCTCTGAGCCTTTATAAGCCTTCCCACGCCCTGCTGAGCTCAGTCTGCTCGGAGCCCTCGCCGGGTGAAGAAGGATTATTTATTTATTTATTTATTTATAATTGCGTCGGTTATTATGTTTTTTTATTTGGCCTTCTTTGGGGATGAAAAAAGAAGATTTTAGAAGAAAGAAAATGAAGGTAAGTTTTTGTTTTTTTTACAGGTACTTAGTTAAAGGTCCCCCCCTCATTATTTTTAGGGTGAGGGGGGCAGGTAGGGGGATAATTTTTATTGGGGGGGAGGGGGTGACTAGGGGTTTGGGTACCCCTAGTCACCTGGGGGGACATTTTTTTTAGGGCCCCCACCCGCCGCTGAGGACACTAGGTCCCCCCTTATTCCAATTTAGGGCCCCCACCCACCACTCAGGGGTGGGGACCAGGAAGGAGGACATTAGGTCCCCCCCTTATTTTACCATAGGGCCCCCACCCACCGCTCAGGGGTCAGGGCCAGGGGGGAGGACATTAGGTACCCCCTTATTAGTATTTAGGGCCCCCACCCACTGCTCAGGGGTGGGGGCTAGGAGGGAGGACATTAGGTCTCTCCCCTTATTTTACTGTAGGGGTGGGGGGTTTACGCTCAGGGGTGGGGGCCAGGGGGAGGACATTAGGTCCCCCCCTTATTATAATTTAGGGCCCCCACCCACCGCTCAGGGGTGGGGGCCCGGGGGGAGGACAATAGGCCCCCCCAATTATTTTACATTAGGGCCTTTTTTTTTTTTTTAATAGACATTAAACAAATGTTTTTTTTTGTTTAATAGATATGCCCCTACTCGCGGTATAGCGAGTAGGGGCATAATTTACTAATACTAAGTAATTTTTACTTAGTATTAGTAAATTTGGCTGAAAGACCAATTTAGGTCTTTCAGCCTTTTAGTAGATAGCTCCCTAATACCGTGGGAATTAGGGAGTTATCTACTTATTCATTCCTGTCATTACATTGACTGGCCAAGTAACTTACATTTTATATGAATGTATGTTACTTGATTGTTGTAAGTGTTGCAAATGCTTACAACTGAATCCTGAATATGTTTGTATACTTTTTATTTAAAATTGTTTACAATGTAACATTCTTCTTCTTTCACTGGGTAAGTATATTAGTACTTAGGCAATACTGTGCTTTGGAACTTCGGTACTTCGACACTTCGGAAATTCGGTAATTTCGGAACCTCGAGACCTCAGCAATTCGGCACTTCGGCAATTCGGACATTTGGAAGTACCCGAATGTCCATATTGCCCGAAATTCATCCGAATTCATTTTCGGACCGAAACTAACTGCACATATCTATTGTCAAGATTTGTCAAGCTTTTGAAAAATACACAAGACAAAATAGTTATTACTTCGTCTTATTTTTATAAAGAGAAATAGATCAGAAAAAAAAGAAAAGAAGAACAGATTGAGAAAGAGGAAGAAAAGAGGAGACAATAGGAAAAAGGTAAGTTTTGGGTGACACTTTTAAGGAAAAAATATTTTTCAATATAAAGAAGAGATTAACTTAAATAAGTCTACATTCCATCAGTATTAATGTATATGTCCTTTTCATTTTTGGTCAGTTGGTTTTGAATTCTCTTCAATTTAAAAATCAGACAGGTAAAGTTTTACCTTTTAAATACCACTATGTTATAGCACCATCTGGTGGCTAAATGTGAACACTTACTATGTCTTCACCTATTAATGATTATATATGATCGATAAGAAAAATATGCCCCAAATAATTAGTATTTCTATTTTTAGTAATTGAAACATTATTACAATTTAGAAATATATATGTAAAGCTCTCCCAGAGTTAGTGGAATAGATACTTAATTTTTTGTTTCCCAATACATAAATGGTCGATCCCATCTGGTGTGACCATAAAAATATACAACTGATATCTCTCTAATAAATAATGAGAGCATCACATCCAATTCCAGATAGAGACCTTTGGTTATTTTGTTTGGAGTTCAAATATCCAATAGGCTTTTCTATATGAAAGGTGTTTTTCAAAAAGAAAACCTCTTTTGGACAGTATGCATCTTTCTATCACCATAGAGGAGAACCACTGTAATTTGCCTTCTCCTGGAAATGGCGATTAGCTCTTGTTATAAGTTATGTCCAATATGTTTCCACATATTCTTTCTTTTAAAGGGTACCTGTCCTGAACAATACAACTTGATCTTAAATGATAGAGAATCAAATTTAATTTAAACATTGTGCTAGCAGAATTGCTAGCAAATGTCTAGATTTCTCTAAAATCAGAGGTTACAAAGCAGCCCTTTTACCCTCCACCATTTCAGAATGGATACTCCACAGATAGGTATGTATAAAAGGTTAAGTACAGCCTTTAAAAAAAATAAAGTACCTTTTATACATACCTATCTGTGGAGTATCCATTCATACAGCTGCTACAATTTATGCGGTTCCTACATATTTCCTCGGGTGGGAATTATTCCACCTCACGCTCTCCACACTAGAGCAGGACATTGCTCTGGGTTACATAAGTAGGATTATTTCCTCTATATACCACTGTAGTTTATGTACCATACCACTGGAATTCTTTCCTGTGTTTTCCTACATGATGTCTCCATAATTTGGAATCGAGCTGGGAATACCTTCCACATATATACATAGACGGGGATTATTCCGTCCAGGCCTACTAAACAGAGCTGGTAGAGCCCTAAAAAGGGTGAGTTTGCACTTTACTTATTCATAGTCCTCTTAACTTACCATAATTTGTCTTTTATTTTGTTTTCATAGATTTATATACTAGGAATTGCCTTTGTATCGTAGGTATATTTCATTTTTTCCTTTGTGCTGATCACCTTCTATTTTCTATCTCGCTATACTTTAAAGTTGGCATAATGCGGTCAGGCATGTAATGTTCTACGTGCATTTGCCAAACCCAGACTCACCCATCAGACAGAGAAGCATGATTCAATACTCCACAGAATTTATTGGTGGTCTTTTTTGAGCTTATTTTAAAGGACCACTATAGTGCCAGGAAAACATACTCGTTTTTCTGGCACTATAGTGCCCTGAGGGTGCCCCCACCCTCAGGGACCCCCTCCCGCCTGGCTCTGGGGAGAGGAAAGGGTTAAACACTTACCTTTCTCCAGCGCCGGGCGGGGAGCTCTCCTCCTCCTCCTCTCCGCCTCCGTTCCTCCCTTTTCGTAAAGTAACCCCTCCCAAATGAAACTGTTCCGCATACCCCCTCCTTATCTCATGCCTACTATTGCACAGTTCATTTAAAGTCTGCTAAATGAGACTCCTTTGAGTGGCCTGTTTAGACAGCTCAGAGCCAACAAAGTGAGAGGAAGTGGGGAGGGAGGGACAGCAAAATTAAAATAAAACTAAAGGTAGGTGGTAGGTGTGGGGATTACATCCTTTCCCCACTTCAAGTTCCAGCAACAATGCTGTACATGTTAATTAAAGTGCAATGGTGGAAATAAACCTTAATTACACAATCTGGGTAATCCACATATAACCTATGAAGTAGAAAATTTGTATATGCACCTTAAAATTAAGTAAAAATAAATGACGTCAAACAAATTAGCAGCATATATGGCACAGCATGTACTAGTTCAAAATGAATCATATAATATAATGTCCACGAGTCTTTGGGTAGTTTGTAAGGGGGTAATATTGTCACACGTTGGATCCACACTCCTTGAGTGCAATCCTTGCCACAGTATCCACCGTACCTTAAAAAGGATACAAAGAGATCCGCATTGTGTAACACTGTATTTATTTCGGCAAATTCAAAACCCCTTTCCCCCAAAAGGAACCCTTACATTAAAATGTTGTGGTGCTTGTTTTTCAAGAAACCACGGTGGTTTTAGTTAGTGAGACTTTACCACCCGGTCCTCCTGTCATAGGAGTTCTGGCTGATTATTCAAGCCGGATAACAATTACCTTATCCTGGAAGGACGCTGGAGCTGGAAGCCGCTACTCTCCTGCCAAGCTGAAGAATCGTAATGCCGCTCGGGCTTCAACGCGTTTCGCCCTTCTGACTTTTTCAAGATAGTACGCTCTTATATACGCTCACGTTTATCAGTCTTCAAAGTGCCTTGTTGCCTAAACAATCCCACATCGTCTTTCAATGAAAAGGACTCCCCTTCTCGTTAAATGACAAAACAGGGGCTACACGGTACATAATAAAAATTTATGAATAATATACAGTGTAATCATTATTGCAATCATAATATGCAGTTAAAAAAACAGATCAATAAAACAAATATTAAATCAGTGTAGATAGACTTAGCTGTGAATCAATGTTAAAATAAGTATAACAAATACCGTATATACTCGAGTATAAGCCAACCCGACTACACCTAACTTTACCACAAAAAACTATTGACTCGAGTTTAAACCTAGGGTGGGAAATGCAGCAGCTACTGGTAAATTTCAATGCTTGCATAGAGCAGCCTGTGTTAGGGCTCATAATATACACGCTGCGTTGTGTACAGAAGCGGGCAGGTTCTTGCTCAGTATGGCACGGACAACACAGCGGCGGCCGTCGTGCAGGAGAAAAGAAGAGCGGTGATATCAACAGTCATCGGACCACCCCTAGAGGCTGCAGGCGCCCGCAGATGAGCAGGAAAGACCAGAGAACACCCGCACTGCACCGGAGAACAAGGAACCCTCACTCGAGTATAAGCCGAGGGGGGCTTTTTTAAGCATAAAAAATGTGCTGAAAAAGTCGGCTTATACACGAGTATATATACGGTACATAAATAAAACCTATCTATAGATAATAAAGGAAACTTCTCAAATGAAGAACAATAGTGAACCAAAAATAACCCATATAAATGTATCAACGGTTATGTAGAAAAACAAGGTATTTACAAGTCAATAAGCAAAAAAATTATAAATTGTATCACAATCCCAAAATGGTATTATCAGTTCTAAATTCCCATTAAACAGATAGAATATCAATACTTTTATTGCCAAAAAGGTGATTTTTAGGTAGTTCTATGCAGGGGCGTACCTAGAGCATTTGGCACCCGGGGCGGGTCCTATTTTTGGCACCCCCCTGCCCCCCCCCCCCCCCCCCCAAATTTAAATATAAAAACAACCAATTTTTTTTTTATGTATTTAGCACTACGCAGTGTTTGTGTGTTTGAATGTATGCATGTTTTTGTATGGAGTATATGCGAGTGAATGTAGCGGTGTGTTTGTATGTAGTGTTGGCGTTTGAATGCAAGCATGCATTTGTGTGTTGTGTGGTATTTGAATGCAGTGGTATGGTTATATATAATGGTGGGGTGTGTATGTAGTGTTGACGTTGAAATTCATGAGTGTATTTGTGTGTAGTGTTGGCGAGATTGTTAGATGTCTGCACATATACACATACACGGACATACACACATGCAGATACATATACACAAAACACAGTCACACACAGATACACATTGACACACATGCAGACATCGTGGCGACTCTAGGAACAATATATATGGGGGGGGCACATAAGATACCACAGTCAAAACAGGAGGGGGAGCAGTAAAACTTCTCACTAGGGGATGGGGTAATATGCTGCCATTGGCTGTCTGATGCCAGCATGCTGTGTTCTGCATGCTGGCATCTGACTACACATTTGCATATTATTCACATTAGCCACCCAGATTTCTTGTTGTGGGCTGGCTGACACCTCTTAATTGCAATCTTTGTTTAGCAGATAACTCCTCTATTTGCTATCCTTTGTGGGATTGCCATATTTAAGGACACCAATTAAAGGAACTATCTGCTAAACAGCACCCTCATTTGGTATCTTTAAATATGGAAATCTCACATACGGGCACCAATTCAGGGAATGATCTACTAAACAGATAAAGGATAAAAAAAATGCCCTTTTCTTATTTTCAGTTGTTTAGCAGATAAATCCCTTATTTGTTATCCTTATGTGGGATTGCAATATTTAAGGACAGGAAATAAGGGAGCTATCTACTAAACACATACGCAGAGATACACACAATCACACATAATCACAGATTTACACAAACACAATCACTGACCCACAATCACATACACACACACAAATATTACATACATACACACATTTAATCATTAAGAGGTCCACCCTGCCTCCCTACCTTGCTCTAGAAGGGCTGGAGTGGATCCTCAGTCCCTGGTGGTCAGTGGTTGCTGCTGGGATCTCTGTGCTCTTTCTGCACAGGTCCATCGCACGCCCTGTAATGATGCCGAGGCCGCGATGACATCATATCCTGGCTGCCGGCTCACTGCAGGGCGAAGACCGTCAGACACAGTCACTCACACACAGTTACAGGCACAGTCAAACATGCAGGCAATCACACAGGCAGACAGTCACACATACACACACAGATTCACAGACAGTCACACCCACAATCACAGGCAGACAGTCACACATACACACAACACAGTCACAGGCAGTCACTCACACACACACACAGTCACAGACAGTCACTCACACACACACGCACACACACAGTCACAGACAGTCACTCTCACACACACGCACACACACACACACACACACAATCACAGGCAGACAGTCACACACAGTCACACAGACAATCACAGTCAGACAGTCACACACACAGTGGCACACACACACACACAGTCACAGACAGTCACACACACAATCAGAGGCAGACAGTCACACATACACACAACATAATCACAGACAGTCACACACACACAATCAAAGACGGTCACAATTAGGGATCGACCGATATTGATTTTTTAGAGCCGATACCGATAAGCTGTGAACTTTCATGCCGATAGCCGATAACTTGCCGATATTCTGTACATTTACCATTTTGAAAAAATAAACTCTTTCTAACGGTAAATGCACAAAATATACATGCCACATGTAGTGGATGAAGTGTATTTAGACAGGGGAGCTGTGTGTGTAGTGGATGCAGTGTGTATTTGTGTAGTGTGTATATATAGTGTATGCAGAGTGTATAGTGAATGCAGTGAGTGTTTGTGTAGTGTGTATATATATATATAGTGAATGCAGAGTGTGTATAGTGAATGCAGAGTGTGTATAGTGAATGCAGAGTGTGTGTATAGTGAATGCAGAGTGTGTGTTTGTGTAGTGTGTGTATAGTGAATGCAGAGTGTGTGTTTGTGTAGTGTGTGTATAGTGAATGCAGAGTGTGTGTTTGTGTAGTGTGTGTATAGTGAATGCAGAGTGTGTGTTTGTGTAGTGTGTGTATAGTGAATGCAGAGTGTGTGTTTGTGTAGTGTGTATGTATGTAATGCAGTGTGTGTGTATGTATGTAATGCAGTTTGTGTGTGTGTAGTTTGTGTATGTAATGCAGTGTGTGTGTGTAGTTTGTGTATGTAATGCAGTGTGTGTGTGTGTAGTTTGTGTATGTAATGCAGTGTGTGTGTTTGTGTAGTGTGTATGTATGTAATGCAGTTTGTGTGTGTTTGTGTAGTGTGTATGTATGCAATGCAGTGTGTATGTATGTAATGCAGTGTGTGTGTTTGTGTAGTGTGTATGTATGTAATGCAGTGTGTGTGTGTTTGTGTAGTGTGTATGTATGTTATGCAGTGTGTGTGTGTTTGTGTAGTGTGTATGTATGTAATGCAGTGTGTGTGTGTGTTTGTGTAGTGTGTATGTATGTCATGCAGTGAGTGTGTGTGTGTGTGTGTTTGTGTAGTGATGTAACTTGTGTAAAATGGAGGGGGTGATTTTTTATGTTCATTATAATTTTTTTTATATTTAAATTGTATTGTTTTTGTTTCTTTTAGTCCCCCCCCCACCCCCCCACCTGCTTATTACCAGGGAGGGGGGGATATAGTATTCCCTGGTGGTCCGGTGGCTTGTTAAGTACTGTGGGGCGGCTGGCAGCAAGCGCTAACTTACCCTCCCAGCAGCTCCCCAGTGTAAATCTCGCGTCCCTTAGTGCCGCGCGGAGCGTTGCCATGGTAACCCGTGGCAACGCTCTGCAGCCGCGGGTCTCGCGAGATTTAGACATGGAGCTGCAGGAGCTGCTGGGAGGGTAAGTCAGCGCTTGCTGCCGGCCCCCCCAGGATCGCCGGGCTTGTAATGAGCCTGGCGGTCCTAGGAGGTATTATCGGCAATATCGGTAGCTATATTGGCCGATACCGATATTTCCGAAAATAACGAATATCGGCCGATTATATCGGTAAAACCGATAATCGGTCGATCCCTAGTCACAATCACAGTTACACACTCACAATCACAATTACACACTCACACACAGTCAAAGACAGTCACAATCACAGTTACACACAGCACACACAGTCAAAGACAGTCACAATCACAGTTACACACAGCACACACAGTCAAAGACAGTCACAATCACAGTTACACAGAGCACACACAGTCAAAGACAGTCACAATCACAGTTACACAGAGCACACACAGTCAAAGACAGTCACAATCACAGTTACACACTCACACACAGTCAAAGACAGTCACAATCACAGTTACACACAGCACACACAGTCAAAGACAGTCACAATCACAGTTACACACAGCACACACAGTCAAAGACAGTCACAATCACAGTTACACACTCACACACAGTCAGACAGTCACAATCACAGTTACACACAGCACACACAGTCAGACAGTCACAATCACAGTTACACACAGCACACACAGTCAGACAGTCACAATCACAGTTACACACAGCACACACAGTCAGACAGTCACAATCACAGTTACACACAGCACACACAGTCAGACAGTCACAATCACAGTTACACACTCACACACAGTCAGACAGTCACAATCACAGTTACACACTCACACACAGTCAAAGACAGTCACAATCACAGTTACACACAGCACACACAGTCAGACAGTCACAATCACAGTTACACACAGCACACACAGTCAGACAGTCACAATCACAGTTACACACAGCACACACAGTCAGACAGTCACAATCACAGTTACACACAGCACACACAGTCAGACAGTCACAATCACAGTTACACACAGCACACACAGTCAGACAGTCACAATCACAGTTACACACAGCACACACAGTCAGACAGTCACAATCACAGTTACACACAGCACACACAGTCAGACAGTCACAATCACAGTTACACACTCACACACAGTCAGACAGTCACAATCACAGTTACACACAGCACACACAGTCAGACAGTCACAATCACAGTTACACACTCACACACAGTCAGACAGTCACAATCACAGTTACACACAGCACACACAGTCACAATCACAGTTACACACAGCATACACTCTCTCACTTACAGTAAGATTGGGCTGGAGTAGGAGTGGATTCAGTCCCTCCTGTGCTGTAGTTGGGGAAGCAGGGACCCCTTCCTGCTTACCCTCTCTCTGTGTGCAGCAGTATGAGGCTGCATTTAGCTCCGCCCCCGCATCCGGCTTGGCTCCGCCCCCACGGCCGTTTTAGCTCCGCCCCCAAATCTCCGTGCAGGTTTCCTGCTTCCAGCCCCTGCTTGTGAGCTGTGTTGGCTGCCCGGCGCCCTGCTGCTACGGCACCCGGTGCAGCCACACAGCTCACAGAATAGCAAGCCTGGCCAGCCCTGGTGGCACCCCCCTGCCTGATGGCACCCGGGGCGGACCGCCCCCCCCGCCCCCCCCTTAGTACGCCACTGGTTCTATGCACATGTTGGAAAAAGGACTCAGAGTGATAAGGTTATAGAAATTGTACTCACCACAAGTTAAAGAAATCTAATCTGCATAGCATATAATAACGATTTAATAAAAAGTTGAATTAATAAAATTCAAAACTAAAGGGTGCCAAAGTTTTCTACCTATGAATCCACAACATTTCCTGATAAGTTAACTTCTTAACCAATTCACCTCCTCTCCACGGAATTTTAACCTTTTCAATTCCGCAGTAGCGTAGACATGCTGTATTATTCGCATGGTGATCCAGATAATGTTTAGATAACGAGTGTAAACATTATCTGGATCACATGCGAATAATCCAGCATGTCTACGCTACTGCGGAATTGAAAAGGTTAATCTTTTAGAGACAGAGCTGGCAAACAGGGTAAGTATCCATAAACCCCCCCCCCCCCCCAAAAAAAAAAGAAGCAAATATAATGAAGATGTGATTTATTTAAAAAAAAATTTAGTTAGATTTTTTTTAGTTAGAACCTGCTAAAATAAATGCTTGTGGAAGTTCCAGTTTAACCACAGACATTGCTGGGCCAGGATTTAGGTTTCAAGGTTACTGTTTTTCTACTTCATAGGTTACATGTGGATTACCTGGATTGTGTAATTAAGGTTTTTTTTCACCATAGTGCTGACACTTTAATTAACATTGTTTTATGTGAAATTTTAACCCCTTAACCCCTTCAGGACCGGCCTGTTTTTGCGATGTTTGTACGTTAAGGACCAGAGGAGTTTTAACACTTTTGTGGTGTTTGTGTTTAGCTGTAATTTTCCGCTCTCTCATTTACGGTTCCCATACAAGTTATATATTGTTTTTTTCAAGACAAGAAGGGCTTTCTTTACATACCGGTATTTATATTATGTCATATATTGTATTTAAAAAAAATAATGAAATATGGTGAAAAATAAAAAAAAAACATGTTTTTGGACTTTTACTTGAAAAATCTTTTACTTATCTACAAAAGCTAATGAAAAAAACTGCTAAATAGATTCAAAATTTTGTCCCGAGTTTAAAAACACCCAGTGTTTACATGCTTTATTGCTTTTTTTTGCAAGTTATAGGCCTATAAATACAAGTAGGAAATTGCTGTTTCAATATATATATATTTTAAATGTATCAATAGTGACATTGTTACACCGTTATCTGTCATAAATCCCCGAAACACACCTAACATGTACATATTTTTTAAAGTAGACAACCCAGGGTATTTAAAATGGGGTATGTCCAGTCTTTTTTAGTAGCCACCTAGTCACAAACACTGGCCAAAGTTAGCATTTATATTTGTTTGTGTGTTAAAAATGCAAAAACCGCTAACTTTGGCCGGTGTTTGTGACTAAGTGGCTACTAAAAAAGGCTGAACATACCCCATTTGCAATACCTTGGGTTGTCTTCTTTTGTAAATGGTATGCCATCATGGGGCTAATTCTCATTCCTTGGCTACCATACGCTGTCAAAGGCAACCTAACCAATCTGACAAATTTCAATAAAAAAAAAAAAAAAGTAAAATCAAGCCTTATATTTGACCCTGTAACTTTCACAAACACTATAAAACCTCTACATGTGGGGTACTGTTATACTCAGGAGACTTCGCTGAACACAAATATTAGTGTATCAGAACAGTAAAATATATCACAGCAATAATATCCTCAGTGAAAGAGCTGTTTGTGTGTGAAAAATGCAAAAAACTTCACTTTCACTGACAATATCATCGCTGTGATATGTTTTACTGTTTTGAAACACTAATATTTGTGTTCAGCGAAGTCTCCCGAGTAAAACAGTACCCCCATGTACAGGATTTAGGGTGTCATAGAAAGTTACAGGGTTAAGCACAGTGCTAGCAAATTAAATTATCTGGACTTTTGGCCTGGGTTGGCAGGCAGGTCCCTCAAATTGCAATCATTAAAATTACTTAATTAGGTAAAAATATTACATAAATATGCACGTAGAATTTTAATATATATACATATTTATATATTTGACGTCTACGTGTATATTTATGAAATTATTAATGTAATTTTGTATGTGGACATATGTATATTTCGTATTATTTTTATTTATTTATTTATACATAGATATATATATCATTACATTCTAAGTGTATTTTGATATAAATATATATATATCAATATCAAAATACTGTTAGAATAAAATTGAATATATATATATAATTTTTTTTTAATTATTAAAAATTATTTTTATTTTTTGTTATTTATTTTTATTAACATATTATTTGTATTTTATAATAATATATATATACACCATATATATAGTTATTATATATATTGTATATATTCGTGTGTAATTTAAATATAAGTGTATTTTTATATTAATATACGTATATATAAATATAAAAATACACTTAGTGTGACATTATATATATGATACATATACATATATTATATATATAGATATAATACATGTATATATATCATATATATATATACATATTATAATTTTTTTTACACTGATTGTTTTTTTTTTTAACTTTATTTCATGATTTTACACTTGCAGGGAGACTGCCTGTCAGCACAGACAGTCCCCCTGCAGGCAGATACAAAGACCCCTATTGCGGTCATGTGATCGAGTGATCACATGGCCGTGGGGTCCTGATCTGCCGAGGGGGGACTGCCCGGGCAGACAGGCAACCCCCCTGGACCGGGAGGAGAGCTGATCGCCGCCGTGGGACCGACGGCGATCAGGTAAGTAGCCCAAAACCGTTATGACGGTTCAGGACCGTCAGCGGTCCAAACGCACGTTTTACCGCTGACGGTCCTGAACCGTCAGCGGTCCTGAAGGGGTTAAGGACCGGACTTTTTTTGCGATGTTGTACATTTGCGACCAGGCATCTTTTTGACACTTTTGTGGTGTTTGTGTTTAGCTGTAATTTTCCGCTCTCTCATTTACTGTTCCCATACAAATTATATATTGTTTTTTTCAGGACAAAAGGGGCTTTCTTTACATACCATTATTTATATAATCTCATGTAATTTAATTTTTAAAAAATGAAAAAATATGATGAAAAATTGAAAAAAATACATGTTTTTTTACTTTTATGTGAAAAATCTTTTATTCATCTACAAAAGCGAATGAAAAAAACTGCTAAATAGATTCAAAATGTTGTCCTGAGTTTAAAAATACCCAGTGTTTACATGCTTTTTGCTATTTTTTTGCATGTTATAGGGCTATAAGTACAAGTAGGATATTGCGGTTTCAAAACATACATTTTTAAAATGTATCAATAGTGACATTGTAACACTATTATCTGTCATAAATCGCTGAATAACACCCCACATGTACATATTTTTTTTAAAGTAGACAACCCAGGGTATTCAATATGGGGTATGTCCAGACTTTTTTAGTAGCCACTTAGTCGCAAACAATGGCCAAAGTTAGCGTTCATATTTGTTTATGTGTGAAAAAAGTAAAAAACTAAATTGAACGCTAATTTTGGCCAGTGTTTGTGACTAAGTGGTTACTAAAAAAGACTGGACATAACCCAAGGTATTGCAAATGGGGTGTCTTCTTTTGCAAATGGTATGCCATCATGGGGGTAATTCTCATTCCTGGGCTACCATACGCTCTCAAAGGCAACGTAACCAACCTGGCCATTTTCAATGTAAAAATATTTGACCCATATATTTGACCCTGTAACTTTCAAAAACGCTATAAAACCTGTACATGGGGGGTCCTGTTCTACTCAGGAGACTTTGCTGAACACAAATATTAGTGTTTCAAAACTGGAAAATGTATCACAACAATTATATCATCAGTAAAAGTGCTGTTTGTGTGTGAAAAATGCAAAAAAAGTCACTTTCACTGACAATATCATCGCTGTGATATGTTTTACTGTTTTGAATCACTAATATTTGTGTTCAGCGAAGTCTCCCGAGTAAAACAGTACCCCCCATGTACAGGTTTTAGGGTGTCGTAGAACGTTACAGGGTAAAATACAGTGATAGCAAATTAAATTCTCTGTACTCTCGGCCTGGGTTGGCAGGCAGGTCCCTTAAATTGCAATCAATAAAATAACTTAATTATGTAAAAATATTACATAAATACGCACGTAGAATTTAAATAAATATGCATATTTATATATTTGAAGTCTACGTGTATATTTATATAATTATTTATGTAATTTTGTATATGGACATATGAATAGTTCGCATTCTTTTTATTTATTTATATATACATAGATATATATACAATTTCATTCTAAGTGTATTTTGATATAAATATATATATATTAATATAAAAATACAGTTAGAATAAAATTTCGTATAGATATATAATTTTTTTTTAATTTTTTATTATTATTTTTAATTTTTTTAATTTAATTTAAATTATTTATTATTCGTATTTTATAATAATATATATATACAATATATATAGTTATTATATATATTATATATATACGTGTGTAAATTAATTATAAGTGTATTTTTATATTAATATATGTACATATTAATATAAAAATACACTTAGCATGACATTATATATATGATATATAGACATATATTATATAGGTATAATATATGTCTATATATCATATATATACACATATATTATAATATTTTTTTTTTATTAACTATAACTTTAATTTTTTTTTTGATTTTACAGTTGCAGGGAGACTGCCTGTCAGCACAGACAGTCCCCCTGCAGGCAGAGACTAGGACACCTATTGTGACCATGTGGTCGCCCTGTTGGGCGATCACATGGCCACAGGGGTCCTAAACCGCCATGGGGAGACTGTCTGGGCTGCAGGCAGTCTCCCCACACCGGGAGCACCGCCGATCGCCGCCGGGGGAACGACGGCGATCGGGTAAGTACATTTTAAATTTAGGACGGTTCAGGACCGTCGTCGGTCGGCAAGTGAAAAATGCCGATGACGGTCCTGAACCGTCCAGCGTCCTTAAGGGGTTAAAGGACGTTTCTTATGTGTATATCTGCTTTTTTATACATTGTTTTATATATTTTCTTTATATATTTTTTATTTTCTTTGAACTATTTATTTGCGCTCTCTTGTTCATCGTTATAACAATGCTGTACCCTTTCCCCATTTCATTCCTTGAAAAAATAATGAATAATGGTACATGTTATGGCTAGAGTGAGATAGTAGTAGGTAGGAGTGGTCAGTAACTGATGATGCAAATGCATCACACGTACCTAAGCTTTTACATTGTTAAGACAAAGCAGGAACTCTTTCTTTCCTGACATCTTGAAGCCCATGGAACAGCGGAGTCAGGGGAGTGGGCCTTCACAGAGCCAAGGAGTAGGCAGGGGAATTACTAGTTAAAGGGGTGTGTTTATCTGAAAAAGGGGTTTGGAAGAATAGGGGTATATTAAGCAGCCATTTTAAGAGTAGGGGACATTTTAACAGAATTGTCACTTACCTGTTAATTGTTTTTGGCAGGTCTGTGTTGGTTTTTTCTTTTCTCTTTTAGGTCATGGCATCGCTGGAGGAGATCCTGGAAGGAGTGAGAGCTGCTGTGAAGGATAGAGGACTGGCCTGGCTTCACGAGCAACTGGGGGCTCCGGTTCCCCCCCCCTCCCTACACCCCTGCGGCGGCAGCACGGCGTTCCATGAGGAGGGCGAGACCGCCCCAGCGGCTGAGCCCGGGCGTGGAGCCCGAAGTCGGCAGACGGAGGAGCCCGTCGGCGGAGACTAGTAGGGCCCTGGAGGTGGTTGCGGGCCGCAGCGGAGTGGAGGAGACGTGGCCGGCACCGTCTGTTCGACGCGGTGTCGGTCGGGCGCGAGCAGCAGCCAGGCCGCGGCTTGCCACGCGGTGTGCACCCCGCCAGAAGGCGGCTGGCAGGACTGTTACGGCTGAGGCCAGGACCCAGAGCGGATCAGATGGAGGGAGCAGTGAGCGGATGCGGCCCGGTGAGTCAGGAGCTGGCGCTGGGGCCGGCAGCGGGAAGGGGTCAGGGTGGAGGCCCCTGGAGACCAGGCTGTCCCCCTGATGGCAAGGGGAGCCTCTGGACACGGGGACACACCGGGGGCGGCCAATAGTGGGGCCAGGTTCAGCACTGGGGACACAGACAGCGGGTCCACCCAGCCAGGTACCTTGGGGCAAGCGGGGCCCACGGCTGTGGAGGGACTTGGGGCGCCAGGAACGGCAGGTGGAATCCCCAATTCACATGGCGGCCCAAAAGGGGCCAGGTGCAGCGCACAGGGATCGATCCCAGGGGTCAGCCTGGGGCATTGAGGAAGGAGGGGTTAGGAGAGAACGGGAGGGCCGCAGGGGCAGCTGGATCTTACCCACAACCCTAGACCGCATCTCAGCAGGGAGCAGCGCGGCTACAGTGCCAGGCGTGACAGGAGGCAGGCGGAAGGGCAGAGAGAGGAGCCGGTCCACAAGCAGGCGTAGTAGATGGAGATCAGTTTCTGGGGATAGGAGGAGGAGGGAACGGCGCAGCGTGTCTGGGTTGTCAGGCAGGAGCTCGCCAGGTCAGCGGCGCAGCGCATACGGCCGGGAGGGCCAGGCAGGGGGACGGGACAAGGTGTGGAACAATAGGCAGGAGCGTAAGGAGGTAGGGCGGGTATGTGAACATGCGGACACACTACCCAGGTGTCGTTCTCCTTGCAGGTTGCGCAGCCCTACTCCTACGGTCCTGAGGCGGGGCCAGGCTGACAGGAGTCGGCGCCGATTGGATGCTCCAGAGCCACGCATGGCGGACGGAAGGGAGACGAACCCGCGGCCTTCCGCGGCCTCGCGCTCGGGCGTTGAGTCAACTGTTGCACCACATGCAGGAACACTGTTGAACTGTTTAAAATCTTTCTTAGACTCAGGGGCGGGTGGGGAAGTATCTTCACCACAGTTTGGGAGAGTGTGGATGTGTGAGAAGGGACAAGGGTCGTCAGGTGGGGCCGAGGGTCCGGCACAGGGTAGCAAGGTGGGGTTATCAGTGTCTGAAGCCAGTAAGGAGACGGGGGAGAAGGCTGGTGTAGGGGGCAAAATTACCGACGCTGCGTGTCAAAAAGTGCACGTGTCTTTCTCGGGCCCCTTAGTATGTCATTTGAAATTGGAAGTAAAGGAAAAAATTTGGAGGGGTGAGTTTGTGGAGGTTTTTTCCCTCCTCCCGTTGGAAGAGTTTTTGGACTTGAAGGAGGAGGAAAAAAAAGGATGCGAAGAAGGAAGAGGAAGAGAAAAAACGTAGGTATCGGAAGATCCCCAAAACATTTGGAAATTGGCTAAGGGCCTTTTGTATCCTGGCCAGCGTGATAGGGGAAAAGTCCCCGGATAGATGCTCACAACTGTTCTGCTATCTAGATGGGATAGGGGACGCGTACCGGACTTACGGAGGTGTCGCCTGGTGGAGGTATGATGAGCAATTCCGCCAACGGTTAGCGGCGAATCCCAGCATGAGGTGGGGCCAAATGGACCTTCCCCTCTGGATGCGGCTCATGATGGCGCAGAAGGCTGCGCCCTTTCACGTGACGGCCGGTGCGGCCCCTGGGGGACCTGCATCGGCCGGGCAAAAGAAGGGCTCTTCAATGAGGGCCAATGTAAATGGGGAATGTCGTGCAGGTTTAAACACGAATGCTCCGGTTGTGGAGGGGCCCATGGAGCCAGTCGGTGTTTCAAGAGAGGTAAGTCTGCACCCGGAGTGGGAGCCAGTGGAGCAACGGCCCCCTCCGCTGCCGCGGGGGGCAACCCCGGTGAAAGTAGGCGAGATGCTACCGTGGCTAAAACGGTACGTTAACCAACAGGACGCCAATTTTTTATGGCGAGGTTTTACAGAGGGGTTTATCATACCGTTTCAGGGTAGGGGCTTGGGGAGGTTATGTAGTAACCTCAAATCTGTTGGGGAACACCCAGAGGTGGTGCGGGACAAGTTGCTGAAGGAGATGCAGCTGGGTAGGATGGCAGGGCCTTACGCAGCCCCGCCGTTGTCTGACTTGAGGGTGTCCCCGCTGGGGGTGGTCCCCAAGAAGGAAGCAGGCAAGTTCCGGTTGATCCATCATTTATCATACCCGAAAGGGGCATCCGTAAATGATGACATTGACGAGGCCCTGTGCTCCGTATCGACCATGCAGTCGAGTTGGTTCGGAGAGCTGGGCGAGGGGCTTTGATGGCAAAGGTAGATGTGGAAGCAGCCTTCCGGCTCCTTCCTATCCATCCGGACTGTCACCACCTGCTAGGGTGTTTTTTCGAAGGTAATTTTTTCGTGGACTTATGCCTACCCATGGGTTGCTCCATTTCCTGTGCGTATTTTGAGAAGTTCAGCACGTTTTTGGAATGGGTAGTGCGTGGGGAAACTGTCGGGGGAACCGTGGTCCATTACCTGGATGACTTCTTGTGTGTGGGCCGGCGGGGTCCGACAGATGCGCCCAGATACTACGAGTTTTTCAAAGGGTAGCGCAACAGTTCGGGATTCCTTTGGCAGAGGATAAGACGGTGGGACCGACCGAGTGCCTGAGTTTTTTGGGGCTGGAAATCGACTCGGTCCAGGGGGAATGTCGGCTGCCGGCAGAGAAGTTGAGGGTGCTCCGCCAGCAAGTAGGCGCAGTGAAGGGCACTAGGAAGGTTACCCTGAGGGGACAGCAGTCACTGTTGGGAAGCCTTAACTTCGCTTGTAAGGTGATCCCTATGGGGAGGGTTTTTTGTAGACTGCTGGCAAGGGATACCTGTGGAGTCCGGCTGCCGAGTCATTACATCAGGGTGTCTGTGGGCATGAGAGAGGACTTGGACATTTGGGACCGTTTCCTAACTGAGTTTAACGGGCGTGTGTTTTTTAGGGATGCGACGGCAGCATCGGGCGACGCTGGGCTGTTTATGGATGCCTCGGGGAGCGTTGGCTTCGGGGCATACCTTGGGGGCAAGTGGTGTGCCGAGGTTTGGTCTAAAGCTTGGACGGAGAGCCCCTTGATTAGGAACCTGGCCTTCTTGGAGCTTTTCCCGGTAGTGGTAGCGGTATCGCTCTGGGGCAGGGAGCTCAGGGACAAAAAAGTTATCTTCCACTCTGATAATATGGCAGTGGTACAGGTGATTAATAGTCTCTCGGCATCGTCCCTTCCCGTGGTAAGGTTGTTACGGCATCTAGTTCTCTTGTGTATGTCTTGGAATATCATCTTCAGAACGCGGCACATGCCGGGTCTGCTGAATGTGGTTGCTGACGCTCTGTCTCATTCGCAGTGGGAACGGATTCGGGAAGCGGCGCCGGACGCACAGGCGAATGGGCAGGCATGCCCAGAGGAGATGTGGCGGCTCGGGACATCGTGCTTGGGCGATACATAAGGAGCTCGTTAACGCCTGGGACATGGGCCGCTTATACGAAGGTTTGGAACGAATGGGAGGAGATGATGGAACAGACTGGAGTGGGTAGCTCCGCAGCTGGATACACTGTTGTGGCTTCTTTGCAGGCTAGTGGCGGGAGGGTCGTCCCCTTCTAGGGTCGAGCGTTATATGTCTGCCCTGGCGTTCCTGTTTAAGTTTAACGGGTGGGAGGACTTGACTAAACATTTCTTGGTGAAACAAACCCTGCGGGGCTTCCGGAAAGGCAAAAGGTCGATGGATGCGAGGAGGCCTGTGTCCTTTGCCACCCCTCAAGGGCTGGTGGGAATTTTGAAAGATACGTGCGTATCGTCATTTGAGGTAACCTTATTTTCTGTGGCCTTCGTATGGGCTTTCTTTGGGGCGTTTCGCATCAGAGAATTGGTAAGCGCCAATAGGACAGGGACGACGGGTCTCCAGTTTGAGGACGTGGTGGTTGAGCAGGATAAGGTCGTGATTTGGCTACGGCGCTCAAAGACGGACATCTTCGGAAAGGGTAAGAAGATCGTCTTGTTTTCTTTACCGGGTTCCACGGTGTGTTCGGTGTTATGTGGGGGCAGGTTTTTGCAAATCTGCCCAAAGGTCGGTGGCTGCTTCCTGATACATGAGGACGGGCGAGCGCTGTCGCGCTTTCAGTTCTTGCGGGTCTTACGCATGGGTTTAACGAAGTTGGGTTTGCAGCCCGGGCAATTTGGGACACACTCATTCCGCATAGGGGCTGCGACCGAGGCAGCGCGTCTCGGGCTAGGAGAGGAACGGATAAAGCGGATTGGGAGATGGGAATCCATCCGGTTACGTGCATATGTGAGGCCGGATAGGTTGGTGTGAATGGAAAGGTATGGTTGTGGGACACAGGTACTCTGCCGGATAACTGATTTTGTTTCTTTTCAGGCTTGGTCGCTTGGTTGGTGGGTCACTCGTTTGTCTACTGGGCGCAGAAGAGGGCCGCAGTTCGGAGACAAGGCACACAACTGGGTTTTCTTCTGGACACGGTGGACCTTCAGTGGTTTGGTTTTCGGGGTTTTAGTTGGCAGAGCATAAGCGGGGAGATTTTTAGGAGGATATTGGGGGGGTCTGCCCCGGACATACTGTTAATTCACGGCGGGAGCAATGATTTAGGTTTGGTTCCCCAAAAGGTATTGATCAGGAGGATGAAGCGGAACGTAGATAGGGTGCAGGAGCTGGTCCCTGGTGTGGTGGTAGTGTGGTCTGAGATGGTGCCGCGGTTTAACTGGAGGCATGCCAGGGACTCAGCGGCTGTGGCACGTTGTCGAGGTAAAGTTAATAAAGCCATGGCGGTCTTTATTCGGAGGATAGGGGGGGTCCCGGTGAGGCATGGGGAACTGGAGGGTATGTTACCCGGTTACTTCCGAAGAGATGGGGGACACCTGTCTGATGTAGGGTGTGATTTATTGAATTTAGGTTTCCAGGAAGGTATTGCAAAAGCCCTATTTATGTGTGGTGGGGGTCGCTCGAGACATTAAGGTATCAAGTCTCTTGCTATGGCGGGATAGGGCTTGGGTAATTGGAAGATAGGAGGAGTATCAAGTGGTTAGGCTAAAGTTAGGCTGGATTAGACCGGAGTGTTAAGTGGTTTGTGGGTTCGAGCTCATCGGTGGCTCCGAACCAGGTGGTGTAGGGGGGTCTCGGTACAACCCTACAGTTAATAAAGTTATGGATATGGGGCCTCTTTGGTAGGCCATGTTATGTGTTATGTGTTATGTGTTATTTGTTATTTATAATGTTATGTATTGTTATTGGCCGGGGTCATTGCCAGGGGTAACTTATGTACGGTGGGGGATGGGGGGTAAATTGACATTATGTGGCAATGACCCCAATTTGTTACCTTGTTTATAATAATAAATAAAGCTGTGGACTTTTATATTTCCAACATAAATACGGTGTCTGTAAGTTATTGGGGTGTTGGGGTAAATATTGCACCTGCCGAATAACGACTGTGCGCATGTCATGAAGCCCATGGAACAGCGGAGTCAGGGGAGTGGGCCTTGACAGAGCCAAGGAGTAGGCAGGGGAGTTACTAGTTAAAGGGGTGTGTTTATCTGAAAAAGGGGTTGGAAGAATAGGGGTATATTAAGCAGCCATTTTAAGAGTAAAGGACATTTTAACAGAACTGTCACTTACCTGTTAATTGTCCCTCCCACCCTCCCTGTAGTATTGGAGTTCCCGTTTGGTCAAAGCGGTGGGATAGGGCTTGGGTAATTGGAAGATAGGAGGAGTATCAAGTGGTTAGGCTAAAGTTAGGCTGGATTAGACCGGAGTGTTAAGTGGTTTGTCGGTTTGAGCTCATCGGTGGCTCCGAACCAGGTGGTGTAGGGGGGTCTCGGTACACCCCTACAGTTAATAAAGTTATGGATATGGGGCCTCTTTGGTAGGCCATGTGTTATGTGTTATTTGTTATTTATAATGTTATGTATTGTTATTGGCCGGGGTCATTGCCAGGGGTAACTTATGTACGGTGGGGGATGGGGGGTAAATTGACATTATGTGGCAATGACCCCAATTTGTTACCTTGTTTATAATAATAAATAAAGCTGTGGACTTTTATATTTCCAACATAAATACGGTGTCTGTAAGTTATTGGGGTGTTGGGGTAAATATTGCACCTGCCGAATAACAACTGTGCGCATGTCATGAAGCCCATGGAACAGCGGAGTCAGGGGAGTGGGCCTTAACAGAGCCAAGGAGTAGGCAGGGGAGTTACTAGTTAAAGGGGTGTGTTTATCTGAAAAAGGGGTTGGAAGAATAGGGGTATATTAAGCAGCCATTTTAAGAGTAAAGGACATTTTAACAGAACTGTCACTTACCTGTTAATTGTCCCTCCCACCCTCCCTGTAGTATTGGAGTTCCCGTTTGGTCACAGCGGTGGGATAGGGCTTGGGTAATTGGAAGATAGGAGGAGTATCAAGTGGTTAGGCTAAAGTTAGGCTGGATTAGACTGGAGTGTTAAGTGGTTTGTCGGTTTGAGCTCATCGGTGGCTCCGAACCAGGTGGTGTAGGGGGGTCTCGGTACAACCCTACAGTTAATAAAGTTATGGATATGGGGCCTCTTTGGTAGGCCATGTGTAATGTGTTATTTGTTATTTATAATGTTATGTATTGTTATTGGCCGGGGTCTTTGCCAGGGGTAACTTATGTACGGTGGGGGATGGGGGGTAAATTGACATTATGTGGCAATGACCCCAATTTGTTACCTTGTTTATAATAATAAATAAAGCTGTGGACTTTTATATTTCCAACATAAATACGGTGTCTGTAAGTTATTGGGGTGTTGGGGTAAATATTGCACCTGCCGAATAACGACTGTGCGCATGTCATGAAGCCCATGGAACAGCGGAGTCAGGGGAGTGGGCCTTGACAGAGCCAAGGAGTAGGCAGGGGAGTTACTAGTTAAAGGGGTGTGTTTATCTGAAAAAGGGGTTGGAAGAATAGGGGTATATTAAGCAGCCATTTTAAGAGTAAAGGACATTTTAACAGAACTGTCACTTACCTGTTAATTGTCCCTCCCACCCTCCCTGTAGTATTGGAGTTCCCGTTTGGTCACAGCGGTGGGATAGGGCTTGGGTAATTGGAAGATAGGAGGAGTATCAAGTGGTTAGGCTAAAGTTAGGCTGGATTAGACCGGAGTGTTAAGTGGTTTGTCGGTTTGAGCTCATCGGTGGCTCCGAACCAGGTGGTGTAGGGGGGTCTCGGTACAACCCTACAATTAATAAAGTTATGGATATGGGGCCTCTTTGGTAGGCCATGTGTAATGTGTTATTTGTTATTTATAATGTTATGTATTGTTATTGGCCGGGGTCTTTGCCAGGGGTAATTTATTTACGGTGGGGGATGGGGGGTAAATTGACATTATGTGGCAATGACCCCAATTTGTTACCTTGTTTATAATAATAAATAAAGCTGTGGACTTTTATATTTCCAACATAAATACGGTGTCTGTAAGTTATTGGGGTGTTGGGGTAAATATTGCACCTGCCGAATAACGACTGTGCGCATGTCATGAAGCCCATGGAACAGCGGAGTCAGGGGAGTGGGCCTTGACAGAGCCAAGGAGTAGGCAGGGGAGTTACTAGTTAAAGGGGTGTGTTTATCTGAAAAAGGGGTTGGAAGAATAGGGGTATATTAAGCAGCCATTTTAAGAGTAAAGGACATTTTAACAGAACTGTCACTTACCTGTTAATTGTCCCTCCCACCCTCCCTGTAGTATTGGAGTTCCCGTTTGGTCACAGCGGTGGGATAGGGCTTGGGTAATTGGAAGATAGGAGGAGTATCAAGTGGTTAGGCTAAAGTTAGGCTGGATTAGACCGGAGTGTTAAGTGGTTTGTCGGTTTGAGCTCATCGGTGGCTCCGAACCAGGTGGTGTAGGGGGGTCTCGGTACACCCCTACAGTTAATAAAGTTATGGATATGGGGCCTCTTTGGTAGGCCATGTGTTATGTGTTATTTGTTATTTATAATGTTATGTATTGTTATTGGCCGGGGTCATTGCCAGGGGTAACTTATGTACGGTGGGGGATGGGGGGTAAATTGACATTATGTGGCAATGACCCCAATTTGTTACCTTGTTTATAATAATAAATAAAGCTGTGGACTTTTATATTTCCAACATAAATACGGTGTCTGTAAGTTATTGGGGTGTTGGGGTAAATATTGCACCTGCCGAATAACGACTGTGCGCATGTCATGAAGCCCATGGAACAGCGGAGTCAGGGGAGTGGGCCTTGACAGAGCCAAGGAGTAGGCAGGGGAGTTACTAGTTAAAGGGGTGTGTTTATCTGAAAAAGGGGTTGGAAGAATAGGGGTATATTAAGCAGCCATTTTAAGAGTAAAGGACATTTTAACAGAACTGTCACTTACCTGTTAATTGTCCCTCCCACCCTCCCTGTAGTATTGGAGTTCCCATTTGGTCACAGCGGTGGGATAGGGCTTGGGTAATTGGAAGATAGGAGGAGTATCAAGTGGTTAGGCTAAAGTTAGGCTGGATTAGACCGGAGTGTTAAGTGGTTTGTCGGTTTGAGCTCATCGGTGGCTCCGAACCAGGTGGTGTAGGGGGGTCTCGGTACACCCCTACAGTTAATAAAGTTATGGATATGGGGCCTCTTTGGTAGGCCATGTGTAATGTGTTATTTGTTATTTATAATGTTATGTATTGTTATTGGCTGGGGTCATTGCCAGGGGTAACTTATGTACGGTGGGGGATGGGGGGTAAATTGACATTATGTGGCAATGACCCCAATTTGTTACCTTGTTTATAATAATAAATAAAGCTGTGGACTTTTATATTTCCAACAGAAATACGGTGTCTGCTAGTTATTGGGGTGTTGGGGTAAATATTGCACCTGCCGAATAACGACTGTGTGCATGTCATGGTGAACACAGTGTTGAGGAGGAAGCTTGTGGCCAACAGGATTGACCTTTGGATAAGATCTAGGATATTGTGTTTAAGAGACCAGTTAAAAAGGAATTGTTGCTCATTACTTGGGGTTGTGATCTATAGATATATGTTGTTTGGGTTGTGTCTATATGTATAGATATTGTTATATTGGGTTGGTTTATTGGTAGACTGAATTGGGTTTGTGTGTTATATATTGTTTATCTCTGTTATTAAGTCTGAATAAATGCCCTCATGGTTGACGAACCCTAGTACTTATTTTATAAGTGTACAAATGGTAGGATTACCACAGGAGGGCTGCAGTGATTCAGTGAGGGAGGGGAGACACCAGATTACTGTTGCACACTCTGTCTGCAAGTGGAGAATCAGAATATCTGTCTCCAGGACGCAGTGCACATTGACGACAGACTTAAAATTTGCACAGAATTTACATTTGGCAACGCGGAACTTGTCATGTGTGTCAGGGGTAAAGCCCCCAACACAAAAGTGCAAATAACTCTGTATGTGGTATATTTCAAGCAGAAACACTGCACATCCAAATTCCTTCAAACTTGACCTTGAAGTTGAAGTGGTCATGAATGTTGGAGTAACCTTTTAAACAGTTTAGTGCAAGATTAGTGCAAAAGGGGGACCCAAAATGCTTTTTGAAATGAATGTAAAAGTGACATACCTAGACCCTTACTTCAAATGCACTCAGTGCTTTTTAAAATAGAAGTATAGATAAAACATTGTATCCTTGAATCAAATTAATCTAATCACAATTTAATCATTCTACAGGTTAGAAGTTTCAGAGTTGGGCAAAATGAAGACATAGCTGCCTATATTTTCACTGCTCTGCTGCTTGTGATCTTCAACATTCATCTAATGAACATACTGTGCCTTACAATAGTAAAGGAGTTGACACTCTTGTGTCTGAATCAGTTAAAGGGACACTATAGTCACCAGAACAACTACATCTTATTGAATTTGTTCTGGTGAGTAGAATCATTACCTTCAGGCTTTTTGTTGTAAACACTGTCTTTTCAGAGAGAAGAGTGTTTACATTATAGCCTAGTGATAACTTCACTGGCCACTCCTCAGATGGCTGTTGAAGATCATTCCTGGGTCATGGCTGCCTAAAATGCATCCAAACATTCAGTGTCTCCGCCCTCTGCATGCAAACACTGAACTTTCCTTAGAGATTCATTGATTCAATTCATCTCTATGAGGAGATGCAAATTGGCCAGGGCTGTGTTTGAATTGTGCTGGCTCTGCCCATGATCTGCCTCCTTGTCAGTCTCAGCCAATCCTATGGGGAGGCATTGTGATTGGATCAGGCTACCACTTCTGCTGATGTCAGCCGACAGTGGGCAGGTCTAAAGGAAACAGGGACAAAGTCAGCTGCTTCAGGCTTGAATACAAGTAAGATTTTACTAGATTTAGGGAGGCAAGAGAGAACCGGGGTGGCTAGATGGTAGTTTTAATCCTTTAGGGTCAGGAATACATGTTTGTGTTCCTGACCCTATAGTGCTCCTTTAAAGTATATTGTTGTCAAATTATTACTAGCAAATAGAGTACAGAGAAAACCCACTTTATTTATATTTTATATATAAATGAGTTCTGATAAAAATAGAAATTTTGCAGATTACATCAGGAATCGGTGACCATCAATAGCTGATACTGATGCTATCCACGCACACGAAATCTGTAGGAGGAAAATGAGAGAACATAAATAAATTACAGTTAGTTACTGAAAAATAAAACAATATGATTCCACCACAAAAGAAAAAAGTGATGGACTAGAGCAAACGACTGATATGACAGAGCAAGAGAACTTGTTTCTAATGTGACAGATGAAGAAGGATAGAAAAAAAAAACTATAATTTTAGAGAGCAAGGAGCATGAGCAAGGAGACTAAAGAGTCTGACAAAGGAACAGCGGAGGCCTCCTATATGATAGAGAAGGCAGTACAATAACCCACTATAAGGTCAAAGAGCATAATGAAAATATGACACTGGGGAGCAAACCAATAATGTGAAAGATGTAATTTAAGGAAGGCAGGCAAGCACATAACGGAAAGCAGACTAATAATGTGAAATCTATGGAGAGACTTATTATTGACGGAGTGTGGAATGGAGAATGATTTTGTTGTAGGTGGGGATGGGAAGAGATATTGATGAGGGAATCAAGAGTGAAGTATTCCTCGAGAGGTGATTGGGGAGATATTCAATGGTTGTGTTAGATGAGAAATGAGTTGAGACATTTGAGATTATGGGATGACATATACTTACATTCTGCAGCATTTATGATAGCATGAGCAGAACAGCGTCACACCCAACACACTTAATATCACAGTTCTGAAGATTTTATTAAGTGTAGCTTGAAAGAAACAAACCAACATTGTCATTTATAGTGGAATGCACTATAAACATACCAAAATCTGCTGACAGACGCATGCAGTCGCTCACTTCACTTACACCGATGGCTGAATTTGTATTTACCTACTGGTGCATTTTCATTAGGGTTTCTGTTTTAGCAATATAATTGCATATTTTCTAGAATTGTACACAGCGAAACATTTTAGTTTGGGTGGTCAAGATTCATTCATATGGCATTTTCGGTTCAGATGAATTTCAACCATGTAAGTGACTAGGGTCAGATCAGCCAAAAACTGCTCTGCAAAATATATACATAACAATTCTATTTTTCAGTACACAGCATTTTCCCACCAAGTGGTTCACAGATCAAGTGAGAATAAGTAAACAGTAGAGAGAAAAGGAGGAGAAGAAAAATATCTATATATCTACATATCTATGTGTGTTTTGGCTCGTTTTTTCCCGAAGTCTAATTTCCAATTTTTATTCAATATTTTTATTATTGTAATATATAAAACATAGGAGCTGTTCTTAACCATTGCAAATTCAAACAGGGACTGCTTGAGACTTGGCTGAATAAAATGACGGCCTATGGCCATTATTTATTGCTCTGCAAATAGCAATGCACAGACCACTGTAGGAAGTGGAGCTATGCAGATGCCATTAGCTCTCCAATAATTCTGGCTATGTGGTTACTATTCTGGCCTAAGTATTAACCTCTTACTTAGAATGCTCTTATTTCCATCTATATTACAAAATACATAGACTGTTGCTGAGTGGCACCTGGTAATCTTAATACAATGTTTGTTTGTTTTGTTTGTTTGTTTTTGCTTTTGCACACTACAGTCAAATATGAACACACCACAGAGAGATGCTTTCACATATTGACATATTATGTTCATATAATTATTATACATTGTATTAACACATTAATGCATTCTCATAATTTAGCCATTAGATTGACAACTAAATCCAGCTCCTTGCACACAATCATATCCTGCATTAATTATATGTATGTGCCAAAAGCCATTTCCCTCCTCAATAAATATTGGTATGTCAGAGATTTAAACATACCAGTGTCGTTTTGTTTTCGGCTCCTCTTCAACGAACTTATAAACTTTCATAATGCTTTCAACATCGGAGTCTGGATAATCAAAGAAGAACCTTGATGTTCGAGTACTTATGGTGGTGGTGGGACAGCGGCCTGGAGTAGAGAGTTGTTAAAAAAATAAATCATAATTATATATATTTAAATCATAAAAAATATTGCGCATTTTATACTTTTTTTTAGATGAATGGTGTCCAAAGAGAAATACTAGTGGGCAACTAGTGAGACAAACAGGGTATAAAACACGAGGGTTGTATTTGCCATATAATATCAGGTGTTGTAGTGAATTAATAAGTATTACATTTTTGTTTCCCAAAATGTGCAAGTTAGGGGAAAATCCAACTAAGCTTCATTGTCGCAATGTAATGCATTGACGTAACAAGGCTTTGTCTAAAATAGATCTATAATAGAAAAGGGAAGAAGTATGCTCCCAATTTGCTGATGGTTGGTCATTATATTGAAATATATTGGATAAGCTCAGAGACGGTGCAGATTTTTTGCCATCCTAAACAAACACCCATTTTGATGTCCCCTCATAATTGTATTGTATATCTCTAAAATAGGAATTGTAAAAAACTGACCAGATATTGTGACAAAATTAGTGGAAAAGTTCCTCATTAAACAATGCGTTGAAATGAGGGAGATATTATAATGTGCAAGGAGCAGCACCACAGGCCAATGCCTTGCTAAATATAAAGTAGAGCTGGCTCCAACAAATTAGGTTAGTCTGGTATGCCTAATGCAACACACAGGGATGAGGGAGTCTGACTTGTAAATGGAGATGCTCAAAACTGGATATAGGCAGAGATTTCACCAAAAATCTGTCTAAAAACGTAAAGTAATGTAGTTAACACCGTGAGATCAGTGTGATGAATCCAGGAGCTGGTCCATTAAAAAGGCTTAGGTTAAATTTTGGGCATATATTTCAAAAATTCAGGATGGATGACAACGCTTGTATATATGGTATGTATACCTTTAAATCTGCGATAGACAGAATCAATCTGATACACGCCAAATGTTATACTTTATAAAGAAAAGATATTAACCATTTCATGTGTAGGAGAACAGTATGAGGAACTGTTTCCTAGATTATACTGAGATTAAATGTAAAAATTAGTGTATAGTAACACAATAGTGTGTGGTGTATACGCCTTTAAATCTGTAGAGACAGAGTAAGTGGAGTATATACCAAATAATTTACTTTGTAATGCAAAGATATAGATCTTATAAGGTAGAAATACAGTACAAATAACTGTATTCCATAATGTAATGCAATCAGCAGAATCCAATGAATTAAAAATTATGAGTGAGAATTACAAATGATACAACGTTTATTAAGCAAAAAGTGACTGTGCCAAAGCATTCAAAGTACTAAAATCTATAGAGAATAAAAATATATAAAAATAACAGTCAGGGATGGTTTGCAAGATTGTTACCAGCACATCTGTATTGGTGATTCCGATTTAGCCACAGGGACCGATCTGGATGGATGTGGATAGTATGTTGCAAAGAGAATCACTATCTTCCGGCTGTTCGTAAAGTTGGCGTGCGTCCCAAACCTCACCCTGGGTGATGCACGTTACTTGCCGACCAGCACAGTCACTTTTTGCTTAATAAACGTTGTATCATTTGTAATTCTCACTCATCATTTTTAATTCATTGGATTCTGCTGATTGCATTACATTATGGAATACAGTTATTTGTACTGTATTTCTACCTTATAAGATCTATATCTTTGGATTACAAAGTAAATTATTTGGTATATACTCCACTTACTCTGTCTCTACAGATTTAAAGGCGTATACACCACACACTATTGTGTTACTATACACAATTTTTTTTTTATTTTTTTTTTTATTCTTTATTTTGGGTGTGCAGTGATTAGTACAGTTTACATTTTGGTTTCTTAACACAAGGTATATTGACAATGTTGGGGCGGACATAGTCCAGGTATGCTGCACATTTTTTTTTTTTTTAAATCGTGGAGAACAACACGGTATTTCACAAGGCGGAAATATATAAACAATAAGACAGGATAAAACATAACAGTATCAATATATTAAGAACCAGGACATTTCTATATTGTGCTTTCGCACAAATCGAGTGTGGCGTATGATAGTGAGTGGTAGCAAGTGTGATTACAGTAGTGGCGACTGGTAGTGGTAGTGGTTGTAGTCTTCATGGTTACAGTTTTGTTAGTACAGGCGTTCACGTGGTGTCATGTCAGGGTGTCCACTATTCAGGTAGACTAGATAAGTTTATGTTTGTCGTGGTCAGGTGTGTATGCCTCCGGGTACGTGGCTTTTTATGGTGCTGTGTGACCCTATTCTCTTTAATGATCGTCTGTGGCAATATCGCTTAGCATGCTTCGTGCGGGTAGAGTCCTTTGTCAGGGCGTCTCAGTCAGGCTGCGGGCTAACTTGTGTTCAGGTTTCATCGGGTTATACGCCCGTGTGTCTAGGGTGTCCCGGAGGGAGGCTTTGTACCCCTAACCTAGGGGGTGGCGGGGGGGGGGGGTGGAGGGGGAGCTCCTATAGTTCCTGCCTCTCCAACTGTTGCGTGAGGCTCTCAGCGTGTGCGGTCTACTGTGAGTTAGTGTGTCTATGCGTGCTGTCACATGTGTCAAGCTGGGTGTCAGCATTCAAGGAATCAACATTAGTAATGTTAAAAAGAAACATAACAAAAGGAAAAATTACGAAGAAGGGCGGCAGTCAGTCTAAAAGAAAGTTTTAAAATAAAGTTTTAAGTCCGCCGTGATTCTAGGGACTGTGTATGACGTGTGGGAATTGTTTCAGTCCTTGTTTTTCAAGTGTCCTGATTTGTCGGTCCCTTGTTTCTCGGGATGAATGGCACCGTGTTGTTTGGGTCCCATCTCTGAGCAGCGGTCTCTGTTGCGTCATTTTTGTCTTGTAATCCCAATTTAGCGAGCACTGCAGGTATTTCTGTGGTCGCGGAGACCCTGTGTGTGGTCCCGTTTTGGGTAATTAGCAGGGATCGAGGCGTCCCCCAACGGTATGGCAACTTCGCGGAGCGTAGTAAGCTCGTAAAGTGGGATAGTGTCCGGCGCCATTGAAGTGTGGCTCTGGTCAGATCTTGAAAGAAAAGCAGCTGTGTATTCTCAAAGGCCAAGGGGGTTTTGTCCCGTATTGCCGCCATAATGGTGGCTTTGTCCTGTGTGGTGGCACAGCGCAGAATAACATCCCTGGGGGTTGTGCTAGGCATTGTGGCGGAGGGTGGGAGTCTGTACAGCCCGTCGAGGAGCATCTTCCGTGCTGTCGGTGGCGGCAAGATAGTGGCCAGGAGCCGTCTCACATAGTGAGGTAGTTCTTCAGGTGTTATATCAGAGGGTACTCCGCGGATTTTGACATGGTTGCGGCGAGCTCGGTCTTCGTGTGTTGCTAGTTGTAGGGAGAGACCCTGTTGGTTGGTCTGCAATTGTTTTATTTCTTCCTTTACTGCTGTCATTTCTGTGTGGAAGGACATAATGCTCTCCTCAGTCACCCTTACTCTCTCAGTTACTTTCTGTACTTCCCCTTTAAGCAGGCCCACGTCCGCGGCCAGTGTCTCCTTAATGTCTTGGACCCAGTTATGGAGGTCTTGTTTAGTGGCCAGTGTATTGTCAAGTGGTGCCTGTGTTGGTGTCAGGGTGTACTCACATTCGTTCTCTGCTTGAGCAGGTGTGTGGGACTCTGTCTGGGCCGTTGTCTGAGTTTGTGGGGCCTCCGCGGCCATCTTTGATTGTGCTTGCCTCTGCAGCAGAGCCCCTATGTCGGTCTGCTCCGCCTGGTGGCCGGTTAGTACCTTCTGTGTTCTTCTCCCCATGTTCGTTGGGGTATTGTTGTGGGTTGACAGAGGGTCGTTAAGGGGTGGGGGCTCACCTCGGCTGTATACTCCGTCGAGGAAATACTCAAGCCCGCCGGCTGTCGGCGAGGTGTAGGCCTTGAGCCTCCGCTTTACCTTTCCCGATTGCTGGGGTTGGAAAAAAGGCATCAATGTGTGCGGTTTGTCACCCTTATGCCGGTTTCAGTATGGGTGCAGATTTTTTGCCATCCTAAACAAACACCCATTTTGATGTCCCCTCATAATTGTATTGTATATCTCTAAAATAGGAATTGTAAAAAACTGACCAGATATTGTGACAAAATTAGTGGAAAAGTTCCTCATTCAACAATGCGTTGAAAAGAGGGAGATATTATAATGTGCAAGGAGCAGCACCACAGGCCAATGCCTTGCTAAATATAAAGTAGAGCTGGCTCCAACAAATTAGGTTAGTCTGGTATGCCTAATGCAACACACAGGGATGAGGGAGTCTGACTTGTAAATGGAGATGCTCAAAACTGGATATAGGCAGAGATTTCACCAAAAATCTGTCTAAAAACGTAAAGTAATGTAGTTAACACCGTGAGATCAGTGTGATGAATCCAGGAGCTGGTCCATTAAAAAGGCTTAGGTTAAATTTTGGGCATATATTTAAAAAATTCAGGATGGATGACAACGCTTGTATATATGGTATGTATACCTTTAAATCTGCGATAGACAGAATCAATCTGATACACGCCAAATGTTATACTTTATAAAGAAAAGATATTAACCATTTCATGTGTAGGAGAACAGTATGAGGAACTGTTTCCTAGATTATACTGAGATTAAATGTAAAAATTAGTGTATAGTAACACAATAGTGTGTGGTGTATACGCCTTTAAATCTGTAGAGACAGAGTAAGTGGAGTATATACCAAATAATTTACTTTGTAATGCAAAGATATAGATCTTATAAGGTAGAAATACAGTACAAATAACTGTATTCCATAATGTAATGCAATCAGCAGAATCCAATGAATTAAAAATTATGAGTGAGAATTACAAATGATACAACGTTTATTAAGCAAAAAGTGACTGTGCCAAAGCATTCAAAGTACTAAAATCTATAGAGAATAAAAATATATAAAAATAACAGTCAGGGATGGTTTGCAAGATTGTTACCAGCACATCTGTATTGGTGATTCCGATTTAGCCACAGGGACCGATCTGGATGGATGTGGATAGTATGTTGCAAAGAGAATCACTATCTTCCGGCTGTTCGTAAAGTTGGCGTGCGTCCCAAACCTCACCCTGGGTGATGCACGTTACTTGCCGACCAGCACAGTCACTTTTTGCTTAATAAACGTTGTATCATTTGTAATTCTCACTCATCATTTTTAATTCATTGGATTCTGCTGATTGCATTACATTATGGAATACAGTTATTTGTACTGTATTTCTACCTTATAAGATCTATATCTTTGGATTACAAAGTAAATTATTTGGTATATACTCCACTTACTCTGTCTCTACAGATTTAAAGGCGTATACACCACACACTATTGTGTTACTATACACAATTTTTTTTTTATTTTTTTTTTTATTCTTTATTTTGGGTGTGCAGTGATTAGTACAGTTTACATTTTGGTTTCTTAACACAAGGTATATTGACAATGTTGGGGCGGACATAGTCCAGGTATGCTGCACATTTTTTTTTTTTTTAAATCGTGGAGAACAACACGGTATTTCACAAGGCGGAAATATATAAACAATAAGACAGGATAAAACATAACAGTATCAATATATTAAGAACCAGGACATTTCTATATTGTGCTTTCGCACAAATCGAGTGTGGCGTATGATAGTGAGTGGTAGCAAGTGTGATTACAGTAGTGGCGACTGGTAGTGGTAGTGGTTGTAGTCTTCATGGTTACAGTTTTGTTAGTACAGGCGTTCACGTGGTGTCATGTCAGGGTGTCCACTATTCAGGTAGACTAGATAAGTTTATGTTTGTCGTGGTCAGGTGTGTATGCCTCCGGGTACGTGGCTTTTTATGGTGCTGTGTGACCCTATTCTCTTTAATGATCGTCTGTGGCAATATCGCTTAGCATGCTTCGTGCGGGTAGAGTCCTTTGTCAGGGCGTCTCAGTCAGGCTGCGGGCTAACTTGTGTTCAGGTTTCATCGGGTTATACGCCCGTGTGTCTAGGGTGTCCCGGAGGGAGGCTTTGTACCCCTAACCTAGGGGGTGGCGGGGGGGGGGGTGGAGGGGGAGCTCCTATAGTTCCTGCCTCTCCAACTGTTGCGTGAGGCTCTCAGCGTGTGCGGTCTACTGTGAGTTAGTGTGTCTATGCGTGCTGTCACATGTGTCAAGCTGGGTGTCAGCATTCAAGGAATCAACATTAGTAATGTTAAAAAGAAACATAACAAAAGGAAAAATTACGAAGAAGGGCGGCAGTCAGTCTAAAAGAAAGTTTTAAAATAAAGTTTTAAGTCCGCCGTGATTCTAGGGACTGTGTATGACGTGTGGGAATTGTTTCAGTCCTTGTTTTTCAAGTGTCCTGATTTGTCGGTCCCTTGTTTCTCGGGATGAATGGCACCGTGTTGTTTGGGTCCCATCTCTGAGCAGCGGTCTCTGTTGCGTCATTTTTGTCTTGTAATCCCAATTTAGCGAGCACTGCAGGTATTTCTGTGGTCGCGGAGACCCTGTGTGTGGTCCCGTTTTGGGTAATTAGCAGGGATCGAGGCGTCCCCCAACGGTATGGCAACTTCGCGGAGCGTAGTAAGCTCGTAAAGTGGGATAGTGTCCGGCGCCATTGAAGTGTGGCTCTGGTCAGATCTTGAAAGAAAAGCAGCTGTGTATTCTCAAAGGCCAAGGGGGTTTTGTCCCGTATTGCCGCCATAATGGTGGCTTTGTCCTGTGTGGTGGCACAGCGCAGAATAACATCCCTGGGGGTTGTGCTAGGCATTGTGGCGGAGGGTGGGAGTCTGTACAGCCCGTCGAGGAGCATCTTCCGTGCTGTCGGTGGCGGCAAGATAGTGGCCAGGAGCCGTCTCACATAGTGAGGTAGTTCTTCAGGTGTTATATCAGAGGGTACTCCGCGGATTTTGACATGGTTGCAGCGATCTCGGTCTTCGTGTGTTGCTAGTTGTAGGGAGAGACCCTGTTGGTTGGTCTGCAATTGTTTTATTTCTTCCTTTACTGCTGTCATTTCTGTGTGGAAGGACATAATGCTCTCCTCAGTCACCCTTACTCTCTCAGTTACTTTCTGTACTTCCCCTTTAAGCAGGCCCACGTCCGCGGCCAGTGTCTCCTTAATGTCTTGGACCCAGTTATGGAGGTCTTGTTTAGTGGCCAGTGTATTGTCAAGTGGTGCCTGTGTTGGTGTCAGGGTGTACTCACATTCGTTCTCTGCTTGAGCAGGTGTGTGGGACTCTGTCTGGGCCGTTGTCTGAGTTTGTGGGGCCTCCGCGGCCATCTTTGATTGTGCTTGCCTCTGCAGCAGAGCCCCTATGTCGGTCTGCTCCGCCTGGTGGCCGGTTAGTACCTTCTGTGTTCTTCTCCCCATGTTCGTTGGGGTATTGTTGTGGGTTGACAGAGGGTCGTTAAGGGGTGGGGGCTCACCTCGGCTGTATACTCCGTCGAGGAAATACTCAAGCCCGCCGGCTGTCGGCGAGGTGTAGGCCTTGAGCCTCCGCTTTACCTTTCCCGATTGCTGGGGTTGGAAAAAAGGCATCAATGTGTGCGGTTTGTCACCCTTATGCCGGTTTCAGTATGGGTCAGGCACTTGGTCGGTTCCCTTTGCGGATGTCTGCGGATTCGTTTCAGGCTTGTTAGGAGCAGGCAGGAATGGCGTCCGCTCCGGTGCAGGTTCAGGCCACGCCCCCACTATACACTAATTTTTACATTTAATCTCAGTATAATCTAGGAAACAGTTCCTCATACTGTTCTCCTACACATGAAATGGTTAATATCTTTTCTTTATAAAGTATAACATTTGGCGTGTATCAGATTGATTCTGTCTATCGCAGATTTAAAGGTATACACACCATATATACAAGCGTTGTCATCCATCCTGAAATTTTGAAATATATGCCCAAAATTTAACCTAAGCCTTTTTAATGGACCAGCTCCTGGCTCCAACAAAGCCTATATGAACTTGCAAGCCTTTAATATTGTTTATACTGTCTTCCCTGAAAATAAACCTTCTGCAATTAGGAGAAAACTCACCCGCATTCTCTTCCTGATAGTGCGGGAAACTTCCAAGGGAGAAAAGAGAACTGGTTATACTCTATTCTGTGTCTGGTAGAAAACAAGCATTACATGGGCAGTAGGCTAGATGCAAAATACACCCACCATCCTTTTTTTTACTCTTTTTGCTTATAATAACTGTTTTGGTATGGTAGTACCAGTTTGCCATGCTGGCAACACACTAGTGGTGTCAGTGTACACAGCTGCAGAATATTGCTCTCACCTGTATCCCACAATTTAAATATATCCTTAATAGGGTTTCCTAGGGATTCATGTTCCACTTGACACTCAAAGATTTGTAAGTCTTTGGATTCTGTTATGGTGACAATTACAGAACTTTCCAAGCTATAGGTGCCGTCGGAGCTCCTTTGAATTTTGTCTATGTTTGAAATGTGCAGTGGCTGTCCATTCCTAAACCAAGTCACACCAATGGCTTTTGGGTAGAAATGTTTGACCCAACAGTTAAGCCAATTCTCTTTATTTGGTTTCAGTGATGTTTTGGTTATTTTAACTGATGGAGAAGCTGTGAAGAAAAAGGGAGACATTTAAAGTAATACTGAGTTAGCCTTTTGCTCTTCTGTGGTCATGGAGGGCCACTTAGTTACCCAATATATTAATAACCCATACCAGGCAAAAGATTTGTACCTTTACACTACAGTCGATAGCTCGTAAATATCATTTAAAGGGACACTATAGTCAGTAAAATAACTTTAACTTAATGAAGCAGTGTTGGTGTATAGACCATGCCCCTGCAGTCTCACTGCTTAGAGATTTGCCAATTAGGAGTTAAATCACTTTGTTTATACAGCCCTAGGCACACCTCCCTGCATATTACTTACACAGCATTTCTAAACACTTCCTGTAAAAAGTCATCTAATGTTTACACCACTTTTATTGCAAATTCTGTTTACTTTAGAATTTCCTATCTCTTGCTCTGTTAATAGCTTGCTAGACCCTGCAGGAACTTCTTGTATGTAATTGTAGATTATGCTAACGTAGTGTACAGATAATCTTAATTTTAATAATGACAGGAGGCGAGTATTTTGCATAAACTTTCTTTACTTTATGCCTCCAGCAGCACAAGTCAATCTATCAAATGAAAAAAGTTTTAACCAATCAGAGTCCAGCACATACAGTATATAAGTCCCTGACAGGCTCTCCATTTCCTCTTTCTTTGATGTATCCATGTCTGGAGAAAAAACTTCCGAAGCTGTGTTGAAGAACTTGAACAGTAGAACTTGATAACTTGCGGTATAAACTGTGAATTCTTGGACTTGGTGTCCGCTTTACCATGCGACGTTAACCATGTGATGTCAAGCTGAAAAACATAGAAACAAGTGAAAGGTTGCGGAAAACAACTGTTGGCCATACACCACATCTTCTTTTAGCTGTCCACATGAAAACTTACTGTAAAAGTTTTATTGTTGAATAATGTAAACCTGAGTCTATCGTATGATACAATTATAATCTGAGAGTGTTGTGTCAATAAGTTATCGTCATGTCAAATGTCCTTTGGTTTTGTTTTTACCGTCTTCTACAGTATGTGTCCCTCGAGTAATACTTACCAGTGGACACCCTGGCATCCCCCCAAGAGTATAGGGCGGGAGAGAAAGTGGAGGGAAAATACTCGCCTCCTGTCATTATTAAAATTAGGATTATCTGTACACTACGTTAGCATAATCTACAATTTTATTACATGACAGGAGGCTTCCTATTTTGCATTTTTAACGCTGTGGTAAAAACGCAAAGGACGCGTGCGATGATTGGCGAAAATAAAATACCCTGAAGGTATTTTCTCGTGTCCAATCCGCAGTACGTAAAATATCAGTCAAAGAGGCTCCCGTCAAAAGGGCTCTAGATGCCGCTGCCCCCCTTACTGAGTGGGCCCCAAAACTAGTGTCAATTCCCGCTAACGATAGTAACCATCTTATCCACCTGGCTAATGTAGTTGTAGTAACCGGTTTGTGAGGTTTGGTGTATGAGATTAATAATTGTCCGGATCTCGAAGCCCGTAGGGGCGCCGTGACCTCAACATACCTGAGCAGTGTATCGACGACACAGAGACGAGGAACCGTCGGAAAAAAGGGGTAGGACACGGATTTGGAGTCCGTCTTTGTCCTGCATGAAATCAAAAACGTAACACCGACAGATAAAAAACAGGTCATCTATGTAACGGCGATAGGTAACGAGGCCCGTCGCCCAGCCTGCCCCATGATGGATAAACTGGGGCAGGCTGGGCGACGGGCCTCGTTACCTATCGCCGTTACATAGATGACCTGTTTTTTATCTGGGAAGGCACAGAAGAATCACTAACCAACTTCCTTAATACATTGAACAATAATGATTGGGGCATAGCCCTCACTACGGATTTTAACAAAACGAGAGTGAACTTTTTAGATCTTGACATTTTTATTGAAGATAATAAAATCAAAACTAGCACTCATTTTAAAAAAGTAGATGTAAATTGTTTTATTCACACCACGAGCTGTCATTTTACACCTTGGCTTATGGGAATCCCCAAATCCCAATTTATCCGGATAAAAAGAAACTGCACTGAGGAGACTAAATTTATTGAACAGTCGCATAAATTAGAAGGTAAAATGTTGGAAAAAGGATATAAACAAGATGATCTAACCAAAGATCTTAATCAAGTAATGGCAATTAAGAGAGAAACCCTATTAACAGGTAAAGGGATTAATGAGAATAAAGAAAGATTTAATGATAATGACAACATACCTATTTTCTGTAATTACAGTCATGGTAACCGTCATTTTAAAAAAATTATTAATAGACACTGGTCAATCCTAAAGGAAGACCCAGTCCTGTCCACCATTCTACCAGACAAACCCAAGGTGATCTTTAGAGGGGCACCTAACATGAAAAAATTACTAGTAATGAACCACATTAGAAAACCATGCAGCATAAAGCCAATTGATACTAGGAAAGGTTTCTTTGGTTGTGGAATATGTTTGGCGTGCAGGAACACCGGAAGCAAAAAAAGACATGTAGGGAAATTCAAAAGTACTAAAGAAAATGAAGAGTTCAACATAAACAATCTCATCACTTGCCATTCAACCAATGTAGTGTACCTATTGGAATGTCCATGCGGCCTCAAGTATGTGGGCCGCACAAAACATAATTTACATATTAGGATAGAAGAGCATATAAGGAACATTAAGAAGGGATATGAAGGACACAGTGTATCCAATCATTTCAAGATTACACACAACAGCAATCCTCAGGGGCTCATATTTATGGGCATACATAAAACTTTAGGGAATTGGAGAGGCGGTGATTTTAACAAAATATTAGCTCAAAATGAAATGAGGTGGATTTTTAGCCTTGGGACTTTACAACCCAAAGGTCTAAATATAGATTTTTAACTCTGTCATTTCCTTTAATTATCTTTAACATATATTTAACACTATCATATTATATCTGCACCAACTGCAAATTTATACCATTTGGTTTTATGTCCTTTTAAAAAATGAAGTCTTGAATTCCAATGGGAGGAGTTTGTTTTGATTGCACTCTCTCATTCAGTAAGTTTTTAATCGACCCCCATTTTGGTAATCCCTTTTATTTTATGTTATATTTGAGGGATACCTCTCTGTTATTGTACCCATCTATTTATTTTACTTTGTTAATATTCATTCCGTTTTTTTTTTTTATTAACAATAACATTTGGGAAGATGTTGGAGGGCGGAAGTGATGTCACTTCCGCCAACCACTGCCCATAATGTTTTTTTTTTTTTTTTATTATTAACAATGACATTTGGGAAGATGTTGGAGGGCGGAAGTGATGTCACTTCCGCCAACCACTGCCCATAATGGGTGCTATGCATGACAGCCCCATCCAACCACCAATAGAATTTGTTCTAATCAAGTTTTTTAATTGATTGACAGGCAATTCAGCCAATGCAAGCTTTTTTACCACAGGTGATCAATATAAGAAATTTGAAAAAGAAAGCCCCATCCAACCACCAATAGAATTCGTTCTAATCAAGTTTTTTAATTGATTGACAGGCAATTCAGCCAATGTAAGCTTTTTTACTACAGGTGATCAGTATAAGAAATTTGAAAGAGACTCTGACCTTATGATTGGATAATCACACTTCCTGTGACCCCAAAGGGAGGATCCGAATTAACTTTAGAACACTTATAAAGTGGAAGATTCCTGAGGCTACTTCACAGCTACAGAGGAAGCTCATACAAGAGTGAAACGCGTTTAGCTGGAGTTTTGGACTTTTATACTTGGACTTTCTACCTTTTAGCTTATATGCTTTTGAGAAGTCTTAATATTGTTTTTATTATGTTTTATCTCTACAATAAATTGTTATTTTTTTATATCAGTCCATATAGTCCTTTCTAGCCTCCAGGAACACTATGTGGGGAATGCTATCCCAATAAATTAGCATATTGCCAACAAACATCAGAGCCAGGAATTCAAGGCTCTGTCTAAGGTGAGCATAACAATTACTATCTCACTATTTTGTATACACTATCTGTACAATACCACCTATGAGGTTCTCTCTCTCTGCTTGTTCCATATCTTCGGGAGAACATCGTTTGGGATAAAGGGGTGTGTTGCTGCCTCAAGAGCAAAAAGGAGTCACTTACGGAGCCAATAGCTTATAGGCTCCAACCCACGTGAGTGGTTTCAACCAATTGCTACTATTATTCATTTTTTATTTTTGTAAACCATCTGCACTATATTCTCTCTTTTTGTTGTTTTACTTTGTATGTACATTTGGACACATTGTATCACTATGTTGGAGGGGTGAGTATACCCCCTCATTATTTATATTAATATTCGTTATAGAGAACCCGTCTACGTCGAATGCTGAACATCCGAAACCCAACGAAATGATACTAAACATAACAACAAAGTGAGCTTGGCTGTCAATTGTCTGAGTGACAGGGTCGTATTATCAGGCCAGTCCCTAATGAAACGAATAACCACGTCTACATCCCATAGACGTTGATATTTCGGAGCTGGTGGCCTGGCTAATTTTATGCCCCTTAACAGTCTGCACACTAATGTGTCTTGTCCCACTGGGGTACCATTGATAGGGATGTCCGCTGCTGAGATAGCGGAGCGAGTAACATAGATCTGTATGATTTTCCGTCGGAGAAAAGGTGTGAAAGGAAATGTAATATGGCTGAGACAGGTGCTGTAAAGGGATCGAGACACCGTCCCAAACACCAGCTGTCCCAAACATTCCATGCTGCCATGTAGCTCCGTCTTCTACCCGGTGCCCATGAATCCCATAGGAGGTCTTTAGTCATTTGCGATAGATCTGGGACTGCCCAGGATCCCCTGAAAGAGTCCAGACTGCTAATTCTAGACGGTCCTGTATTATTAATGGGTGAGGTTCCGCACCCGGGTTCGTGAGAATCGTTGGAAAAGTTGGTAATACTAGTGGATGGTCCTGAGATAATGCCAGTAGATCCGGGAACCACGCTTGGCTTCTCCACAGTGGTGTTACTAGTATCAACGATGTTCTGGACATCTGTATTTTGTGTAGTACCCTTGCTATCATCGAAAAAGGTGGGAATGCGTATGCTCCTACCGATGGCCAGCGTTGTAGGAACGCGTCTACAGCCTCGCTATGCGGATCCGGTAGCCAGCTGTAATACCTTGACAGTTGTGCATTCGTGCGTGATGCGAAAAGGTCTATGTGGAGTGGTCCCCTGAGTGTTCTCACCATGTCGAAGATTGTTGTATTCAGCTGCCAATCGCTGTTGTCCCGCCAGTGGCGTGAAAACCAGTCCGCTGTGAGATTGTGGAGACCCGGTAAGTACTCCGCTCTGAGCGTTATATTGCGTGGAAGACAAAAACGATATATGTCCTTGGTGGCCTCTGTCAAGGCCCGTGACCTGGCTCCCCCCAGGTGATTCACGTACTGAACCGCCGATATGTTGTCCATACATAGAAGTATGCAACAATCGGACATGTTCTTGGCTAGGCTGCGGATAGCAAAGGAACCGGCTATCAGTTCCAGGCAGTTGATGTGAAGTTGTTTTTCTTCTTCCGACCATGGTCCCCCCGTGGATGCGTGCGCGCAGTGGGCTCCCCAACCCCATAGGCTGGCGTCCGATTCCACAACAAAATCCGGGTTCGGACCGAAGATGGCCCTGCCGTTCCAAGCTTCCATGTGGAGGAGCCACCAACGGAGTTCCGTCCGTACCTCCACAGTCAATTTGATTTCCTGATCGTACGAGTGTCCCCGTCTGAGATGGAGAGCTTTCAACCTCTGCATGGCCCGGTAGTGAAGAGGTCCCGGGAAGATCGCTTGTATGGAGGATGACAGCAGACCTACTATTCTGGCCAGGAGCCTCAGAGGGATCGTGTCTCTTTGCAGAAAACGTCGTATCTCCTTCCGAATGTTCGCGATGTTCGCCTTGGGGAGACGCAGCGTGCATGACACTGAGTCTATCTCGAATCTGAGAAATTGAACAGTTCTCGACGGGGAAAGTGACGACTTCTCTTTGTTCACTATAAAGCCTAAAGATTCCAGAAAGTGCACTACAGATTTCGTTTGCGATCGAAGTCTGGATTCGCTCTCGCAGAATATCAGAATGTCGTCTAGGTAAATTAGGCACCGAGTACCCAATGTCCTTAAATGCGCCACTGTCGGCTTGAGTAGTTTTGTGAAGCACCAAGGAGCGGAACTGAGTCCGAACGGGAGACATGTGAATTGACATGTGCGACCTTTCCAGTGGAAGCAAAGGAATGGCCGGCTGGATTGGGCCATCGGGACTGACAGATAGGCGTCTTTTAAATCCAATCGGGTGAACCAGTCGTGATCCAGTAGTAGATCCCTGAGGAGATGAATGCCTTCCATTTTGAAATGTCTGTAGGCTACGAATGCATTGAGGTCTCGCAGATTGATGACAGGTCGGTAGTCTCCCGTCTTTTTCTGAACGACAAACATATTGCTGATGAATCCCGCGTCGTCCGGAGCGAATTCGACCGCTCCTTTGAGGAATAAGGTTCGAATCTCTTCGTCTATGAGCTTGGCGTGTTCCGCTGATGTTCTTATTGGTTGTGGATGGCGTGCCTGGAAAGGAGTGTCCGTAAAATCTATCTCGTAGCCCTTGACCGTTCTTAGGATCCAGGCGTCTGAAGAAATCTTTTCCCAAGTCTGTGAAAAGAGAGACAGTCTGCCAGCAGTTAAGTGAGAATGGCAATGAATTGATGTTTGAGTGCTCACCTGAGTTGATGCGTCCACGACCACGGGAGCGTGCCCCTCTGAACGGTGGTCTTGATGGGAAGAAAGCTTGTGACGTTTGGGTTCTGGGGCCTGTCGGCTAGAAGCGGCTGGTGGCTCGGCCCCGTTGGCGACCAGCCCTGCCGAAAACCTCCCTGTATATTGAGGGTTTACAGAAAACTTGTTTGATCGAAGTTTGAGCTTTGCTTAAAGTGGTGAAGAGGTTCACGTGCTTCTTCAATTCGCCAATGAAAGGTTCCCCAAACAATTGGCCGTTGGCTTGCGGGCCCAACTCCTTTTTCCCCAGTTCCAGCAGCTTGGAGTCCATTTTGAGCAGGGCGGCCTTGCGTCTCTCTGTACATAGGGCTGTGTTGGTATTGCCCAACATGCAGATCGCCCGTTGAGCCCATTCCCTGATTGCATGGGCGTCTAGAGTACTACCCCCAGTGAGGGCGTCATCGGCCAGATACAACATCTTTGCTAGTGGTCCTAGCATGTCTAAAAGCTTATCCTGTGACGCTTTGAGGTCCTTCTCGATGCCTTTGCGTGGATCACGGCCCGCTCGTGACATGAACAATACTACTGTAGCGTCAAATTCTGGGGTATGAGCAATCTTGTCCGGAAGTATGGGTCTCGGACATTCGGCCTTTAGTCTTGCGCGTACTTCTCTTTCCATTGGCTGCCGTAGTCAAAAATGAATGAATTGGGCCAGGTGGTCTGGGAGGCCCCACTCCGATGACCTTGGGTGGCGTATTGTGCACGGGTCAAACATTGGTGTGCCTCTTCCGATCTGTCTGTCCGGATACGGGGTTTCCTCTGTCTGTGACGGGTGTCTCTGTCTTCATCTGGGTCCGACCCAGAGTCATCTTGGCGTGCCAGCCAGTCTTCCTCCTCGGACGGTGAATCCTCCACCTTCCATTCATCCATAACCTCATGTGCCGGAGGTGGGTTATGTTCTTCCTCATCAGAAGATGATAGTTGAAGGGTAGAAGGGTCTTGGCGTTCCGCCTGGCGACTCCTTTTTAGTGGAGCCTTGTCCTTCGTTTTTCGTGGGGCTGGGCCATTACCTTTCCAATGTCTCTTGGAAGGAACCAGGTCCCCTGCAGACCGATCCAGGTCTTTAGTTTCAGGATCCTCGCCTGAATTATGGGACCATAATTTGGCTATAGCCTTTTCCATGGAGGCCGCTACCGCGGAGTTAATCATTGACTGAATGTCGGGTTGTGTGGGTTGAGAGGATTCACTCATAATTCCACGGTCTGTCTGTGGGAGATAGGACAGAGTCAGTTACCAAAATACTGAAAAGTAAACGGTAATGAATATTGTGGCCTTCCACTTACGACTGGTGTTCCCCAGTGTAAAGAAAGGACCCAAACGGTTCGTAGACCGGTCCTGTATGTGTTGCACCGCTGGCTGCAATCATGGGCTGGTGAGGGGGTCACCCTCTGTGAGACCGGGATAAGCGGTCATAAATTAACAGGTGAAATTCGTTCAGCCTGTGTCGTCCAATAATAAGTTTGTAGGACGTGTCCCAATAATGATAGCCCAATGGAAATATATTATCGTAGATTTTGCCTCCGAGTCGTAATGTGGAGGGTGCCAGTGTTAATATTTGCAGCTTACGTATAGGGGGGTCACCCCAATAATTGTACAGCTTGGTGCAGTCTCAGCACACGCCTGGGGGTCACCCAGGGCAGGGGGGTCACCCCTTTAATAACAATAAGCAGTGTGCTTGTGGGGGGTCACCCCACTCAGAGGGGTCACCTCTGGAGAGTACACTTATGCTGAGAAAATCAGAGAGTGTCTCTTTAAATTGTATATTTAATTATATTTTAATATTTTATTCCCACAGATTTGTTTGAATATGTAGCAGAGTTGACTGTTCCTTTAAATCCAAATTCAGAGAGTGACTCTTTAAATTGTATATTTAATTATATGTTAATATTTTATTTCCACAGATTCATTGAACATGTAGCAGAGTTGACTGCTCCTTTAAATCCAACACTTAAGTGAGTATGAGTTTAACTGGGTATATTGGGAGTAGATGGCCGACCGTTTGAATGACGGTTTGCCAAAATCCAAGATGGCCGACTTGGAGCTTGCGGTCTTCCGCGGGATCCAAGATGGCCACCGTTCGCGCCAAAATGCTGAGCGGTCCGCGGTCGCGGTGTTAGCCGCGATCGCGACCGCCAGCTACAGAAACTACAGAAAAAATTCCGGTCCTCCCGGCTCCCACCTCCCCACACAGCTCCCCCCCCCAGAGGTAACCTCTGCACTAGTGACTAGCGCAATCGCGGTAGCTACCCGCGATCGTGCAGGGAAAGTCCAGCAGGGGAAGAGGGAAGACAGGGAGAGGAGAGGCAGAGAGGAAAAAAACGTTTGAAATTAAAATAAACGAACGTTTAAGGGAATAACATTGAATTTAGCAATTGAAATACAAAAACAAAAGCTATGCTTCATAAAATTAATAAATAATAACAGTTGAAAAGTAATAATAGAAGAATCAATACTCTGACCTGTGCCTTGGCTGGAGCAGCAAAGAAAGAGGAAATGGAGAGCCTGTCAGGGACTTATATACTGTATGTGCTGGACTCTGATTGGTTAAAACTTTTTTCATTTGATTGATTGACTTGTGCTGCTGGAGGCATAAAGTAAAGAAAGTTTATGCAAAATAGGAAGCCTCCTGTCATGTAATAAAATTAAAGTTCAATTTACAAAGCAGATGATAAAAACTTTTAACGTAAGTTACAGCTAATTGAAAATAAACCATTTAGTTTTCATGCAAGCTGTATCAGTCACAGACAGTTTAGGTGTGGCTTGGGCTACATTAACAAAACAACAAAAGTGATTTAACTCCTAAATGTTAGTGAATTAAGCAGTAAGACTGCAGGGCCACGATATATATACAAACTGCTTCATTAAGCTAAAGTTGTTTTAGTGACTATAGTGTCTGTTTAACCAAAACATTTGTGGGTAAAATATAGTTAATACAATGTTAAACAAAAATATGCACACCAGTCAAGCCATAAGACTTGCTTTTCCCACAGGAATCACAAATTTGCAGTGATGTTACTACCGCAAAGGATTCTAGGTGGGCATATGCAAATTAGTTCAACAAAGAATCACATTTTTGCCTCATTCCATTTAAAACATGGATTTAGGGGGCGGCGCCTAACAAAGCGAACCGGCAAGACGTGCCTTGCCTGGGCTCCTGCCATACGGCTACATAATCTACAGATTAATCGGGCTACAGAGCCACAGACCCCCTGTGAAAGGGCTCATGGTGCTGGGGCAACCCACCGGAATTGAATATAAAAGGAAAGAAGAGGGTTAGCGCTTTTAAACAGAACAAGGCAGCAACTTAAAAAGGGAATCCCTCAAAACCCTTAAAACACAATAGGCAAAATAAAAGTAAAAGCTGCGCCAGACAAATCAATAAAAATAGAAATAATAAAATAAATAAAATAGTCCAAGTAGGAGAAATCCAAATAAAATAAGGTAGAAGTCAGTCTTGGCTGGGTAAATCTTCTTTAAATAAGATAAGTTCTACAATGGTGGTATCCTTGTAGTCCTTCCTCAGGTAAATCCAATAATATGAAAAGATAAAACAGATATCCAAAATAGTGTAATATAATATATAAAAAGAGAATGATATAGCACTCACATTTGATAGAGCTATGACCAGCTCTAGTGTAGAAAGCGTACAGCGGTATAAATCCCCGCTTGTGGGATACAATGCGATTTCCTTCTCTTCAGGGGTAAGTGCCACTCAAAGAGAAAATAAAAAAACAATAGTGTTCTCTGTATAAAAGCAGTAGGAAAATAAAATAAACAAATGAAATGGTACTCACAAAAGTGGAGCAAGCTAACTGCTCCTTGATGACAGCGTAGGTGAAAAAATCACCACCAAGGATTACTTGGAGTCCAGAAGTATAAAATGCCAGGTGGTGAAGTGTATATAAAGATTCTTGGCACAAGCAAAATAGTGACCAAAAAAATCTTTAATATATAAAATGTACAATTAAATGTCCATAAACGCGTTTCGCCTATAATGGCTTTATCAATATGGAATAAAACATATAACCTGGCATGGTGACTTTAAATAGGGGTACAGATGTTTGTAAATGGCGCCTAAAACAGAGGTTAGCCAATCAAATTGCAGAAAATTCAAATAAAATGAAACACTTATAAATATACTTAAAATACATATGTAATGTTAGTTTACAGTAATAAATATTTTAATGGCACTTTAATATGAGTATCAGACATTGAAAACGAGCATTATTTAACTTTAAAAATAATTGTTATATGCGGTCACGTGATCGGCTGACCGCAATGGGTTATGGGGATTGTAGTTAATGAAATTGTGTGCGCGCATGCGCACATACGTGCGCGCGTGCGCACTAACGCACGTGCGCGCATGCGCATTGGTGATCGGCTATTATAAAAAGAAAGAGAAGTGCAATGCAGATGCCGACCGCCAATAGGGACAGGGTGGGCGGGTAATATGTAAATAGAATATCGGCACGCACGTCAATTGCGGCAGATGGGGGAATTAAGAGTAAAAAGGGGAATGAAGAGGCAATCATAAATAAGAATAATAAATAATATATAGTAGCAGATAGATGTAAAAAGGGGAGTGTAAAACAAAATAAAATAAAAATAAATATGAATGGAATAATAAAATAGAAGATAAAAAATACTGATAATACATTAGTATATAAAACATGTAATAAAACAAATATAAGGAAACATAAGAATTAATAATACCTGCAGAATAAAGACACAAAACATCAAATAAAGTTAAATAAAATTGAACAGATCAAAATCTGAATTTAAACCTTGGGGTATCAGGGTCTTTAACTCATATACCCATTTCATTTCTATTCGTCCCAGGATATTTTTTATATCTCCTCCTCTCCAAGGGACAGAACATTTCTTAATACCCATACTTTTTATTTTGTTATTTTTTTATAAATCTTTATTTTTGTGTGCATAAGATTAACAACTATTCATACCACGCCCCAACAGTGGTGGCAAGAAAGAGAACTGAAAGCATAACAAAGGTCAAGGCAAACGAGTATACTGCACACTGCATACTTAAGTGATGTGAGGTACAAGCTATATCTAACATGCTAGGTGGGGTATAAAGGGTAGGCGTACGTTTTTCTCATATTACAAGCTGGTTCCTAGACATGTAGCTAAAGGGAGTAAAGTAATTTGTGAACATAACATACGCTTGCCTGCAATGTCACATCAGTATTCACCTGTAGTTTGGAAACAGATAGTAGTTAACATGTGCACGGCATGCATAGTAACGCACAATATTTAGTTTATAAGACAAGCTTAATACAGGCTATTTAGTTACATCTAATATGTTGCTTTACGATATGGTTGTCATGCTTAAAACTCGAGACATATAGTGCTTTTTATTAAAGGCATTCACAACTTTTATGCTACCCAGTCATGCTAAATATGATGAGAGTGCATCATGGTAAGAGCCGCTTTTCTGAGCAAGAGATTTCAGACAAATTAGTAACATGAACATGTGTAGATATTGCATAGGGGTAATAACAAGGGGTGCTAGATGGGTTGCTTGCGCATCTTCCATTGGGTCGTGGCTGTATGTGGCAGCAGTTCTTTGTGAGAACGTGGCTTTCAGCCGACTCCCTGGATTGGTAGTCCCTTTGTGTCCATGTTTAGACCTCGCCACGGCTTGTATGGCACCTCTGTTCCCTCTTCGTCTCTCCAGGTGACTCGTCTGCAGGGGGTATGTGCACTGTCCTGCTGCCGGCTGGAGGGTCTGCGGGGTCCAGGTTCCCTGCATCTTCGGCCCAAAACCTGTGCGGGCACCTGTGCCTGTGTTCCATTGATCCCTACTCCAGGATCGTGGGCCCCTGGGTCTGTCTGGTTGCGGACATGCCCCGGGGTGTATGGACGGCTGTGGGGAGTCACCACCACTGGGGTCCCCAGCTTGGAAGAAAAGCGGCATGGATTCCTGCGTTTCCCCTCCCGCGTAGCGCAGGGGGTGCGGGTGGGAGTGTGTCGTGCTGTGGGGTGAGTCCTGAATTAGGCATTAATTTAACCGCGGTAGGTGCATTTTGGGGCTCTGAGGCAACAGGGGTCAGTTTCACCTGAGGTCTGCGTTCAAGTCGCTCCCAAAAGTCCTGACAAATCCTCAAATCTGGAATTGAATGAAATCATCCACTCCTGTGCCCCCTGGTCGGCTTGTGGCTGTAGTTTTCCCTGGGCGGCAGCCATTTTAGGTGAGCCTTGTGGGCCTTGCTTGGGCTGTCTGGGCGGCATTGGGAGGTTGCCGTGCTTTCTGTATGGACCGGGATATCCCCCGCCGTATTTTGTGCTTTACCCGCGGTCCCAGGCTGGAGGAACGGCCGTTTCCACCCTCCGTGGGACTTGCCTGGTGTACAGGTCGCGGGTGCTGTGTCTGGCCGCCGTCCGGAGCATGTGTCTCCAGGCTCGGATCGGAGCTCTCCCCTGTCGTTAGAGGCATTGCGGTACCCGGCTGGGTGAGTTTTGGGGATGGTATTGTCGTTAATATTGCCGATGTCCGCGGCTGTTGTACGGAGCTCATGGCAAACACGTCCGGTGGCCATGATGGTCAGGCCCCGCCCCCAATACCCATACATTTTAACATTTTAGGATCTTTATTGTGTATAAGAAAATGTTTGGACACTGAATGATTCAGATATCCATTTTTGATGTTTCTGCAGTGTTCACGTATTCTTGTTTTGAGGCACCTTGTGATCATTCCAACATATTGGACACCACAAGGGCATTCAAGCAGATAAATTACATTTTTTTTCAATTTTATAAACCTTATTTGTTACTTTAGAGGTAAATTCAGTTATTTTAGATGGTAGTGATGAACCAGTAGTTCTACAGACTATACATGTTTTACATTTACAAAAACCTTTAATTTTAGGAAATAAAGATAAAGCTGATTTAGTTTTGGTTTCTCTAGTAAAATTTTTAGTCAAAATAGTTTTAAAATTAGGAGCTCCTCTGAATATTATATTGGGATGTTTTGGTAAAATTTTGTTAAGGGTATCATCTTGTTTTAAAATATGCCAATGTTTCTTTACAATCTTTTTTATATTGCCACTTTTATTATTAAAATCAAAAATAATAGGAAGGGGCATAGGTTCATCTTTATCTTTAGTTTTGTATGTTAAAAGTTCATCTCTATCTTTATGTTGAATATTATTAATTGTGTCTGTTAAAATTGATTTGGAATAATTTTTTTCAATAAAACTTATTTTTTAAAAAGTCTGCTTGTTCGTTAAAATCTGTCAATTCTGGGGGTGGAGCTAGCTAGCTAACGGAGCGGTCGCATGCACCCTGAGCTCCGACGCCGAAAACGATTGAAAGCCCACATTACTCTGATCGGAACAACGGGTCTACACTCCCAAAACATTACCTGAAGCAGGAGAACATGGGCAAACACAACACCTGAGATATTAGCTTTTTACTCACCCAGACACCCAGGCCTAAAATGGTGGACCGCAGGGCAGAAACACCTCACAGCTCCACATCGGCCTCCGAGGAGGAAGATCCTGAACCGGAGGAGACTCAGCAGCACTCTCGAAGTGGCAGAGTTGCCCCCCAGAGGCAACCCGACCCGCAACTGGCTACAAAAACAGACATAACCGCGATGGTGGCGGAGCTCAAAACATACATAGCCTCTGAAATGGCGGTCCTGAAAACGGACCTCAGCACTCTAGCAGGCAGGATATAATCCACGGAGGAAAATGTCCGCGGACATCACAGGACATCACTACAGCCCAACTGCAGGGAGTAACCCTCGCATGTGCAGAACTGACAGCGAAGGTGGGACAGTTGGAAGACGCGGCAAGACAGCGCAACCTCAAAATTAGAGGGATTCTAAACAACATTGATGCTGGAGAGCTCCCACAGTACGTTAGGAGATAACTCTCCACTACTCTGACACCCAAGCAGGCTAAAGGTATGCAACTTGACGGGATATACCGCCTCCCGGGTAGCCTCACAACCAAACCCTCGGGGTCAAGGGATGTCATTGTTTGCTTTCGGTCACAAACCGACAAGGACATATTTATGGCACAGACTAAAGGCCAATCACCATTCATCTTTGAACAGCACGCACTGTGCTTTTTCCAGGACCTCAGCAGATCCACACTGCAGTGGCGCGCCACATTGAAGGAGGTGACAACTCAACTGCAAACAGCAGACATTCCGTATCGGTGGGGGACCCCGCGGGCACTTGTGGTAGAGAGAAATGGCAAAAAACTCAGACTCACCTCAATGTCCGACGCCAATAACTTTCTGCACTCCCTGGGACTGACTGCTACTACCACCGCCAGTCCGAACGGCCCAACACACGCATGGGATGTCGACAACGTAGCGGTTTTTACACCCGCCAACTCGAAGGCCCCAGGATGAGGCGCCTCATGGACAGACTCTCTTTTTGCTGACATACAGCCTACAGTTATGCTTGCGTTATGTACTGTTGTACTCATGTAACTGGTTTTGTTTCTGTTCTTTTTACGTTCCGACTCACTTACCCTTAGATAAGTCCCACGGGACTAGCGGCCCTACATGGGTAGTTCATGCCTTTGTGCAAAGCGCTATTACCAGCAAGCGCTCCTAAAACACAACCCCCCCCCCCAAAAGCTCCGGGGATATGGAGCTTACTTAACTCCCCATTGGGCCCATGACAGGACACCGCTATATTTATTAGCCACCCGCATTGGGGTTCCTGGGAACCAATACTTTCTGTTACCCACCTGCCACTAAGTTTTCTCTTCCATGCCTTAGCGTGGCTCATTCGCCGATCTAAAATTTGGCAGCCTCGCTGACTACAATGTCTCTTCCAGCAACCCACCTTGCGGCCGGCTATCGGTGGCAAACGTACAAATGTATAAACAGTGATAACCCTAGCCTGTTCCTCACGTCCTAGCTGGCCTTCCTTAAGTGAAGGGCAGTAATGGACTGCAACCGCACTAGTATCACGACACTCCTCAACATTACTGCGCAATGTACAGTTTTTCACCAATGCATCATGTTATTATCATAAAAGGTGCCCTACCGCTGACATATGTTGATAACCCTGATGTTAACCTCAATCTATATTTTATTTCTAGCACTAATTGTCATTATATGCTTGTTACCCATCTTGGCACTACAAAAGTAAAGAATAAAAAAAAAAATCTATCAATTCTGAGCAGTTTCTGCGCAATCTTAAGATTTGGCTCTTTGGAGCACTATCCAGCCATGGCTGGTAGTGACAGCTGGATTTCTCAATTGCGGTGTTTACACAAACTTTTAAAAAAAATGTTTTGGTGTGTATTTGTCCATTATTAATAAAAATATTGAGATCCAGAAAATTAATTTGTTCTTTGCTGTATTCACAAGTTAAAATAATGCCTCTATTGTTAATGTTACGATAATTGATAAAAGAAATCAGGCAGTCTTCTGGACCTTCCCAGATAAAAAAAAAAAAGAGGTCATCGATATATCTAAAATAAGAGACTAGGTTTGCCCTCGTGCATGGTCACCAAAAATGGCTTCAGAATCCCAATGTGCCATGAATAGATTTGCATAGCTGGGGGCAAACCTAGTCCCCAAAGCTGTTCCCCTTTTTTGGAGATAAAAAGAATTAAAAAACCAAAAATAATTATTCTTTAAAATAATATTAATACCTTCAAGGATAAAATCTATTTGGATATCAGCTATCTTCCCTTCTGTTGTTAAAATCTCTTTAATTGCTTGGCAACCTATATTATGAGGTATGATAGTATAAAGAGATTGGACATCATATGTAACAAGGATAAAATTGGGTTTCCGTTTAAAAAAATGTAAAAAAATGTAGTAATGACATGGAATCTTGTAGATAAGATGGCATTATTTTTACAGAGGGTTGGAGGAGGGTGTCAATATATTGCAAAAGGTTACAGAGAAGGGAACCAATACCCGACACAATGGGTCTTCCTGGGGGTTGGGTTTAATTTGTATGTATTTTCGGAAGAAAATATATAACAGGTATTTTGTATTTAAAAAGTTGAATTCTTGTTTATTTAAGATTGCCAAATCTGAACCTTTCTTTAAAAATTGAATTAAAATTGCTTGTATTTGATTTGTTGGGTCTGATGAGAGTTTTGTATATACGTTAGTATCGTTTAATTGTTTATGTGCCTCTTCTATGTACATACTGCTGGATAAAATAACTAATCCTCCTCCTTTATCTTCTGGTTTAATTACTATGTCTGTGTCTTCTTGGAGCTCTTTGAGTGCATTTCTTTCAGCATATGTAAGATTTATGAGGGTCATATTTATTTATTTTTATTTTATCGAGGTCTTTAGTTACTAATTTCTTAAAAGTTGTTAAAGGAGCGGATTTAAAATGTGCAGGATAAAATTTTGATTTCTCTCGTAATTGAGTGTTAATAATTTGATGATCAATTTGAGATGGGGGGGGGGTGAAACAATAGCATCTGTGTTTTTTTTCTAGAAAAAATCATTTTAGGGTTGCTTTCCGTACAAATTTGTTTACATCAATGAAGGCTTCAAATGGTTTGAATGGATTTGTTGGAGCAAATTTTAAACCTTTGGTTAAAACTGATAATTGTGCTGAAATTAAAACTTTTTGTGAAAGGTTAAAAATGCCTGAGCATTATTAGTATTATTTTTATGTGTGGTCTTTATCTCTCTAGCCTTTCTCTTTTGTTCCCGTCTGCCACTTCTTCTTCCTCTAAACTTAAAATTATTTTCTGTGATCGTGAGGGGTGTGGTGTTTGAGGTAGTGTGTTGGAATGTGTCCGAATTTCTAAAAACTGGTCCTTGTTTTCAAATTCTGTCTATTGACAGTAATTGATATCTATTTTGGTGACTGGGGATGGTAGGTGATTTGAAATAATTTGAATATTCTCTGTGATCATTAATGTATCTAGATCTTTGGGGTTTTGATGAAAGATGCCTGTTATTGGAAAAAAAATGGTGATTGGGGTCGATGTGGATTAATCCGAATTTGGTGAGGTAACCGATATTGGTTAGTGTTTTGGTGTGATGATTTTTGTGGGGGACCATGATGTTGGTTGGTAGAAGCTCTATGTGCATGGATTTTTTGTGGGGAATGGGAAAAATTCCTAGATTTGGAATTATGATAATGAGAGGGTTGGTAGCTGGGAAAATGTACGTCTGGATTACCATATTTATTTGGTTCATGATATGTGTCAATTCTGTTGTAGAATTGATAGATTTTAACGAACAAGCAGACTTTTTAAAAAATAAGTTTATTGAAAAAAATTATTCCAAATCAATTTTAACAGACACAATTAATAATATTCAACATAAAGATAGAGATGAACTTTTAACATACAAAACTAAAGATAAAGATGAACCTATGCGCCTTCCTATTATTTTTGATTTTAATAATAAAAGTGGCAATATAAAAAAGATTGTAAAGAAACATTGTCATATTTTAAAACAAGATGATACCCTTAACAAAATTTTACCAGAACATCACAATATAATATTCAGAGGAGCTCCTAATTTTAAAACTATTTTGACTAAAAATTTTACTAGAGCAACCAAAACTAAATCAGCTTTATCTTTATTTCCTAAAATTAAAGGTTTTTGTAAATGTAAAACATGTATAGTCTGTAGAACTACTGATTCATCACTACCATCTAAAATAACTGAATTTACCTCTAAAGTAACAAATAAGGTTTATAAAATTGACGATTTTAGCAATTGTACTACAAAAAATTTAATTTATCTGCTTGAATGCCCTTGTGGTCTCCAATATGTTGGAATGACCACAAGGTGCCTCAAAACAAGAATAAGTGAACACTGCAGAAACATCAAAAATGGATATCTGAATCATTCAGTGTCCAAACATTTTCTTATACACAATAAAGATCCTAAAATGTTAAAATGTATGGGTATTAAGAAATGTTCTGTCCCTTGAAGAGGAGGAGATATAAAAAATATCCTGGAACGAATAGAAATGAAGTGGGTATATGAGTTAAAGACCCTGATACCCCAAGGTTTAAATTCAGATTTTGATCTGTTCAATTTTATTTAACTTTATTTGATGTTCTGTGTCTTTATTCTGCAGGTATTATTAATTCTTATGTTTCCTTATATTTGTTTTATTACATGTTTTATATACTAATGTATTATCAGTATTTTTTATCTTCTATTTTATTATTCCATTCATATTTATTTTTATTTTATTTTGTTTTACACTCTCCTTTTTACATCTATCTGCTACTATATATTATTTATTATTCTTATTTATGATTGCCTCTTCATTCCCCTTTTTACTCTTAATTCCCCCATCGGCCGCAATTGACGTGCGTGCCGATATTCTATTTACATATTACCCGCCCACCCTCTCCCTATTGGCGGTCGGCATCTGCATTACACTTCTCTTTTTTTTTATAATAGCCGATCACCAATGCACATGCGCGCACGTGCATTAGTGCGCACGCACGTATGTGCGCATGCGCGCACGCAATTTCATTAACTACAATCCCCATAACCCATTGCGGTCAGCCGATCACGTGACCGCATATAACAATTATTTTTCAAGTTAAATAATGCTTGTTTTCAATGTCTGATACTCATATTAAAGTGCCATTAATATTTATTACTGTAAACTAACATTACATATGTATTTTAAGTATATTTATAAGTGTTTCATTTTATTTGAATTTTCTGCAATTTGATTGGCTAACCTCTGTTTTAGGCGCCATTTACAAACATCTGTACCCCTATTTAAAGTCACCATGCCAGGTTATATGTTTTATTCCATATTGATAAAGCCATTATAGGCGAAACGCGTTTATGGACATTTAATTGTACATTTTATATGTTAAAGATTTTTTTGGTCACTATTTTGCTTGTGCCAAGAATCTTTATATACACTTCATCACCTGGCATTTTATACTTCTGGACTCCAAGTAATCCTTGGTGGTGATTTTTTCACCTACGCTGTCATCAAGGAGCAGTTAGCTTGCTCCACCTTTGTGAGTACCATTTCATTTATTTATTATATTTTCCTACTGCTTTTAAACAGAGAACACTATTGGTTTTTTATTTTCTCTTTGAGTGGCACTTACCCCTGAAGAGAAGGAAATCGCATTTTATCCCACAAGTGGGGATTTATACCGCTGTACGCTTTCTACACTAGAGCTGGTTATAGCTCTATCAAATGTGAGAGCTATATCATTCTCTTTTTATATATTATATTTTAGAGAACATATTACACTATTTTGGATATCTGTTTTATCTTTTCATATTATTGGATTTACCTGAGGAAGGACTACGAGGATACCACCATTGTAGAACTTATCTTATTTAAAGAAGATTCACCCAGCCAAGACTGACTTTTACCTTATTTTATTTGGATTTCTCCTACTTGGACTATTTTATTTATTTTATTATTTATATTTTTATTGATTTGTCTGGCGCAGCTTTTACTTTTGTTTCACCGGAATCGAATGATGCTACACTCGACGCCCGTGACGAGCGGCACCGCACCGGCAGGGTGAGGCCTACCACGGAAGGTGGCAAGGAGAGATGTCCGCTTTCCCGCTAACCACAAGCAGCCATCAGTGAGCATTATGCGCACACACACCCCCCCCCCCCCCCCACCATGTACCGGTTGGGGAGATCTGGGTCCCCGCCAGACGGAGAGACTCGGACCCTAGACCCCTTGATTAAGCCCGCGACCTACCCAAGCAGAGCGGGACCCGGGACGTCCAATATGGTGGACACACTTGCATCAGCGGAACGGACCAAGCAACCACCTCATAGTTTGGGCACAGACACCAACGCAAATGCAGACAACATGGCAGAAGGTGCACTCACTGCAGCCCAACACGAGGCAGTGAGGGAGACAGAGCTCCGCTACAGCCGCATCTTCAGAGAACTGTGGGAAATCTGGAGGCCCTAATGCAGATACCCAGATCGGGGACCACACCTGATGGCGCATTAAAGGGCCTGACACGCGGCCATGGTGTCCGAACACCACGGGAGCGGGCAATGGGCAAAGCAGCCCAAAGGAGCCCTCCCCACCCACGAAATCACCCGCGCATATGGCATCTACACATTGCAGCAACCAGGCAACAAGGAACTAAGCGCCAAGCAGCAGGGCAGAGGCAACAACAATGTATTTACCGACTAAAGCCGGCAAGTGAAGCCTGAGTACGGGCTGCACAGCCCCGCATGAGAAGACCCCACAAACCCCCCCTGACCCGAAAGAAACATAGACCCCCAAAGCGACTCAAGGGCAGGTCTACTCATGGAACCTACAAAATGACCACAATTGCCACTCAGTATCTCCCCACACGAAACACTTACTTGCGACACCCTGCAGGTCTAACTGGACTATCCACGTGCCTCCTCCACCCACGCACTGGTCGAATTCCACTCTGGCAAGAAGGTGTGATCGGCACCCTACACACCCGGGAACAGCCTATATAAGGCATAGGTTGAAGCTCAGTGGGACTCTGTGGGACCGGTAACATCTGACTGGCTACCTCCAATACCCCCAGACTCACAGAAGGCAACGCAGCCAGCCACTTACTCAGAGACAAAAGCCACCATGTGGACTGAGTGAAATCTTTCTTTTTGTTTACGTTCCTTACTTAGTTTACTCCTCACAACAGTCTGAGCGCGAGCAAGTCAAAATACCTAGCAAGGCTAACCTATCTGCTGAACACATATACTTTACAAACCTTAGACACTAGTTTCAGTTTATTTTATACTAATTGTGTCACACCTCAGTACTAACTAGCACCTGAATACATACACCCCTAAATAGGTTGCAGCACCATACAAAATGCTTAATACACATAACATGAGTAAGCACTATCACCACTCATGCTATATCTTGGTCTCTTTGTTTTCTCAAACTGCCTGGATCAAGCAGGCAGCCAGATATACACTGGGCTGTGCCTCATACCTTTCCTAATGTGCAGTCATATCTACTAAATGTTTAGATAGCCCTAAAAGACGAATCTATTACACTAAGCCTAACCATTATCTTCATAAGCATATTTAGTATAGCATTAACGCGATCTGCTGATGCATCAAAGCTTGTTATTCTCAATATATATATATATATATATATATATATATATATATATATAATGTGCTTGTAATTCTGTTGTCCAGCATGTTTAGCGTGGAAATGCTTGAGGATTGCTCTCAGGGCACCTCATGCCTGCATGTACCTATTATACGCACTGCAAAAATAAAAAATTTAAAAAAAACAAAAAAAAAAAAACATGGATTTAAAATGGAATGAGGCAAAAATGTGATTCTTTGTGGAACTAATTTGCATATGTCCACCCTCAATCCTTTGCGGTAGTAACATCACTGCAAATTTGTGATTCCTGTTGGAAAAGCAAGTCTTATGGCTTGACTGGTGTGCAGATTTTTGTTTAACCCCTTAAGGACCAAACTTCTGGAATAAAAGGCAATCATGACATGTCACACATGTCATGTGTCCTTAAGGGGTTAACATTGTATTAACTATCCACAGACTTCAAGTGGAAGGGGTTTTCAATCACAATTTTTCTTTTTTTTTTCTTTTATTGAGCCAAACAATTTAATTTTTGTTTTTATTCTTTTGTTTTTGTGTGCATAAAGAATACAAACATGCTGGTAATGTCACAGTGGCAGATACCGGCAACTCACGGTTAATAAAAATATGGCATAGATTAAGACTGCACAATTTTTATAACAATCAGGCTTGATTTTGGGTAATACATTATCAAAAAGAGAATACAAGCATGTTTGGGGTGCCCCATCAGCCATCCTTAAGCCTTTCAGCCCGCATAACATTTTGGATATCTGAGTATACATGCACCATTTTATGATGTAAGCGGGCGCAGGTAGATATGTCAGTAGACAATCAACAATAAACGTTTAAAACAGCTATGCAAACTGGCATTAAGATTAGATAGAATTACATGCCTGGATATCTAAAGCAAGTACAGGTAGTGGAGAGGGAGGAGATAAGATAGACGGGGAACAGGCACGTAGCTGGGTGACAGTGGGGCAAGGAAGCGGGGGGGGGGGGACGGAAGACGAAAGGGCTAGCTAGTGCTGATTTAGTGCAACCTAGCAGATTTGCCCGTTTAAGTGAAGATGTTGGGAGCATCAGCTCAGGAGTAGCTGTATTAGAGGAAGCTGTTACTTCTAACAGCCGAGGGAACAGCCCCTCTAGTATGGTGGGGATGAAAATGTAAGGAAGGCTAAACAGGCTGTCTCCCAGGTGCTCGGGACCGGCATGTTGCTGACAGAGTGGATGGATTATTGGGAGGGGCTGGGGATGACCCAGCGGTCATGGTCCATGTTGGCACCAAAGGCAAAGAAAGAGGAAGATGGAAGGTCCTAAAGAATGATTTCAGGGAATGAGGTAGCAAACTTAAGAAAAGGACTTTTGACCAACATTCAAGTAGGCGAGCACTTGGGAAATAGTGATCACAATATAGTGTCCTTTGAAATAAACTCAAAAAAACAAAAGCACATGGGGTATACTAAAACATATAATTTTAAAAAGGCCAATTTCTATAAGTTAAGGGCAGCTTTACAATATATTGACTGGCATAAACTCTTTAGTGAGAAGAACACTGAGGATAAATGGAACATCTTCCAACAAATATTAGAGAGGTACATTTTTTAGTATGTACCATTGGGTAATAAATATAAAAGAAACAAATTAAACCAATGTGGCTTAGTAGAGAAGTAAAGCAAGAGATTAAAAATAAGAAAAGGGCATTTAAAGCATTTAAATCGGACAAATCAGATGCATCCTCTAAAAGATATAAGGAAGCCAATAATGCGTGCAAAAAGGCGATTAGATTTGCTAAACTTCAAAATGAAAAAATGATAGCCAAAGAGAGCAAAATCAACCCCTTTCTTTAAGTACATAAATTCAAAAAATAAATAAATATTAAAGTGTAGGTACACTAAAATCTGAAATGGGGGTGTTAGTTAATGAAGATCAGTAAAAGGCAGGAATTTTAAATAACTATTTCTCCTCTGTATATATTAAGGAAGAACCCATGGCAATAGATGTGCAAATGATTGCTACTAAAAACTTGCAGAATAATTGTAATTGGTTAACTCAAAACAAGGTGCTGCAGCACCTTAAGAAAGATAATATAAACAAAGCTCCAGGGCCTTACGGTATCCATCCACGAGTACTTAAGGAACTAAGCGTAGAAATAAGTGAACCTCTGTTTTTAATCTTTCGAGATTCTTTTCTTTCAGGAAGTGTTTTCCGGAGGATTGGAGAAAGGCAGATGTGGGTCCTATATTCAAAAAGGGTTCAAAATCCTTGCCTGGAAATTATAGACCTGTGAGCGTAGCTTCTGTGGCTGTGAAAATATTTGAAAGGTTATTAACGGATAATATTCAAGAATTCCTTGAGAAGAACATGGTTATCAGCAAAAATCAGCATGGTTTTATGAAGCACAGATCATGTCAAACTAACTTGATTGCATTCTACGAAAAAGTAAGTAGAAGTATAGATCAGGGTGTTGCAGTGGATGTGATCTATTTGGATTTTTCCAAGGCATTTGATACAGTTCCACACAATAGATTAGTGTTCAAACTCAAGGAAATCGGTCTAGATGAAAATGCTTGTTCATGGGTAGAACATTGGCTTAAAAATAGAGTACGAAGAGTTGTCATTAATGGTAAATTTTCAAGCTGGACGGAGGTGGCAAGTGGTGTCTCTCAGGGTTCTGTTTTGGGACCCCTTCTATTTAACATGTTTATAAATGATATTGAAAAAAGCATTGAAAGTCATGTTTCAGTGTTTGCAGATGACACAAAACTCTGTAAAATAATACAATGTGAGCAAGATATTACTTTACTGCAGAGGGATTTAGATAGACTGGGGGACTGGGCACTCAAATGGCAGATGAAATTTAATGTTGAAAAATGCAAAGTTATGCACTTCGGCGTAAAGAATACACAAGCAATGTATACCATTAATGGAAGCGAATTAGGGATAACAACACACGAAAAGGACTTGGAAATTGTTATAGACAACAAACTATGCAACAATGTGCAATGTCAATCAGCAGTGGCTAAGGCCAGTAAGGTATTGTCATGCATGAAAAGGGCATTCATTCTCGGGATGAGAATATAATTTTGCCTCTTTATAAATCACTGGTAAGACCACATTTTGAATATGCTGTGCAATTTTGGGCACCTGTTCTAAAGAAGGATATTATGGCACTAGAAAAAGTGCAGAGGCGGGCTACAAAATTAATGAAGAAATTAATGAAGAAATGTTAACGAATTTAAACCTATTTAGGAAAGAAAAACGTTGTCTGAGAGGGGATATGATAACATTATACAAATATATTCGGGGCCAATACAACCATTGTGTGGAAATCTATTCACAAACCGGACTTTACATAGGACACAAGGTCATGCGTTTAGACTGGAAGAAAGAAGATTTTGTCTAAGGCAAAGGAAAGGATTTTTACTTTAAGAACAATAAGGATGTGGAATTCTCTGCCTGAAGAAGTGGTTTTACCAGAGTCCATACAGATGTTCAAACAGCTACTAGATGCATACTTGCAAAAACAGAATATTTAAGGATATAATCTTTCAATGTATGGTAATAACTGCTTGATCCAAGGATAAATCTGACTGCCATTCTGGGGTCAAGAAGGATTTTTTTCCCTAGCTTGTTGCAAAATTTGAAGTGCTTCAAACTGTTTTTTTTTTGCCTTTTTTTGGATCAACAGCAAAAAACAAATGTGAGGAAGGCTGAACTTGATGGACGCAAGTCTCTTTTCAGCTATGTAACTATGTAACTATGTAATTGTACCAAATAAAATGAATCCTTTAGAAGCTCTAGTATTGTTTGACAAGCAAGAACCAAAATGTGTAACGAGACAAAACACTTTAAAATATAGATGTTTTGCACTTAGTCATACGGTTTGTTTTTCTGCAGGTTCTGGGCTGGAAATGACTGTTCCCAATCACCCTATAATTGCAAAGGTCCCTGATTGGGTCAATTGACCTCGAGAAGCCTTCGTAGAACGCAATCAAGTTAGTTTGTAGGCATGTGCATGGGGAACATTTTCGGTTCGGTTCGGCATTCCGAAATTCGGAATTTTCGCAATTCGGGACTTCGGCAATTCGGCACTTCAACACTTCGGAACTTCGGCAACTTCGGCAGTTCGACACTTCGGAAATTCGGCAACTTCGGAACTTCGGCACTTCAGCACTTCGGAACTTCGGCACTTCGACACTTCGGAACTTCGGCATTTTGGGACTTCTATTGCAGCTTAGTAGATAACTCCCTAATTCCCATGGTATTAGGGAGTTATCTACCAAAAGGCTGAAAGACCTAAATTGGTCTTTCAGACAAATTTACTAATACTAAGTAAAAATGACTCATAACTCTCTGATTGGTGGATTAAGTAACCAATCAGAGAGTTATGAGTCAAATTACACAGCGTGGGAAAATTCCAAAGAACTTTCCCACGCTGTGTAAAATGACACAGAGCACTCTGATTGGTGGATTTCAAACCAACCAATCAGAGTGCTGTGACAGGTAAATGTAGAGACTTACCTGTCAGTCTCTTCATTTACCTGTCAGAGCACTCTGATTGGATGGCTTAAACCCACCAATCAGAGTGCTCTGAGCCTAATTGCAGGGCGGGTCAAGGCTTTATAAGCCTTACCCCACCCTGCAGAGCTCAGTCTGCGCAGAGCCCTCCATAGGTAAAGAAGGATAAAAAAAATTTGCGCTAGTTTTTTTTTTTTTAATTGCGTCGGTTATTATGTTTTTTTATTTGCCCTTTTTTGGGGCTGAAAAAAGAAGATTTTAGAAGAAAGAAAAAATCGAATGGTAAGTTATTTTTTTTTTTTACAGGTTCTTAGTTAAAGGCCCCCTGTAGCGGAGGGCAGTATTAAAGACCACGATCTCCGCTGGTTCCACGAGTAAATCCACAGTCAGCGCTGAAAAGTAAGACAAGTCCCCAAATCCTCCCAATAACCGGACGAAACACAGTTTGGGAGTCAACTAACTGGCTTTATTCACAAGCTGGCATATTTAAGCAGTTCCCCATGCAAGGGGTTTCCGTACAGATAATCCAGGGGATTTCTCCCAACATGCATTGTTCTTTTCCCAACAGGCATTGCTGCACGAGAGGGATACTCCCACTAAAATGGACGATTAAGTGGATTATCCCCTCGTGCAGCAGAACCGGCAATTTACTTTAAAATATACATTTTACACAATATTCGGTACATTGAGATGACCGAACGTTCGGTAGATAGCTGGGGTCTGAGCGCACCTTTTGTGAGAATACCGCTCAGATCCCAGCTGAAATGACCGAACGCCGCACAAATACAGTTTTACATAGAAGTTCCCCACAATCTGTCGAACGTATCTAGGGGAACGATTCTACCGAACACCGGGCTCCCGAATGGCCTGGAAGTGCAGCGGTGTTCGCATCATCGAGTAGCCGTTTTTAGTTCCAGGCACTCGACGACCAAACACCGCTGCGAAATAGACGAATCCAAGATGGCCGACCGCCGCATGGTCGGTAGTCGAACGACGGCCACCCAGGATAGTCTATAATTACCGATTGCAACATTGTTGCAATCGGTTAACAAGTGCCACACGACCCTAAGTGTGTGATCTACCAGGGGGGCCCGTATTCGTTCGGCGAACAGCTTAGATCGCCGCTGTTCGCCGAACGAAGTACTTGTATGCTGGTAGCTTACGGCTGCCAGCATGTGAATCCCCATAGCATAACATACACACATCAAATATACACGGCACACATTACAGCCTACAGACAACCTTCCCATATTATAGTTCCGAAGTGGCTAGGTTTGCCACAATGCTCCCCCAGAATCAAGCCGGCATACACAGTCTGATCCCAACGGATCGGCTTGGGGAGGTCCGGGAAAGTACTCACAGATCATTTTTCAAGTTCAGTTTGTCTAGATAACCCGTCGGCGTTACCGTTTTGCTTCCCTGGGCGATAGTGTATTGTAAAGTCGAAGGGCTGCAGCGCCAAACTCCAGCGCAGCAGCCGGGCATTGTCCCCTGCTACACGGTTAAGCCACACCAACGGGTTGTGATCTGTGAGTAGGGAGAAAGGTTGTCCATATAAGTAGGGCTGTAGTTTCTTAAGGGCCCACACCACGGCCAGGCACTCCTTCTCAATGGCGGCGTAGCTTACTTCTCGGGGCAATAACTTTCGGCTCAAGTAAGCTACGGGATGTTCGCCGCCATCAGTTCCAACTTGGCTCAGCACTGCCCCCAATCCAAACATTGAAGCGTCTGTGTGGACAAGAAATCGTTTAGTTGGATCAGGAGCAGCAAGTACTGGAGCATTAATTAGTGCAGTTTTTAGTTGTTGGAATGCCTGTTCACACTCTGGGGCCCAGACAACCTGTCGAGGAAGGTTCTTACGGGTTAAGTCAGTCAGGGGTTTGGCCAGGGCGCTATAATTGGGTACAAACTTTCTATAGTACCCGGCGGTACCCAGAAATGCTAACACCTGGGTTTTCGTTCTAGGGGTCGGCCATTTAGCTACCGCTTCCACTTTAGCTGGTTCGGGTTTCTGTCGCCCGCTTCCCACCCGGTGGCCCAAGTACTGCACCTCTGCCATCCCTATATGACATTTACTGGGTTTAAGCGTCAACCCTGCCTCTCCAATGCGATCTAGTATGGCCCCTATGTGTTGTAGATGCTCGGCCCAGGTCTGACTGAATATAGCTATATCGTCTAAGTAGGCACAGGCGTAGTCCTGGAATCCGTCCAGTAACCGGTCTACCATCCGCTGAAATGTCGCCGGAGCGTTTTTCATCCCGAATGGCATGACTCGAAATTGATACAAGCCAAACGGGGTGACAAACGCCGACTTAGGGATGGCATCCTCGGCTAGTGGAATCTGCCAGTATCCCTTACATAAATCTATGGTAGTGAGATACCGGCCCCGTGCCATCTTATCCAGCAGCTCGTCTATCCGGGGCATCGGATAGGCATCAGACACCGTTTTGTCATTTAGCCTCCGGTAGTCGACACAGAAACGTGTCGTGCCGTCCTTTTTGGGTACCAGCACTACCGGCGATGCCCAGGGGCTGTCAGAGTGTTCGATAACTCCTAGCTGCAACATCTCCGCTATTTCTTTTTCCATGCGGGTCCTGACTGCTTCAGGGACGCGGTACGGAGTCTGCCGCATGGGTAGCTGTCCCGGGGTTTCAACTCGGTGGGTGGCTAGCGGAGTGTACCCAGGCAAATTGGAGAAGGTAGCCCCTTTGGCTACGATCAGCTCTTGTACCTGGGCACGCCCCTGTGGGCTTAGCCGCTCCCCCAGCTGAACCCCCTTGGAGGGCTCGGTCTGCTCCTCCTGTTCCAACAGGTCAGGTAGGGGCAAATTCTCTTGATCCTCCGAGGCTGAGGCGCATATCGCCGCCACGTCCTCTATCCTCTCATGGTAGGGTTTGAGCATGTTCACATGGAGCATGCGTCTCTTCCCTACCCCTGAGCAGGGGCCAATCACGTAGGTGGTGTCACACTTCTGTTCCACCACCTGGTATGGGCCTTGCCAGATGGCCTGCAGCTTGTCTGTGCGGACAGGTTTTAAAATCAAAACCTTCTGCCCTACCTGAAAGCTGCGGTCTCTGGCTCCCTTATCGTACCAACGGCGCTGGCGTTGCTGGGCCGCCTGGAGGTTGGTGCGCACTTCCTGAGTCAGCGCCTCCAGACGGTCCCGGAATTCCAGTACGTATGATACAATAGGGGTTCCATCTGGGCTACTCTCTCCCTCCCAATGTTCTCTAATGAGATCTAACGGTCCCCGTACCCTTCTCCCAAACAACAATTCAAAAGGGGAAAATCCTGTGGACTCTTGGGGTACCTCTCTATAAGCGAAAAGTAAATGGGGCAGAAAGCGTTCCCAATCTCGGTGGGCCTCTCCAAACGTACGGAGCATCTGTTTCAGCGTACCGTTAAATCTCTCGCATAAGCCATTGGACTGGGGGTGGTAGGCGGAATTTATTATGGGCTTAATGCCACATATTTTCCATAGTTGCTGGGTGACCTCGGCGGTGAATTGGGTGCCCTTATCGGATATTATTTCTTGGGGAAACCCCACCCGGGAGAATATTTTCATCAATGCCTCGGCTACCGTCTCGGCATGGATATTCGAGATAGCTACGGCCTCGCGATATCGGGTGGCATAGTCTACTACGGTTAAGATGAACCGTTTACCGGAGGGACTGGGTTTGGGTAGTGGCCCCACTATGTCAACGGCCACCCTACTGAACGGTTCTGAAATAATAGGGAGGGAACATAATTTCGCTTTGTGACGGTCACCTCGCTTGCCTACTCGCTGACATATATCACAGGACGTGCAGTATTGTCTTACATCTTTAGAAATCCCTGGCCAGAAAAATGCATGGGTCAGTCTATATCGGGTACGAGTCATTCCTAAATGTCCGGATAAGGGGATATCGTGAGCAATTCTAAGTAGCTCGGGACGGTACTTCTGGGGAACCACTAACAGTTTGGTGGTCACTGTGGCGGACCCCCCCACTCCCCGTTCTGCAGTGCGATATAATAGCCCCTTCTCCCAAGTATACCGCTCCCCCTCTGTTCCCGCTTGGTTAGTGTGTACCCTGTCTCTATACACCTGCAATGTGGGATCTGCCTTTACCTCGGCTTCAAACTTAGCTGGGGTATCCCAGGACATACGTGTCGGGTGAGGGTCTTGGTCTCTTACCTGAGCCTCAGAATGTGTAGGTGGAGCCTTGGTGCGGGCTTGTTGCCGGGTGGTGACCGGCTGGGCTTCTTGGTAGGGAGCCTGTGGGACAAAAGCAGATGTCATCTGGCCCAAGTCATTCCCCAGTACCACATCTGCAGGTAGGTTTTGCATGAGACCTACTTCCACAACCCCCTCCCCCACACCCCAATCCAAATGCACTTTAGCAGTGGGCAGACGGTACACTGCTCCCCCTGCTACCCTCACGGCCACTGATCCACCAGTGTGAGCGGTCCCGGGGACTAGGTGGGGTGCAATCAAGGTGAGTGTGGCTCCGGAATCGCGAAGCCCTTGTAATTCTTTCCCCTCCAGCGTCACCAGCTGGCGATGATGCTGCCTGTTGTCAGTGGCTCTGACCGACATCACCTCGTGTAATACCCCTAGTGGTTCCTCGGGTTGAACACTCCACATCTCTTGGGCCGCTGGTTCCCGCTGATAATAGTGGGCTGCAGCCCTTGGTGCGGGATTCGGTCGGGCTTGGTTCCAGGTGGGTCTGGCCCGATTTTGGGTGCATTCCCGGGCTATATGCCCCCACTGTTTGCAAGAGTGGCACTGGATATTGGCACGTCCATTGTACCGGGAGGCGGGTGGTATATTCCCTGGGGCCGTGCGAAAAGGGGTTGCAGTGGGACCCGGGGAAACGGGAACGCTGGGTGACCCTGTGGGTCGCGTGTAACTCTTGGAGAGGGTTATCTGATGCCTTCTTGCATCAAAATGCTGGTCGGCTAATTGTGCCGCCTCGGTTAGGGTGAGAGGTTTCCTGTCTCGCACCCATTCTTGGGTCACTGGAGCTAACCCGTCGAAGAATTGCTCCAACAGCATTAACTGTCGCAATCCTTCCATGGTAGTGGCTTGGCTCGCTTGTATCCACCCTTGGGATGTTTGGTCCAGCTTGTGTGCCCACTCGGCATGTGAGTCTTTATCTGGTTTCTTCAGGTTTCTAAATTTTTGCCGGTATGCCTCTGGGGTGATGGCATACCTTTCCAGTATCGCTCGTTTCACTTTCTCATAGTCCTTGCTGTCCTCGCTGGGTACAGCGCGGTATGCGTCAGCTGCCCGCCCTGCTAGCCTACTTGCCAGCAGGGGGACCCACGTGGTCCGTGCTAAGTCATGTAAATCACACAGCCTCTCAAAATCTTGTAAAAACCCATCGATTTCCTTCTTTTCCTCACAGAATATTTTAAATGCTTGATAAGGAATTTTGGGTTTTACCTGGCTGTGGGATGACTCCGTCGCGGCCTCTGCTCGAGATGCTGTATACTGCGGGCTGTGTGCCATCACGTACTCCTGCACATTCGCCATTACTACGTTCAACATGTCCACTGATATAGGCTGTGGTAAAAATGCCAGCCTGGTCCTCATTTCTCTCTCGTAGAGAGTTTCTTCCATGACTGCTGGGGGTGTAGCGCTGCGGGCTTGGTCTCCCTCCATCAGCTCGGCAATTAGTACAGCCTTAGTTTTGCTGCTGGCTACTTTACCCCTGGCTTCCAGTAGTTCCTTTAACGTCTGTCTCTTTAATTTCGCATAATCCGTCTCCATTCACTTCGGTAGTCGGTTCTTTCGTTGGATTCTGTTCTTCCATTCTTCTTGGTTCTTCCATTCCCTTTTCTCATTCGGCAGTTACAATTTGCACGAATTGCGCTCTTTCGGCTGTAAGGTCGGATCCCGTCGCTTGCCACCAATTGTAGCGGAGGGCAGTATTAAAGACCACGATCTCCGCTGGTTCCACGAGTAAATCCACTGTCAGCGCTGAAAAGTAAGACAAGTCCCCAAATCCTCCCAATAACCGGACGAAACACAGTTTGGGAGTCAACTAACTGGCTTTATTCACAAGCTGGCATATTTAAGCAGTTCCCCATGCAAGGGGTTTCCGTACAGATAATCCAGGGGATTTCTCCCAACATGCATTGTTCTTTTCCCAACAGGCATTGCTGCACGAGAGGGATACTCCCACTAAAATGGACGATTAAGTGGATTATCCCCTCGTGCAGCAGAACCGGCAATTTACTTTAAAATATACATTTTACACAATATTCGGTACATTGAGATGACCGAACGTTCGGTAGATAGCTGGGGTCTGAGCGCACCTTTTGTGAGAATACCGCTCAGATCCCAGCTGAAATGACCGAACGCCGCACAAATACAGTTTTACATAGAAGTTCCCCTCAATCTGTCGAACGTATCTAGGGGAACGATTCTACTGAACACCGGGCTCCCGAATGGCCTGGAAGTGCAGCGGTGTTCGCATCATCGAGTAGCCGTTTTTAGTTCCAGGCACTCGACGACCAAACACCGCTGCGAAATAGACGAATCCAAGATGGCCGACCGCCGCATGGTCGGTAGTCGAACGACGGCCACCCAGGATAGTCTATAATTACCGATTGCAACATTGTTGCAATCGGTTAACAAGTGCCACACGACCCTAAGTGTGTGATCTACCAGGGGGGCCCGTATTCGTTCAGCGAACAGCTTAGATCGCCGCTGTTCGCCGAAAGAAGTACTTGTATGCTGGTAGCTTACGGCTGCCAGCATGCGAATCACCATAGCATAACATACACACATCAAATATACACGGCACACATTACAGCCTACAGACAACCTTCCCATAATATAGTTCCGAAGTGGCTAGGTTTGCCACACCCCCCCTCATTATTTTTAGGGTGAGGGGGGTAGGCAGGGGGATAATTTTTTTGGGGGGGAGGGAGGGGGTGACTAGGGGATTGGGGACCCCTAGTCACCTGGGGACGGGCCGGGACATTTTTTTTAGGGCCCCCACCCGCCGCTCAGGGGTGGGGGCCTGGGAGGTGGACATTAGGTCCCCCCATTAGTATTTAGGGCCCCCACCCACCGCTCAGGGGTGGGGGCCAGGGGGAGGACATTAGGTCCCAACCCTTATTTTACTGTAGGGCATCCACCCACCGCTCAGGAGTGGGGGCAAGGGGAGAGGACCTTAGGTCCACCCCATTAGTATTTAAGGCCCCCACCCACCACTCAGGGGTGGGGGCCAGGGTGGAGGACATTAGGTCCCCCCTCTTATTTTACTGTAGGGCCCCACCCACCACTCAGGGGTGGGGGCCAGGGGGAGGACATTAGGTCCCCCCTTATTAGTATTTAGTGCCCCCACCCACCGCTTAGGGGTGGGGGCCAGGGGGGAGGACTTTAGGTCCCCCCTATTATAATTTAGGGCCCCCACCCACCGCTCAGGGGTGGGGGCCAGTGTGGGAGGACATTAGGTTCCCCCCCTTATTATAATTTAGGGCCCCCACCCGCCGCTCAGGGGTGGGGGCCGGGAGCAATATTTTTATTTTTATTGGCTGCTCACTGTTTAATAGACATGCCCCTACTCGCGGTATAGCGAGTAGGGGCATAATTTACTAATACTTAGTAATCTTTACTTACTAGTATTAGTAAATTTGGCTGAAAGACTTAGGTCTTTCAGCCTTTTAGTAGATAGCTCCCTAATACCGTGGGAATTAGGGAGTTATCTACTTATTCATTCCTGTCATTACATTGACTGGCCAAGTAACTTACATTTTATATGAATGTATGTTACTTGATTGTTGTAAGTGTTGCAAATGCTTACAGCTGAATCCTGGCTATGTTTGTATACTTTTTATTTAAAATTGTATACAATGTAACATTTTTCTTCTTCGGAACTTCGGCACTTCAGCACTTCGACACGTTCGGAACTTTGGGACCTTGTTAATTCGGCACTTCAATATTTTGTCCAGATAATGTAACAATCTGTAACTAGACATGTGCAATTAGTTTCGTTCCGAATGTCAATTCGGACGAATTTCGGGCAATTCGGACATTCGGATACTTCCGAATAGCCGAATTTCCGAAATTGCCGAAGTTCCGAAGCACAGAATTGCCGAAGTACTAATATACCCAGGGGAAGAATGAAGAATGTTACACTGTATACCAGCTTAAATAAAAAGTATACAAACATAGTCAGGATTCAGCTGTAAGCATTTGCACTTATAACAATCAAGTAACACATTCGTATAAAATGTAAGTTACTTAGCCAGTCAATGGATGGGAATCAGTAAGTAGATAACTCCCTAATTCCCACAGTATTAGGGAGCTATCTACCAAAAGGCTGAAAGACCTAAATTGGGGTTTGGGGACCCCTAGTCACCTGGGGGGAGGTAACATTTTTATTTAGGGCCCCCACACGCCGCTCAGGGATGGGGGCCAGGGGGAGGACAATAGGTAGCCCCCCCTTACTCGAATTTAGGGGCCCCACCCGCCGGCACTTTCACTGATGATATCATTGTTGTGATACATTTTACCATGTACAGGTTTTATAGTGTTTTTGAAAGTTACAGGGTCAAATATAAGACTTGATTTTCCATTACACACTATTCTACATGTAAACAGCCACAGGACCGCACACAAATTAATTTACCACATATCTCCACCTTCCCCCCGCCCCTGTTAATTTCCATGAATGGTCACTCCGTCCATATGTTCAAATCTAACTCTGCCCCACTTTACTGTTTCGAAGAGAAATTCGAAATTGTTGGAAATTGCAAATGTAGATACATGCAGCTGATTAAAAAATGTATCAATGCAGCTACAGTCACAGCTTGGCTATTTCTGCTTGCACGTTATTGCATGGCTTAGCTGCCACTCTCAGCCAGTGAGACTGCCCTGCTCATATTACGAGCAGGGCTTCAACCGTGAGCACCCAGGACAAGGGTTTGTGACTAAGTGGCTACTAAAAAGACAGTACATACCCCATTTTGAATACCATGGGTTGTCTACTATTACAAATGGTATGCCATGATGGGGTTTATTTTCATTCCTGGGTTGCCATACGGTCTCAAAGGCAACATAGGCCCAGCAAACCAATCTGGCAAATTTCAATGTGTAAATTTGCAAAAACCCATAAAACCTGTACATTGGGGGCACTGTTGTACTCGGGAGATGTTGCTGAACACATATTGGGGTTTTCTTTGTCAGTAACACATAACAGGAACTGAGAATCCATGAAAAGACTGGTGGTAAAATTAGTGCATGGAAAATGTTAAAATACCACCATTTGAAATACTCTAGGGTGTCTACTTTTGAAAAATATATGGTTTGATGGGGGTAAATAACATTGGCCGGCTTAAAAAATGTCCCAAATAGGACATGGGTGCATGATGACCAGCCGTGAAAATTCCAAGGTAAAAAACTGGAATGCTCACCCCTCAAATAAGGTCTTTTATCCCCCAGATAACCCAAAACACCTATACATGGGTGGTATCACTGTACTCGGGAGATGTTGCTAAACACATATTCGGGTGTTCTTTGGCAGTAACCCTTAAAGTTCTTAGTACATGCATTCTTAAATTCCTATGTGTGTCAAAACAAAATCAACATTTTTTTTTTGGCATAGATTGGTGGTACAATGATTGCATGAAAAGAGTCAAAATACCCCAAGTTTAATACCTTAGGTTAAAAAATATATACATGTGAAGGGTTATTTAGGGATTCCTGACATATATCGGTGTTACAATGTAACTTTCTAACTGTATATATATATATATAATACTTTTATTTTGGTACTATATATATGTGTGTGTAGTGATGTCGCGAACATAAAATTTTCGGTTCGCGAATGGCAAACGCGAACTTCCGCAAATGTTCGCGAACGGGCGAACCGGGCGAACCGCCATAGACTTCAATGGGCAGGCGAATTTTGAAACCTACAGGGACTCTTTCTGGCCACAATAGTGATGGAAAAGTTGTTTCAAGGGGACTAACACCTGGACTGTGGCATGCCGGAGGGGGATCCATGGCAAAACTCCCATGGAAAATTACATAGTTGATGCAGAGTCTGGTTTTAATCCATAAAGGGCATAAATCACCTAACATTCCTAAATTGTTTGGAATAACGTGCTTTAAAACATCAGGTATGATGTTGTATCGATCAGGTAGTGTAAGGGTTACGCCCGCTTCACAGTGACAGACCAAACTCCCCATTTAACGCACCGCAAACAACCGCAAACAGTCCATTTTCACAACCGCAAACTCCCCATTTGCACAAGGTTGGATACCAAGCTAGCCATGTCCCGTTCCTTGTCCTCGCTGATGTCATTAAAGGTCTCTTCCTCCACCCAGCCACGTACAACACCAAGGGTCCCCGAAAGGTGACAACAAGCCCCCTGGGACGCCTGCTGTGTTTGGTCTTCAACCTCCTTAAAGCCACCTTCCTCCTCTGACTCCTCTTCTTCAGACTCCTCTCTCTGCGTTGCCTCTCTCTGCATTATTATAAGGTGTGTTAAGTAGTACTATTCCTATCAGTTTAATCCCTGTTACATCCCCTATCAGGGGACGTGTATATAAGGCATCGATTTTAGGAAGCGGGAGATGGAAAAAGATGCTTGGTCGGTCCTCCTACTTCAAATTTGGGGCACTGCGCGTGCAATCTAATGTGCCACCAGATAGGAGTGGTGTGTTAAGTAGTACTATTCCTATCAGTTTAATCCCCGTTACGTCCCCTATGAGGGGACGTGTATATAAGGCATCAATTTTAGGAAGCGGGAGATGGAAAAACATGCTTGGTCGGGCCTCCTACTTCAAATTTGGGGCACTGCGCGTGCAATCTAATGTGCCACCAGATAGGAGTGGTGTGTTAAGTAGTACTATTCTTATCAGTTTAATCCTTGTTACGTCCCCTATCAGGGGACGTGTATATGAGGCATCGATTTTAGGAAGCGGGAGAAGGAAAAATATGCTTGGTTGGTCCTCCTACTTCAAATTTGGGGCACTGCACGTGCAATCAAATGTGCCACCAGATAGGAGTGGTGTGTTAAGTAGTACTATTCCTATCAGTTTAATCCCTGTTACGTCCCCTATCAGGGGACATATATATAAGGCATCGATTTTAGGAAGCGGGAGATGGAAAAAGATGCTTGGTCGGTCCTCCTACTTCAAATTTGGGGCACTGCACGTGCAATCTAATGTGCCACCAGATAGGAGTGGTGTGTTAAGTAGTACTATTCCTATCAGTTTAATCCCTGTTACGTCCCTTATCAGGGGACGTGTATATAAGGCATCGATTTTAGGAAGCGGGAGATGGAAAAACATGCTTGGTCGGTCCTCCTACTTCAAATTTGGGGCACTGCGTGTGCAATCTAATGTGCCACCAGATAGGAGTGGTGTGTTAAGTATTACTATTCTTATCAGTTTAATCCCTGTTACGTCCCCTATCAGGGGACGTGTATATAAGGCATCGATTTTAGGAAGCGAGAGATGGAAAAAGATGCTTGGTCGGTCCTCCTACTTCAAATTTGGGGCACTGCGCGTGCAATCTAATGTGCCACCAGATAGGAGTGGTGTGTTAAGTAGTACTATTCTTATCAGTTTAATCCCTGTTACGTCCCCTATCAGGGGACGTGTATATGAGGCATCAATTTTAGGAAGCGGGAGATGGAAAAACATGCTTGGTCGGTCCTCCTACTTCAAATTTGGGGCACTGCACGTGCAATCTAATGTGCCACCAGATAGGAGTGGTGTGTTAAGTAGTACTATTCCTATCAGTTTAATCCCTGTTACGTCCCCTATCAGGGGACGTGTATATAAGGCATCGATTTTAGGAAGCGGGAGATGGAAAAACATGCTTGGTCGGTCCTCCTACTTCAAATTTGGGGCACTGCGTGTGCAATCTAATGTGCCACCAGATAGGAGTGGTGTGTTAAGTATTACTATTCTTATCAGTTTAATCCCTGTTACGTCCCCTGTCAGGGGACGTGTATATAAGGCATCGATTTTAGGAAGCGAGAGATGGAAAAAGATGCTTGGTCGGTCCTCCTACTTCAAATTTGGGGCACTGCGCATGCTATCTAATGTGCCACCAGATAGGAGTGGTGTGTAAAGTAGTACTATTCCTATCAGTTTAATCACTGTTACGTCCCCTATCAGGGGACGTGTATATAAGGCATCGATTTTAGGAAGCGGGAGATGGAAAAACATGCTTGGTCGGTCCTCCTACTTCAAATTTGGGGCACTGCGTGTGCAATCTAATGTGCCACAAGATAGGAGTGGTGTGTTAAGTAGTACTATTCTTATCAGTTTAATCCCTGTAACGTCCCCTATCAGGGGACGTGTATATAAGGCATCGATTTTAGGAAGCGGGAGATGGAAAAAGATGCTTGGTCGCTCCTCCTACTTCAAATTTGGGGCACTGCGCGTGCAATCTAATGTGCCACCAGATAGGAGTGGTGTGTTAAGTAGTACTATTCCTATCAGTTTAATCCCTGTTACGTCCCCTATCAGGGGACGTGTATATAAGGCATCGATTTTAGGAAGCGGGAGATGGAAAAACATGCTTGGTCAGTCCTCCTACTTCAAATTTGGGGCACTGCGCGTGCAATCTAATGTGCCACCAGGTAGGAGTGGTGTGTTAAGTAGTCCCCCTCATCAGGCCTTTTTTAGTCGAATGTATCGCCCACTGTCAGTCCCTTCGGGATCCATCCCTCATTCATCTTAATAAAGGTGAGGTAATCTAGACTTTTTTGACCTAGGCGACTTCTCTTCTCAGTGACAATACCTCCTGCTGCACTGAAGATCCTTTCTGACAGGACACTTGAAGCGGGGCAGGCCAGAAGTTCTATCGAAAATTGGGATAGCTCAGGCCACAGGTCAAGCCTGCACACCCAGTAGTCAAGGGGTTCATCGCTCCTCAGAGTGCCGATATCTGCAGTTAAGGCGAGCTAGTCTGCTACCTGTCGGTTGAGTCGTTCTCTGAGGGAGGACCCCGAAGGGCTGTGGCGATGCATAGGACTTAAAAAGCTCCGCATGTCCTCCATCAACAACACGTCTGTAAAGCGTCCTGTCCTTGCCGGCGTGGTCGTGGGAGGAGGAGGATTACTTTCACCTCTTCCCCTGTTAGATTCCCGTTGTGCTGTGACATCACCCTTATACGCTGTGTAAAGCATACTTTTTAATTGATTTTGGAACTGCTGCATCCTTTCCGACTTGCCGTAATTAGGTAACATTTCAGGCACTTTCTGCTTAAACCGGGGGTCTAGTAGCGTGGACACCCAGTACAGGTCGTTCTCCTTCAGCCTTTTTTTTTTTTTTTTTATTCTTTATTTTTGTAGTGCATATGAGAGTAACATACAGGCACATGGTACCCCAAAGGCAATCCACATGCATATTGCAAAACAAAGAGTACATAGCATAGAGAGCATTAGGGTATGGTAGTACGGTGCACTATTTTTTTTTATATATATATATGATCACGCTTAATTTACGCTGTTTAGGTATTGTATAGATTGAGATTCTATAAACCATCAAGATAATATACAGGAAGATAGCTTTGCAATAGAAGTATACGGTTACATGCAGGTAATATGTTTAGTTTAGTTTAGTACATGCTTAGGTATGAACGATAGAATATCACCCTTTACACCCCTTAGCTACACATGGATGCAGTAGGTAAGGCCTGAGAGATACACTGTCAACCCATAGCCGCTTATAGCTATACATGAATGCATTTAGTACAGTGAGGCAGGTAGCATTTCGGTATATTTACACTGGGGAGAGTAAGGACTATTTAGGTCATGCTTAGAAGGTCCCTTTGTGTCTGGAAAGTCCTGCCTTCCGTGGAGTCAGCTTGTTCCCACTGTTGTCTGGTGGTCTGCTCGTGTTGCGGCTGCTGTGGGCCGGCTAGCCGGTGCTGCATGGGATGCTGTGCGACATCCGATTCTCTGGACTTGGACCACGGAGTTTCCAAAGGGTGATGTGGTGCAGAGTGAGGGCTTGTTCTCTGCCGGTCTGGTAGTTACAGGCTTGGTGCATTGTGCCCTTTTTCCCGCCGCTGGTTGCAGATCTCTCTACTTACCGGAGCTGAACGCTTGAGGAGAAGTCCACGAGGTAAGTGTCCCAGTAGGGCTCCATAGTGCAAGTGCACGGCTGGAGCTTATGGGTGGCTGATCCTGCAGTGCTATTGAGCCACGTTGGATGCGGCGTTTGTGGGGTAGGTATCTCCCGCTGAGATCATAGTTAGGTGCGTGTTCTCCGCCATTTTAAATTCTGCCTCTGGCAGTACTGTGAGGCCTCAGTCCCAATCGTGGCGGTCAGGGTTTCAGGGTTTCAGGGTGAGGACCGGGATCACCCCCCCGGTCCAGTGGGGGGGGAACGGAGCCGGTTCCTCGAGGGCCTAGGCCCCAGGCTGGGTACTGTTCGGCGGGATAGCGGGGCGGCGGCCGTCCGCTCCACTCACCGCCGGAGTAGGCCTCAATTGCAGCATCGAAGGTTTCCCTCCCAGGGGACTAAAACTCAACGAGCTAGCCTCTCCCTGGGTCCAGGGCACTATGCCCGTCGAGGGCCGCCGTTGCTGGTCGAAATACTCGGCAAAAGCTGCAGTTTAATTGCTGAAAGCCTCAGGTTTTGCTGGAGCTGGTCTGTCTTGCGACCGTCCAGCTCGGCGGTCAGGCCCCGCCCCCCCTTCAGCCTTTTTATACGAGGGTCCCTCAACAGGCAAGACAGCATGAAAGACCCCATTTGCACAAGGTTGGATGCCGAGCTACTTATGTCCTGTTCCTCGTCCTCAGTGATCTCTCTGAAGGTATGTTCTTCCCCCCAGCCACGTACAACACCACGGGTACCAGACAGGTGACAACGAGCACCCTGGGATGCCTGTTGTGGTTGGTCTTCCTCCTCCTCCTCAAAGCCACATTCCTCCTCTGACTCCTCTTCCTCACAATCCTCTTCCAGCGTTGCCGCAGGTCCAGCAAGCGATGCTGATAAGGCTGTTTCTGGTGGTGATGGTGACCACAACTCTTCCTCTTCACGCTCATCTACGGCCTGATCCAGCACTCTTCGCAAGGCACGCTCCAGGAAGAAAACAAATGGTATGATGTCAATGATGGTGCCTTCAGTGCGACTGACTAGGGTTGTCACCTCCTCAAAAGGACGCATGAGCCTACAGGCATTGCGCATGAGCGTCCAGTAACATGGCAAAAAAATTCCCAGCTCCGCAGAGGCTGTCCTAGCACTGCTGCTTGTACTCATGTGTTGATTCCATAGGCGTTTGTGATGTGCGATCATGTGCCTTCGCAAAGCAGTTGTACCTAGGTGGGTGTTGGACTTCCCACGACTCAGTTTCTTTTGGCACAGGTTGCAAATGGCATCGCTGTTGTCAGAGGCAGACACACAAAAAAAATGCCACACTGCTGAGCTCTGCAATGACGGCATTCTGGTGGTGGCAACAGCATGCGTTGATTGGCATGCTGTCTGGCTGACCCCGGGTGCCGATGCATGCTGTCTGACTGTGCCACTACCTCCCCCTGCTTCCAACTCGTCTGGACAGTGCCCTGGCAGACCCTGAAACGCACACTAGTAAAGGAAACTGACCGCTATTATATTACAGTCCAAAAAGTTTTGTTTTTGTTAAATGCAAGCTATTGGGACACCAGTGAGTGAGTGGTGGCACTGGGCAGGCCCTGAAACGCACACTCGTGAAGGAAACTGACTGCTAGTATATTACAGTCAAAAAGTTTTGTTTTTGTTAAATGCAAGCTATTGGGACACCAGTGAGTGAGTGGTGGCACTGGGCAGGCCCTGAAACGCACACTCGTGAAGGAAACTGACTGCTATTATATTACAGTCCAAAAAGGTTTTTTTTTGTTAAATGCCAGCTATTGTGACACCAGTGAGTGAGTGGTGGCACTGGGCAAGTGGGCACAGTATACGCTGTGAGCCTGACACACACGCTGGCAGACAACTAACTGCTATTCAATCTATTACAGTCAAAATTGTATTTTTTTAAAAATGTACACTACTGTGACAACAGATATGAGTGGCACTGATGTGACACTGTGCCCTGGCAGGCCCTGAAACGCACACTCGTGAAGGAAACTGACTGCTATTACATTACAGTCCAAAAAGTTATTTTTTTATTAAATGCAAGCTATTGGGACACCAGATATGAGTGAGTGGTGGCACTGGGCAGGCCCTGAAACGCACACTAGTGAAGGAAACTGACTGCTATTATATTACAGTCCAAAAAGTTTAGTTTTTTTAAAATGCAAGCTATTGGGACACCAGATATGAGTGAGTGGTGGCACTGGGCAGGCCCTGAAACGCACACTCGTGAAGGAAACTGACTGCTATTATATTACAGTCCAGAAAGGTTTTTTTTTGTTAAATGCCAGCTATTGTGACACCAGTGAGTGAGTGGTGGCACTGGGCAAGTGGGCACAGTATACGCTGTGAGCCTGACACACACGCTGGCAGACAACTAACTGCTATTCAATCTATTACAGTCAAAAAAAATTTTTTATTTTTTTTTAAATGTACACTACTGTTACACCAGATATGAGTTGCACTGGTGTGACACTGTGCCCTGGCAGGCCCTGAAACGCACACTAGTGAAGGAAACTGACTCCTATTATATTACAGTCCAAAAAGTTTTTGTTTTTTTAAATGCAAGCTATTGTGACAACAGTGAGTGAGTGGTGGCACTGGGCAGGCTCTGAAACGCACACTAGTAAAGGAAACTGACTGCTATTATATTACAGTCAAAAAGTTTTGTTTTTGTTAAATGCAAGCTATTGGGACACCAGTGAGTGAGTGGTGGCACTGGGCAGGCCCTGAAACGCACACTCGTGAAGGAAACTGACTGCTATTATATTACAGTCCAAAAAGGTTTTTTTTTGTTAAATGCCAGCTATTGTGACACCAGTGAGTGAGTGGTGGCACTGGGCAAGTGGGCACAGTATACGCTGTGAGCCTGACACACACGCTGGCAGACAACTAACTGCTATTCAATCTATTACAGTCAAAATGTTATTTTTTTTTTAAAATGTACACTACTGTTACATCAGATATGAGATGCACTGGTGTGACACTGTGCCCTGGCAGGCCCTGAAACGCACACTAGTGAAGGAAACTGACTGCTATTATATTACAGTCCCAAAATTTTTTTTTGTTAAATGCAAGCTATTGTGACACCAGATATGAGTGGTGGCACTGGGCAAGTGGGCACAATATATGCTACGAGCCTGACACACACGCTGGCAGACAACTAACTGCTATTCAATCTATTACAGTCAAAATTGTATTTTATTAAAAATGTACACTACTGTGACAACAGATATGAGTGGCACTGGTGTGACACTGTGCCCTGGCAGGCCCTGAAACGCACACTCGTGAAGGAAACTGACTGCTATTATATTACAGTCCAAAAAGTTGTTTTGTTTGTTAAATGCAAGCTATTGTGACACCAGTGAGTAAGTGGTGGCACTGGGCAGACCATGAAAGGCACACTAGTGAAGGAAATGGACTGCAATTATACTACATTAAAAAAAGTGTGTGTATACAAACTGGAGGAGCCATGACTGTCCAATTTCAAATACCGTATATACTCGAGTATAAGCCGAGTTTTTCAGCACATTTTTTGGCTTATACTCGAGTCCCTGTCTGTATTATGGCAATTTACATTGCCATAATACAGACTGGGGGCTGTGGGGGCTGCAGAGCGTTTACTTACCTCTCCTGCAGCTCCTGTCAGCTCCCTTCTCCTCCGCGCCGGTCCGTGCACCTCCCTCTGTCAGCTCCCAGTGTAAGTCTCGCGAGAGCCGCGGGGTCATAGTGCGTCTCTCGTGAGACTTACACTGGGAGCTGACAGAGGGAGCTGCACGGACCGGCGCGGAGGAGAAGGGAGCTGACAGGAGCTGCAGGAGGGGTAAGTAAACTCTCTGCCAGCCCCCCTCCTACACAGTGCCCATCCACTGGACCACCAGGGAGTGAGAGCCCCCCTCCCTGCCATGTATCAAGCAGGGAGGGGGGACGAAAAAAATAAATTTAAAAATAATAATAAAATAAAAAATAAATAAATAATATAACAAAAAAAATGTAAAATAATAATTAAAAAAAAAATAATAAAAATGACCATCCCCCACCAAGGCTCTGCAACACATACACAACCACACACTGCATCACACACACTTACACTGCACTCATACACACACACTGCATTCATACACACACACTGCACTCATAAACACACTGCATCACACACACACACTGCATTTACCAGTAGCTGCTGCATTTCCCACCCTAGTCTTATACTCAAGTCAATAAGTTTTCCCAGTTTTTTGGGGTAAAATTAGGGGCCTCGGCTTATATTCGGCTCGGCTTATACTCGAGTATATACGGTAACAAAACTTAACTAGAAAAAGAGAAGAAACTCAGGAAATCTTGTCTGGTGCTGGTAGTCCAATCAAAAGAGATAATTGCAATTTGCACTACTCCTGTTATTTTTAGAATATTTTTTTATTTTTTGTAAAAGTTTTATATATGATGGAAATTAACGTAATGATATCTGGTCAAGATGATTACGTGTGATGTGTGTGATCAGAATGATTGATTGCCAAGTATCATCAATAATAGGTTTCCATGTATTTTCCACACATTGTCCATTACAAGTAACAGTCAAAAAGAATACAAAGATGGTTCGAAATCTATGCCAAGATCTCAAACTTCAAGATCAACCACACCAAATCCAACCTGCTCAATATCAATAGAACAGAGCTGAAGTTCTGCGCCAAAACTTCAATTTTCACTGGTCCGACAAAGCAATCAAATACCTGGGGACTTGGATATCCCGAGATCTCACATACGTATACCAACTTAACTTCCCTCCGATGCTCAACAACTTTAAGAAAAATCTTGGACACATCGCTGTACTAAAGATTAATCTCCTGCCTCGCATCTTGTACCTTTTCGAAACACTTCCCATGAAGCTCCTGACAGCATACTTTACGTCATTGAGGTCACTGATAATCAAGTACATATAGGGTCAGGGCACGCCGAGATTGAAATATCAAACACTAACGCGAGCGAAACTTGAAGGAGGTCTGGCGGTCCCTGACTTTACTACTGGGCTTCCCACTTATAACGAACGTTGGAATGGGTGAAGGATGGCGTAATTAAGCCATGGAAGGAGATAGGACAAGGTCAAACTGGCGGTTCCCTGAAAGCGCTAACTTGGATGAACCCGCCAACAGGAAGATGTATCTCACAACACCAACCACTAGTGAAGGCCACCCTGGAAGTATGGCACAGGCCGGCCTCACAGATGGGCCTCTCCTCCTTCCCTTCCCCCTGTACCCTATCACGAACAACCCAGGTGCATTTACATGCCTAACTTCATTGACACACATTCAAGTTAGGCACATCCTACACAGACTGAAATACGAACAAATTTGACAGTTCCTGAATAGCATCCTACAGAAACCCAACCTCAGCAGGCCACTGACTTCATTTGATCGCCTAGGTACAGACCCAGAGCCACTCATACACGCAATTTCTCAGATATACATTCTGCTCTTACACAGCAGGAACCTCCCACCACCCCCATACATAGGCTAATGGGAATTGATGACGGGTGACACTTTTATGGAGCAACAATGGGGCAAAATATACGACCTTACCCACTGTCACGAACGCACCCTACTCCAAGAGTGTGCGTGACGTAGTTGTGGTGGTGAAAGGGTTGAAGTACACTATTTGTCTTCACTAGACCGGAAATAATGACAAAATCACCCTTTTTAACACCACCCACATTTACACATAATAATATAACTATTACTATTTTAACGGTGCCACCACCAAGACAATTTATAAATGGGGTGCCTTGGTCCCCCAGGTAAATCAACAATAAAATCCACCAAGTATTACTTAGTACAATATTTAAGGAATTACAAAAATACTAACTAGTCTCTTCGGGTAACGTGATTCTTAACCAGACAAAGGAAGAACTTAATAAATGAATGTTTATTATGAACAAAGAATAGTCACAGTGCATATAACAATATATGATAAACAAGTTATTTACACCAACAACAGATAAAAACAAAAAGGATAAAATACAGAAGTCCTAATTACTCACTGTAGTGGAGTAGCAATATAATCACGGTATCTCCGCTGGTAGTCAGGAAAAAGCAGGTAAAACACAGGCAGCGTAATAATAATCCCCCTTCCCCAAGGACTAGACGACACACAGTCTGGGAGCCAACTGTCAACTGTCAACTGTGGGGGTCCCAGCTTCAAAAGATGTAACCCCTGTTGACCTCAGCAATAACATCTCTGTAATTTGTGCCATTTACTACACAAATTACATTAAAGGATAATATTCCAAGGGTGTAATAATAAATTATACACCCTTGCCATGACACTTTCCCCAAATAAGAGAAGCAATGGGAGGAGGCTCCTATGCCTCGACCTTGCGCATTAGGTGGAGTCTTCCCCCTGGCGGGACAAACCATCAGCATTGCCATGTGTACTTCCCTTCTTGTGCTGTATGGTAAACTCATATTGCTGGAGAACCAGACTCCACCTGAGGAGTTTCCCATTTGTCCCAGCCACCCTATGTAACCCCCACATACATTCATCTTTTCCATAACTCTGGTTCTCCATGAATGGGGTAGCCCTCGTGTGTTCGCACACCTCCCCCAAAAAGGCTTGCCCTTTGTCCCTAAGCCATAGAACAGCCATATCCACAACACACATGCCTGATTTGCCTGTTTCCATCTCACACTGTGCTCTGGTCACATCTCTTGGACCGCACCCACTGCGCCCATGTAGTGGCTCTAAGGGGAAGAAACCAACCGATTTCTGCAGTACTCCCCTGTAAACACACAAAAGATGAGACCGAGGACCCTCCCAGGGTACCTGCAATGTAGCCACACTCTTTATTTATTTTATTCTGTGGTCTGTCTGCTGGGCTCGTTGCACTTTTTTACTCTGAACCTTTGGCTTATAGACAGGCTCCTGCTCCTGAGTTGACTTGGGTGTACGGGTGAGGTGTGATTGTGATAAGCTGACATGGTTCCTGGTTCCCCCATCAGTATGCTCCCCTGTGGCCATTCTTCCTGGGCCCACAGGCTGAGTCTGTCCCTGCCCCCCACTTTGGGCAGGCCGCGGACGGGTCCCCCTTTCTACCAATGGAACCTCTGTCTCTCCCTCACTTTCACTCCATGTACTCACACATACATAACCTTGGAAACTGGCAGAGTCTGGTGCAAAGTAAAGCTCACACGCACTCTGCCCTCCCACACAGCCATGCTTTCCCTCCACACTTTTACACAGCCCATCTGATAAATTTGCTTCAGGCACATATTGGCACACATATTTATTCAGCCCTCTGTCCCTAGAATTCTCTTCCTGCACATTGTCACATGACACCTTTGACACCCCTTGGTCAGGCACAGGATGTGGTACACACTTACATAATTTCCTCTCCCAGCCTGGCCATCCTCCCACAATCTCATATAGCCCCTCACTTTCTCCTTGTTCTGGCACCTGACATACTACTGACTGAGATACAGGTGCACATATCAACTCATCCTGCCCTGACTCCCAGTGGTTTGATCTACTTATGTTTTCACATGGCATCTCAAACAACCCTGGCTCTGACACAGATAGGCACACACGCTCATCCAGCCCTGCCTCCCCTTGCAGTTGTTTTTGCCCACTCACACATGGTATTGCAGGCACTCCTAGCTCTGGCCCGGACTGGCATGCATGCTCATTCTGCCCTCGCTCCCAGCACAATTGCTGGCATTCACCTTCACATGTTTCCACGGACACCCCTGGTTCTGGCACAGATTGACACACATTCCGCCCTCCCTCCCAGCGAAGTGCAAACTTTCACCTTGTACCACAGACAACCCTGGTTTGGCCCAGCCTGGCACGCATTCTCATTGAGCCCTCCCTCCCAGCAACTTTGTATTGGCACACTCTCACATGATATTGCAGACACCTCTAGTTCGGGCACAGACACGCACACATGCTCAATCTGCCCTCCCTCCCAGCAAGGTAGTCTACGTACACTTTTACATACTGCCCCCTGCACAGTAGGGCCCCTATGAGGCTTGGGTTTATAACACACATTACTTTCAGGCACATACTGGGATAACAATCTACCTAAGTCAGTACCAAGTAATACATTTGCAGGGATATTCTCATCTACCCCCATTCTACCCCCACATTTCTGAAACCCTTCCCCGCTCCCCAATCCAAATAAACTCAAGCACTACAAGCCGTACCCCCCCCCCCCCCAATTCCTTTAACTGCTAGAGTCTTGCCAGGAATTAAGTCCTCAGAGCGCACTAGCTCTGGACGCACAAGAGTCACATCTGCCCCAGTGTCCCTGAGTCCCACAGTTACCTTCTCTCCCACTGTAACAGGCTGCAGGTTCACATTGTTGTTGCCCTCTGACTTGGTTACAAACAACACAGAAGATGGGGCTCTTGCAGGTTGAACCCCTCCAGATGAGGGTGCTGGCCTCCTTTTCTCTGGGCAGGTATTACTCAAGTGCCACATTCGGTTGCAAATAAAACATCTGCGACTATCTCCTTGCGCAGACATGGCACTAGCTCCCCCTCTCCCTGAGGTAGGAGCTGAAACAAAAGATGGTCCGCTAGGCCTGGTGATGGGGAGTCGTGGTAGTGTGGTCCTCCAGCTGGATGTTCCCTTGGCAAAACCTCTGCTCCTGTCCACTGTTGCTTGATTGGCAGTGTGGAAATCTGCCAGCTCACCAGCCTCCAATGCCGTTTTGGGGTTCCGGTCCAGCAACTATTCCTGTACATCGGCTGGGCAGAGCTGCAAAAACTGTTCTTTTATTAACAAGTCTTGCAAACTTTCCAAAGTGGTAATCTCCAGCCCTGTAGTCCACTGTTGGAATGCTGTCACCAGGTGCCCCACAAGTGCTTCATAATTTTCTGTGGGATGCTTTTGCAAAGTCCTGAATTTCTTTCGGTACACCTCAGGAGTAAGGTTGTACCGTTTTTGCAAGGCAGCCTTAATCACATCATAGTCCATGTCAAATTCTGCTGGAAGCGCAGCAAATGCTTTCAGTACAGGACCTCTGAGACCAGGGGTGAGGTATTTTGCCCACTGGTCCTTTGGTAGCTGGTACTGCCTGCAAACCTTTTCAAAACTGCGCAGGAAAACATCCAAATCACCATCTTTGTCCAAAGTTGGAAAATTCTCTGCACGTGGTTTGGGTGCAGAAGAGTCTCTGGAATTAATACTTATAGGGAAGGCAGTCAACCTCTCCAAATCAGCCATTTTTAGCTCATGCGCTCTGGCCTCTCTCTCAGCCTCTCTCTCCCTCTCAGCAGCCTCTCTCTCAGCCTCCTGATATTGAAGGATAAGCTGTAGTCTTTGGTTTGCGTCTGCTGAGTCCACATATTTTAACACCGTTTGTAAGTAACAATCCAAAGGATCTCCAGATCTCGGTACATCACGGACAAAAGCTACAGGTATCTCCTCTGCAGAGTTTTAGGCATCACTTTGCACCGCTTGCTGCATATCATAGTCCACCAGTGCTTGCAATAGTTCCTCTTTTGTTTTTCCCCGACAGGGAATAGATCTCTCCCGGCAAAGCTGGTCTAGCACTGCCTTGGATTGCGCCTGGTACTCCATTTGGTAAATAAAAGATAGCAAAGAAAAAACAGAGAAGTGGGGGGAGACTGTTGAGGTGCAAATATATTACATATGAGTTCAGCCTTTGGAAATTGAGACACAATTTCTTTTAGTACCTGGATTAACCAACAAATCCAGCAACACGAAAATCTGGTACAAAAAGATGAAAAATCTTTTTAATTATCCCACCGCTATGCCACCAATTTGTCACGAACGCAACCTACTCCAAGAGTGTGCGTGACGTAGTTGTGGTGGTGAAAGGGTTGAAGTACACTATTTGTCTTCACTAGACCGGAAATAATGACAAAATCACCCTTTTTAACACCACCCACACTTAAACATAATAATATAACTATTACTATTTTAACGGTGCCACCACCAAGACAATTTATAAATGGGGTGCCTTGGTCCCCCAGGTAAATCAACAATAAAACCCACCAAGTATTACTTAGTACAATATTTAAGGAATTACAAAAATACTAACTAGTCTCTTCAGGTAACGTGATTCTTAACCAGACAAAGGAAGAACTTAATAAATGAATGTTTATTATGAACAAAGAATAGTCACAGTGCATATAACAATATATGATAAACAAGTTATTTACACCAACAACAGATAAAAACAAAAAGGATAAAATACAGAAGTCCTAATTACTCACTGTAGCGGAGTAGCAGTATAATCACGGTATCTCTGCTGGTAGTCAGGAAAAAGCAGGTGTGGTGTATCACCAAATTAATATATATATATTACACAAGGTTCGTCTACATTAAAAGGTATTTATTTAGAAGGCAACAAAACAATACTATAAATGTATCACAAACACACAGCCCAGACCCACGGAGCAACAACCCTTTTTAAATCTATCTATCTATGTAGTAATCCCCTTCCCCACACGTTTGATCTCACCCACGGTTAGGCCTTCACATCTAGTAATGGCTCACTGCTGCAGGTCCAACATCACATCCACCAAGGAAGAAAAGGAAGCAACAGAGTGTAACATGGTTCACCAAGATAGCACATGGCGTCTGCACATCTGCTCAGCAGCACAGCCAAGAAGGAACAGAGAGGGATGAGGATAGTGGGGGGAGTGGTTATCTCTTTCCTGACTTGTAAAGGTATTGAATTACCTATTTACCATATCAAAGTAAAGCTTATCCCCCTGTAAGAAAGATCTACATGAACTTGATCACATGACCCCTGGTCACCATGTTAGTTTTATGACAGAATGTCACCACAGCAGGTAAAACACAGGCAGCATAATAATAATCCCCCTTCCCCAAGGACTAGACGACACACAGTCTGGGAGCCAACTGTCAACTGTCAACTGTGGGGGTCCCAGCTTCAAAAGATGTAACCCCTGTTGACCTCAGCAATAACATCTCTGTAATTTGTGCTATTTGCTACACAAATTACATTAAAGGATAATATTCCAAGGGTGTAATAATAAATTATACACCCTTGCCGTGACACCCACCACTGTGCTTTTGTGGACAAGACCCAAGAAACAGCATAAAAGGTTTTATCCTTGTGGTATAGAACACTGCAGATATTGCAGAAAATTATTCCAGACCTAAGTGACACGTGCTGGCGATGCCACACCAGCGTGGGCTCATTTCTGCATATTTAGTGGGAATGCCCAAAGGTTATCCCCTACTGGCGCAAAATCAGTAGGGTGTTACAAAAGTTCTTTGACAATCCCCCTCTTCAAACCTACAGCATACCTCCTGCACTGCACCACCACACTGACAGCCAAATATAAAAAATCCTAAACTGTAAGGATACTGAACACAGCAAAACATATATTACCCATAAAATGGAAGAACTGCGTGGACTGGAAGATCTGACCTTTACTACACACGGTCACCCACAAACATACCTGGGCATCTGGACGCACTGGTTACTAGAGGTCTACCGACCAGATTTTCAGGACATGCTGACATATAGGCTGGAGGGAGAAGATACAGGAGATGGGGAGGGCAACAATCGGGAATCGAACCTGACTTACATAGAGGACTCGGGTTGCTGGTCCAAAGGTGCTGGGAACTGCCTCCCCACACCTTAACTTCCCGCTCTCACCTGTATCATCATAGAAGGAGGGTCAGAAAGGGGGAATAGGAAATAAGACCTACATAGGAGCTAACCAGACGGTAACCTGCAGGGTCACCAGATCTATCCACTCATTAGGGGGCACGTTTACTACAGGGAATCAGGCACTGGGTGCCAAAACGCAGTAACACATCAAACTAAACCCCGTTCACTACACATTCACACGTGGTTCCCCGGAATACACACCGGAACCAACCATGTTGTCTGACCATATGTTATTTGTTTATTTTTTTGTTGCCACGTAATTTTTCACGAAACTGATGGTTAAAATACGAGATTAAGGAGGGGGGACTTGAGACCGAAGCTGAATGGTCGCCATCTATGTCAGCTCCCAACCTCAATGCACACAATCTGCTGAAATCTGCTGAGACCATACCACAACCCGGGGCACCGAGAGCCTTTCTTACAACCCCCAAAGTCAGGGAAGGTCAAACGCAAAAGTAGGGCCTACCTCCCACCGGACACCCACAGCCTGGAGCATCTCCTCTGGGTCACCCGGGTGTGCTACTACCTAGAGGGGGAAGACCCCTAGATACTCACTGGCACCTCCACAACAATGAGGCACCGGTTACAGCTGGGCTCAACAGCTGAACAGCCCGATATTGGAGTGCTTTTGCTGAGACAGGCACCATCCAAGATGGCCTCTGCAGCTCTGGCGCGGCCTACACCACAAGCCCAAACAACGGCACCGCGGGCAGAGGGTTAACAAAACACCATCCTCCCAGGGGATCAAACCCTTGCTACAAAACATGACCTCCAGCAATGGATGAAAGAACTCCAGGACTTACTTGCCGCGGATATAGGCACCCTGAAGGCGGATGTTCACCAAACCACTGAAAGGGTGAACGCCGTGGAGGAGAACATTCTCAAGCTGAACAGCAGTGTGGATAACTTCACGCACACACTGCAAACATTACAAGCAGCCCACCAGGCGCTAGCAGTACAGGTGTCCACCCAAGAGGATGCTAGCGCCGCAACCACATTAAGGTGTACCTGCAGCAATCACTATATCTGAACTGCCACATTTCCTCATGAGACTACTGGCTACCATCCTACCTCTGTCAGTTGCCTGGAAAATATCTCTGGAGGGCACATACCACCTACCGGCAGGGCCCAACTCACCATCCACAGAAGCCCGGGATGTTATTATAGGCTAAAAACTACCATAATGACGGTGGTAAGAGACAAAACAATCCTAGAGGCAAAACAATGTACCACCTTACCAGCCGCCTGAGGACAGCAGGCATACAATATCGATGGGGGGCGCCAAAGGCCCTAAAGAGCAATCATAATGGGACTACCCACAAAGACACGTCAGAAGCAGATATACCCGCAATCCTCACTTTATTGGGACTGCTCATGACCAGGGCCAAGACAAGCCTGTCTCAGATTGGAGATCCTGCCACGACGGAACATTCACACCTCGAATCCTGGGAAGCACAGGCTTGGCTCCTTGAAATAGACCACACTCAAGACCACCTATGCAGGCCAGGATGGATGCCGCCTCATCAGTATATTGTTCTGTTATGATTTTTTTAATATAATTTATGTTTCTCTTTATACATATTGTCCTGCAGTCCTTCTTTACCCGGCCTTGGCCACTAGAGGAGGAGTTAACCCTGCAAGGTAAATATTGCAGTTTATAAAAAATGCAATAATTACACTTGCATGGTTAAGGGTAGTGGGAGTTGGCACTCAGACTACTCCAATGGGCAGAAGTGGTCTGGGCGCCTGGAGTGTCCCTTTAAGGAAAGCCAACAGTCCCCATCTCAGGTCATGGTTTATTTGGGATAAGAGAAAAAGGAGGGTTGCACTCAATCACAAAAAATTAACACAGGGTGCACTGAGCATGGGTCCGCAAACCATACAATCTATATAAATGAAAAAAATCTCAGGCACTCACTGTGATATGTTCAAGGCAGTTTTATTAGATCTGCAACGTTTCAACCTGTACCCAGGTCTTTATCAAGCTAACACCACAGTGACAAGAGAACATGTTTATACACACATAATAATGGGGATACTCCATGTATAAAGGAGTGTTCCAGAAATTGGGGAAATAGTGATTTTTATGCCTGGAGATAATTAGGTTATTACTGTATCAGACCTGATTATCTCCAGGGCTAGGGGAGGGAATTATATGTTTGTGCTGGGTGTGTTTTATGTTTTTATTGTACAGGATTGGTTAAATGTTGTCCCTCCCTGTGGGATGTCCCCTTGCATGAGGACTTGCATAAAAGGCTGTGTGTGTGATTAAAAGCCAGTTCTACTTGTATCCTGATCCTTGACTTTGGCTGTTATTTGGAATTTGTATGCTTCACTAAGGGAATTATCTTGTGAAGCTATTGCTATTTCGTATGGATTTCGGAACTACCGAACGGAGAGCTATCTACATTAGGCTCTGGCGGTTCGGGAGAAAACTACCGAAGGAGGTTTAAATATACTTGGTTTCCTTACAACTGGTGGCAAGCGGAGGGATTCGAATCCCGAATGGACGTTTCAAACCAAGCAAGGGAATGAATGGCTCAGCAGTACCAGCTACTTAAAAGAACCACGCTAAAGGACTTACTGGAAGCTCGAGGCATAGTGGCAAGTAACAAGACAAAAGCCACGTTAATTGCAGAATTAATACAGAGTGACAGTACCAGTAATACAGAGATGGAACAAGAGGAAGAAACCGTGATGCAGAAGGACATCAGATGGATGCTCAGTCTATTGGGACCCAACCCAGCTACAGAGGCGGTTCTGCAGGTCATGGCACAAGCCAGGCAATCGCAGAAAGAGTGAGAGGACCGAGACAGACCGTCACAGGGGGATTTGCTACACTCCCCGGGAAGTACTAATGACCTACCAAAGAAGGTAAATTATGCAGCATTTAAATCGTTCAATGACAATGAAATGGAAATTGACAGTTACTTACAAGACTTTGAACGTCACTGGAGGGATTAGACTCCAAAAAGACTCCAAAAAATGGGCTGCAGTAATTAGCAGTAAATTGTCAGGTAGAGCAGCAGAGGCGTTGCGAGCAGTACCTGAGGGGGACATACATGATTATGAAAAAATAAAATACATTTTGTTGGCCAGATATGCCGTAACCCCTGAGGCATACCGGAAAAAGTTTAGAGATCTGCGGAAGACGGGGAGAGATTCCCATACTGAATGGGCTTTCGGCTACACAGGGCCGCCCGTAATTGGATGAAGGGCTGCCAAGCAACTACCCTGGAGGATGCTTTACAACTGATGTTATTGGAGCAATTTTTTAATCACACTGCAGAGGATATTAAAGACTGGGTTAGAAAGCCGCCAGGTTAGCGGATGAATATCAGGATAACAGGAGGAAGGAACAAGGGGTGAGCAGACCACCTTTTAAGCCTAACTACACGGCTCCAGCAACCCCTACCCCTCCTAGAACCTCCATTAGCAACCACCCACTAAGCCCAGCAATACCATCTCGACCCCCTGCAACGTGCCATTATTGCAAACAACCTGGTCATTATAAAAACTAGTGGCCTCGCTTGAACCGGGGATGCTGGGAAAGGCAACCACCACAACAACCCAGGGCAGCCGCTAATTGTGTGCAACAAGAAAGCACAACCTATGTCCCTAACCAGGAAGAACAGTGGAGTGTATTACATGAGGTCAACCCAGTGCAAGCCGGGGGTGACAACCGGGACCACCACCGCCAATGGATTACCGTAGATGGCGTGGGGGCTCGGGCGCTGAGAGACTCTGGGGCTACTTTGACTGTGGTACAACCTCACACGATCAGGACTCAAACCCGCACCGGACGTACAGTCGCTGTGAGGGTGGCTGGGGGTGCTATACACAAACTGCCCACCGCCAATGTCCTTGTCAACTGGGGTTCGGGGTCCAAACAGCTGGAGGTCGGGATTATGCAGGAACTACCAGCTGAGGTGTTGTTGGGGAATGATGTCGCATGCTTAACCTCCCAACGAGCCGGGACACCCCTTCAGAGGCATACCCGGTTACCACCCGAGCTCAAGCCAGGCTGGAAGCACTGCTGCACTCTGAGGAAAACCAGGTAGGAGTTGAAATACCCACCTTTCACCTTTTTGGGATACCCCCAAAGGTTTTGAACAAGAGCAGCATACAGACCCCACACTAGAGGGATATAGGAAGGCAGTGGCCGTTACCCCAGGAAACAACCCGCACGAAAGGTTTGAGTGGCATATGGGATTGCTGTACCGAGTAACAGGGGGGGTGGGACAGGGGGCCACTCAGGTCACCAAAAGACAGTTAATTGTACCCCGTAAATTTCGGTTATTAAATTTCAGTCATGACATCCCCCTAGCAGGACACCTAGGGGTCAAAAAGACAAGGGACTGGTTAACCCAAACGTTTTTCTGGCCTAGGGTCACACAGGACCTCAAGTATTATTGTAGGACATGCGACATATGTCAAAAGATAGGGAAAAGAGGTGACCTTCAGAAGGCCAAACTCCACCCATTGCCCATTATAGAGCAGCCCTTTCACCGAGTAGCGGTGGACTTGATAGGACCCCTCAGCCGACCCAGCCAGTCTGGCAAAAAGTTCATCCTAACTGTAGTGGACTACGCCACTAGATACCCAGAGGCAGTCGCCCTCACAAACATAGAGGCAGAGACCGTGGCAGAGGCCCTCATTAAAATATTCACCCGGGAAGGTTTTCCCCAGGAAATCCTATCCGATCGGGGAACTCAGTTCACGGCAATCCTGACACAACAATTGTGGCAGAGCTGTGGAGTGAAAACCCTATTCAGCGCCCCCTATCATCCCCAGACCCACGGGCTCTGTGAACGTTTCAATGGCACCCTCAAACAGATGCTAAAAACCTTTGCAGAGACCCACAGAAATTGGGAAAAGTATCTCCCCCACCTTCTGTTTGCCTACCGCGAGGTGCCCCAGGCATCCACTGGGTTTTCCCCCTTTGAACTCCTTTTCGGGAGAAAAGTTTGGGGCCTACTAGATCTCATACGGGAACACTGGGAGGGCAAGGCAGATGAGGGGGGAGTTCCTATCGTCTAGTATGTTCTGGAGTTCTGGGACCGTCTGCGGGCTCTCACCGAATCTGTTCGGGAGAACCTGCAGACGGCCCAGGAGTGCCAGAGGAAGTGGTACGATAGGGGAGCCAGAGATAGAGTCCTAGACCTAGGGCAGAAGGTATTAGCTCTGAGGCCAGTTAAGAAAGACAAGCTGCAAGCAGCCTGGCAGGGACCTTTTAAGGTAGTAGAACGTATTATGTGGGGATATTTATGGGATAATAATGTAAACAGATGAGAAATTGCCCACGATTTTCAATTCTCAGATCCCTAATCGTTATCGTGTTAAATGAAATGTATAACCATATACCGGTAATTAAAAATCACAAATTGTTATAAAAATAGATATTTATTTCTTAACAATTTAAATAATAATGATGAGTAACATGCATGATAATAATCAATGGAATTCTAGTATAACATAAATATGTAATACAATATGGTAATTTAAAACAACATTTCCTAATGACTAAGACGTAGTTTAAGTCTAAAGCATTAGTTGTCAAGATTGATTTACGATGGGCTTCACAGAGACAAAGAATGTGAAGTTTCAGTGTGCAGAGATCGTAAAGAAACTTTCAGTGTAGGGCAATAGAACTTAGCTAGCAGTTAGAAATAACCCTTTCAATGCTGGCTAGACCTCTTCTAGGGATTTAAGATCTACTCCTATGTAATATTAATAAATAACATTTAACCAGTCATCAACCATTTCCTTGATTTTATCCAATGAGAGAAATCTACTATGTTATATTAGCTGATATTTTAATTAATTTGTCTAAACAGATATTTTATCTTATTTTAGAGCCAATCAATACAGCTGGATAAATGGTCATGATATGCTAACGTGATATTAATCACACAAATACATTAATGATTATATTGATCCCAGCTGCAGATGGGATGCTATAACCATATATATATTCTTTAATAATTAAGATTTCTAAATATGAAATCAAACATGATTTATCCAGTCATATATCATGCTATTAATTTTAATTAATTTTAATTAATTAATTAAATGTCTGTATATTTACCAGTTAAGTAGATATTTTCTCATCAGATATCCTCAGGTAGCTAAATGTCATAGATCTCTTTCTCTGCATGGAGTGTGAGAGTTTCTTGGTTACTCTGGTCGCCCGATTCTGCCTGGATCTCTCTGAATCCCCAGAGTGTCCTAATGTGTCTCTCTTCAATCTTTGAATCTTCGAATCCTTGAGTCTCCTTTCTTTGAATCTCCCTCTCTTCCCTTGTCTTAACTTTTTAAAGGGAAAAATTCCTTAGGTGATAGCCAATCACAAATGTGGGGTGTGGTTCCCTTCTAGGTAACCAATTTAATATTCAGACTCAAGAGGGCAGCCTTGTTCCACTACACATACCTATCCAGGAAAGAGTTAACTTTTCCTGGTGGCTATTTTTGACGTCATTTACGTTATCTTTATGTATCCAATAATTTATTTTATCTGTCAGATCACAGGGTCTTTCTCAGTTTTGTCCAGACCATGCGTCTGCAAGTTCTGCTATAATTCCTAAAATTGATAGTTTGTGAACTAAGTTTCACCTTAAACTATAATGGGACGTTGTACAATATCGAAAGTAAAATTTAATTGTTTAATCTCCTCTGTCACCTAAGTCTGGGAATAGAATTTATACAGTCTGTCCATCCCCCGCTACACATTCCATTCAGCTCGGGCAAAGCGGTCAGTTTTACAGGAGGGATAGAAATGCTGTGTCTCTTTGTTATTTTGAAACAAAATGGAGTCTGGTATGTTTAGCAATGACTTCAGAATATACACTTTGTATTTCTATCATAGCACAAATGTCTGCCGATATAAATACCCTGACATAACCCCCCTTTAGTGGATATCATAGCCAAGTAATTTAGCTTATGAGTAGGCACTATGGAAGTCACAAGACATATTGTGCAATCACATAATTTCTGACATAGGCTCATGCGTGGAATGAACATCTTTGTATATTTTTGTACCTGTAAGTGTATTGAACTTTATGCTTAGTACAATCAACCATAATATCATTATTATCATAACACACCCAATAACAATCTTAACATGGATGAACCAGTCAACACGATCAATAAGGTCAGTATCTAACTCAGAGTATTTAAATGTGTCCACAGAAATGTTATCTTTCTTGATTGACATTTGGATAGTGTGGTTGGGCTTATGGTCCAGCAAGAACTTTAGATTAGGATCTAGAGGGATATCTAGATTCTGGAAGGGATCCACCATCTCAATAGCACTTTCGAGGACGTCAGTGGACACTGGGTATAGCGTAACGTCACCGATGGTGATACGAGAGTCGTGGGGTACCTTGATCAGTGATACAGGTGCTGGTAAGGCAATTACTTTATTAGTCACCTGGTCCCTGCGAAAAACATTCATGTTTTTAAGACACGTGCTTACCAACCATTTATCTTTTACTAAGATAGCATGTACTAACGCATTACTGTCGGTTTTTGACATAGTCACTTGACATGTTTCAGAGCCATGTTTAAGGTACTCGATCCCACACAAAGCATTGGTAGAATCGTACACAAAAGGTTTTCCATCACATTGGAAATTATTGTCTTTGAATTTCTCACAGTCATTCAAAATGGGTATTGAATACCAATCTGGTATCCACGGTTGAAAAGCCAAAACATCTGGGGTTTGGACTTTTACATGGATATTTTTCTTCCATGTACCAACGTTGTAAATTGTTTTCATTTGAAAAATGTTTTTGGGAGTTACATACGGTATGGCCAATAAAAAGCAAATCTCCATACGTTCCGGATCAATTAAGAGAGGTATAGTGCTCCCCATCTCAAAGGCCAGATTTAATTGCATAGGCTCAATTGTTTCTCCATCCACATTGGCAAGCATCGCATGAACAATATCCTTGGATACAAAATATAGAGGTATGCGTCCCCCTGCCAATTCGATCATTCCAGTTTGCACTTCGTCGAGAAAAGCAAGTGTGTGGAACAATATCGGGTCATGCAGAAATAGAAGTTCACGCTTAAATAAGTCATGACTTTGGTGCAACTCAGTGGATTTGGCAATTAACTCCGAATGCAAATTTGTTGTAACAACTGTGTCTTCCACAATAGTTAACACGTCTTGGAGAAGTGTTCTTTGCTCTTTTATCACCTGATGAATATCGTTAATGTGTTGCTTTAGCGCATAGATTTCCATATCCAGCTTTTGGACAGTAATAGAGTTGGCTGCAGACATTCCAGTTGCGACAACTGCACCAACAGTGGCACAAACTAATGCAACAATTATAGCGGTGAGGAACCTTTTGGGTCGGTTACTCATCGAAATAGAACTGGATACAAATGGTTTCCGGGCTTGCTCCAAGATGTTTCGCACGCGGTCTTGTGCTCTTTGGAGGTGCATCTGGTACCAAGTCTGTAACTCAGGAAGCTGCATCGATGAAATGTTGTACGCCTTCTCGATGGAAATCTTGGGGTCCAAGCTGACGAACACACGTCGGGTAAGGATCCTCTTTTCTGTTAAGATGAACCCTGGTGTCTCTTGAATCAGGATGCCGGAGGATGGTCCCATCTCTGCGATCGGGTCGGTCCGTAGCTCTTGGCACAGGAGCAGTACGATCCAGAAACACGCCACATCCTTCTTGGACATCTTTCGACAGTCACGGATCAGGAACTCGTTTCAGACTTATCTACTAATGATTCAAGGTTTGTTAAGTATACAAACTTATAACAGTGTGACATCACTTGGCCTAGGACAACACATTATTACGATTCATCAACATATGTATTCTTTCTAATTCTATTTTTATAACTTCATCCCTCACTACATTTATTACTGACTCCTCAGCAATATGCCTATAGCAGTAAAACTAGCTAGTAACCTGCTTAGAAAATGTAGTTATTGGATGGCAAGGAAATGGTTAATGACATGAACATACATGAGATCATGGCACATCACAACATTTCACATCATACGATACCACGTGAATCAAGCATTCATCCAGGTTAGTCGTTCACCCTTCTGCATCCGAATCCACACCTATAATCCTTAATTGAGATTTAGGATGACAAGCACGCAACTGGTTAATGTGAACCCACTTTTCAATAAAATCACCATCCTTAGGAATTTTTATTTTGTACGCTACTGGGGAAATTTTGTCAATGATGACATATGGCCCTTTCCAAGAAGGTAAAAATTTATTTTCCTTGACTTGATTTCGCGCAAAATTATACAGATAGACTTGATCTGTTATTTCATATTCCTTTTTCGTGGTTTTTAAATCGTAATAGGTCTTAACCCCTGTCGCTGCTTTTTCTAGATTCTTTTGGGCAAAAGCAAACGCATGCTGTAAATGCTTGCGCAAATCTTCGATATACTGATGCGTAGTGGCAGCATTGATCAAATTATGATCCGAAGTACGATATAGTAAATGCTGTGGTAAAACCATCTTCCTTCCTGTCATCAATTCAAAAGGTGACAATTTGGTGGCAGTGCTAGGTGTAGCTCTAATCGCCATTAAAACTAGGGGTAATTTAATGTCCCAGTCTTTACCAGACTCCTTAACGTACTTTTTCAGAATATTAACGATAGACTGGTTATATCGCTCTACCCCCCCGCTAGACGCAGCGCGGTATGCAATATGTAGCTTTCGTTTAACACCTAGAATATTCCACATCTTAGCCATAACTTCGCTGGTAAAATGACTACCTCTGTCTGACTCAATTCTTTGAGGCAGACCGAACCTGGAAAAGACATGGTTAATCAACAAAGTGGCGCACACGGTACTCGTGTTCTCTTTACAAGCCAAACATTCTATCCACTTTGTGTACATACATGTAACGGTTAACATGTATTTGTTACCTCTTGAAGATCTTGTTACAGGACCTATAAAGTCAATTTGGATATCAGACTATGGTAATGACACCCCCCTCTTCTGAAGTGGTGCACGATGGGTTGGACCATGGGGTTGATATTGTGGACAAATCAAGCATCCCTGACAGTATGTCTTAACATCTTTTAACATGTGTGGCCAATATGCATAATCACGCAATATCTCATATGTGATCTTATCACCACGATGCCCAGATGTAGGTGCATCATGTGCGTGTTGGAGCATTAACCCTCGGTATACAGTTGGGACTACCCATTGTTGAATACCATGTTTAGAAGTTCTGACCAGCAACCCATCCATGATACTAAATTGGACTTTATATCTCGTCAAGATTCGTAAATCTTCATTATCTTTGCAATCCTCATCTGTGATGGGATTGGCATTAGGGTCTTCTATATGTTTATAGAATATACCAATGACAGGATCGTTCTTCTGACTGGTAATCAGGTCCTCACTAGGAGCTTCTTGACTCCATTGGACGACATTTAAGTCGGCAGTATCTCTAGCCTGTCGTCTAGTTATGGCTTCAACGTGAATTGAACCCATAAGATCATCAATGTGTAGGGTTTCACCATTGATGGCTGCTTGTTTTGCCAGTGAATCGGCTAAGTCATTACCATCCTTGTCAATACCTTCTATCTTAGAATGGCCTTTGGTTTTCTTCCAATATATGGATAAACCATGTTCCTTAACCAACTCATCAATTTTACAAAACAATTTCCCATGTTTAACAGGTTTGTTATTGCTTTTCAGCATTTGGTTACGTTTCCAGCTAGGCAGATATTCGACGAAACTGTTGCGAACATAGTTGGAATCAGTTATGATAACAAATTCTGTGATACTATATTCTATTGCCATTTGAATGGTCTTATATACTGCACAGAGTTCGGCTATCTGACTGCTTTTGGGACCAATATTGTATCCTATAGATACATTGGGATAATCACCTATCCAGGCGATTCCGATACCTGCAACTAACTTCCGTTCAGCACCAGCGACGTGGTGGTATGAACAACCATCAATGTATACCCACGGTAGTGGTCGACAGTATTCCTCGTCATAAACTTTATAAGGGGATAACAATTGCTCTTCTAGGAAGTCATCTCCGGTGTCATTATCATCCAGAGATGGAGCAGTACAGTCATGTAATTCTGCTAAACCTTGGGCAACTGAGCTTCTCTTATTATGTTTATAACGGACTTCTAATGGCCATCCCTGTAAGGATAGAGTCCATGCAGTAATCCGACTGTTAGAGAGATTACCGTCTCTAATTCTTTCACTCTGCAGATACTGTAGAGGTTGGTGAGCTGTTTCTACAATTATTTTCTCACCTTGGATATAGCTACGAAAATTTTGTAGTGCCCAGACAGTCGACAATAACGCCTTCTCACATGTGTTGAATTTAACTTCAACAGGTGACAAAGTCTTGCTAGCATATGCAATAACTTTGTTTAAACTGTCCTGCTTCTGATACAGAACAGCACTTATGCTTAAATCGGTATAACCTGTCTCCAGATAGAAGGGTTTACCCCCCTCTGGGTATGCTAAACAGGGTGCCTGAGTGAGCTTCCTCCTCAGTTCACTTACCGCTAGGTCCTGAGGCTCCCCCCAGTTCCAGGTAGTATCCTTTTTAAGCAGGTGTAAGAGTGGTTTCGTTATTTCTGCATAGTTATCTATAAACTTACGGGAGTAATTAGTCATACCAAGGAACGATCTTAATTCCTTGATGTTTGAAGGTGTTTTAGCCTTGAGCACGGCTTCAACCTTCTTCCTCTGGGGATTTAATCCTTCAGAGGTTACCTCATGTCCGAGGAAATTGACATGGGTGCGACACCATTGCGCCTTATGTAAAGACAGTTTAATCCCAGCCTCTCTTAACTGAGTGAGAACATGTCTAATCTCTATGATATGCTTATCAAAGGAAGTGCTTTTCAGCAAGACATCGTCGACATATGATAACGTTCCTCTCTCGAGTGCGTCAGGCATAGCTTTATGCATGAACACAGCGAATTCATGACCAGAGTTTATGTAACCGAAAGGCATACGGGTCCAGGTATACTGCTGCTTTCCAAATGTGAAGGCCAATTTGTATTGGTCTTCATTATGGACTGGGACAGTCCAATATCCCTGCGCACAGTCAATGGCAGTGAATATTTTGGATCCCTGCATTTGTACCAAACATTGGTCTATGTATGGCACTGGCCAACCAGACATATAGACGCGTTTATTTAGCTGTCGTAAGTCAGCGCATAAACGCCATTGTCCATTAGGTTTCAGAATCCCCAAGATCGGATTATTATACGAACTGTGCACTGGACGTATAATACCCCTTTCCTTTAGATTCTGAATGATGTCTTGTAGACCATCGTATGACGCTAATGGGAGTCTATATTGTTTGATGAATACAGGTGGTAAATTTGGATCAGTTTGTATTCTGGCTACGTGGAGGTTAGTTAACCCACTGTCATGCCTTAACTATGGTATCCTCTTACTTCCTGGTTCCACGGAGCCTAGCCACACCCCTTTATGACACGGTCTGCTTATTTAATCTGACTGCACCAGCTGATCAAGGCTGGATTATTGAACTACGTTCCTTACTCACAACCCGGCTACAACTTCGTTGTGAAAGCCTCTGCTACCAGACCGGACTGAAAGACTCTGCAAAGTTCCCTTCACCTCTCCTCATCCACGACTAAAGATTAAACACTCTTCATACGCCTCTGAGGAGATCTCGGGAAACCAGTGTTCTATGTGCCGGAAGCTAAGTAAAACCAATGTGATAAGAGTTGCATCTAAAAGCTGTTATTACCTGTCTCCAAAAGTCCTTCGGTAAAAACAATCCTGTTACAGCTAACTTCAACTCATACTTCATATCAGTTATCTGCATCTGTCTTGCTTCAGTTAAAGTATGGAACAGCTATTGTAATTACTTATCACCTAAACCGTTAACTCTACTAAGAGACTCCTTATTGATTCAGTGTCTGCAATTTACTATCGTTTACTCCTTAAAGCTACAGTGCCTGTAATTGTGGACTTCAGTTATCGTTTACTACTTAAAGCTACAGTGCCTGTAATTGTGGACTTCAGTTATCGTTTACTACTTAAAGCTACAGTACCTGTAAATTGGAATTAAAGTCTTTACCTTTTACTTTCTTTAATAAATATTCAAACTATACGAAATCTGCAGTTGTGTTCCTTCATAACAAATGTTTAGACGTGACAGAATAATCCAGCCATTGTAATGGATCCAGCAGATTTCGATTCTACTATAGCTACGCTGAATCAAAGAGTTAATGCACTAGCCCAAAGTGTGCAAGACCTGCAAGTTACTAATGAAAGACTTCTCACTTATATCAGAGATTTACAAACTCATACTCCTCATACTACTCTGCACTCGGCTAGTGATCCTGCTGTGTGTAACCCTGAAAAGTTCTATGGAGATCGTTCCAGATACAGGGAGTTCCTCAACTCTTGCAAACTTTTAATTGCTTTGAAACCTAGATCCTATCCTACAGAAAGAACTAAAGTTTGTTCGGTTATTTCCTTTCTAAGAGGTGAACCTATGTCATGGGCTCATTCCTTTCTGGAAAACGATGACCCCATTTTAGATTCACTAGATGAATTTTTTGAAGCCATGTCACTTCTCTATGAAGATCCTAACAAACAAGCTACAGCTGATTTAACAATCAGAACACTACAGCAAAGAAATAGACCCGTTGAAGATTACATTGCTGAATTCAAAAGATGGGCTATAGAAACGCAATGGAATGACATCACATTGCGCAACCAGTTTCGAATTGGTTTATCGGAAGCTGTAAAAGATGAATTATCTAGAACAGAACTCCCTACTAATTTGAACGCTCTAATTCGCCTATCAATCAGCATTGACAGAAGATTAAGAGAAAGAAAGGCCGAAAAAGCCCTTTCACATTCAAAAGACCGCAAACCTTTCACTCCCTCAAAAGCTCCAGATAAGAATTCCATACCAAGTGAACCTATGGAAATAGGGGCTCCAAAGCCTCCTGACAACCCATCTGAACCAATCGAACCTATGGAAATAGGGATAATAAGAAGTCCCCTCACTCCTGAAGAGAAAAATCGAAGACGTATGTTAAACCTCTGCATGTATTGTGCCTCTCAAGTTCATTTAGTCTCTGATTGTCCTTCATTAAAACGGATAAAAGGCAGAAGGCAGTCTAATGCCTCTTCCATCCTAAGCGTACTTCCCTCTACAGCAAATACTCAAATGTCCCCTATCGTTCTTGTATTACAGTGGGACAATAAAAGAATCATAACCAAGGCTGTTATCGATTCCGGTGCAAATGGAGTATTCATCGACTCAGCCTTTGTAACAAAGAATAAAATTCCTTGTGTTCGTAAAAGAACTTCTGTACCTGTTAAAGTGATTGACGGGTCCCTCATCTCATCGGGACCAATACTTCATGAATCCGTCCCTCTAAAAGTAACCATCAATCATACTCATACGGAAAGTCTTATATTTTATGTTATCTCATCACCATTTTTTCCTATTATATTAGGGATCAACTGGTTAAGGAACCACAACCCTCAAATCTCATGGTTTCCTTTCTCTCTCACCTTTAACTCACATTATTGTAAAGAAACATGTTTACAGCAAATTCCAATTCTTCAGTCTACGAAAGAACCAGCTAAAACCTCATGTTGTTCTGACACCGAACTGGAGTCTCCTCCTCCTACAGTCATTGGTGAATTAAAGAGAAAGTTTACAACAGCTCCTATCCTTCAACTTCCAAATCCTTCATATCCTTATGTCCTTGAAACGGATGCTTCGGAATTTGCAATTGGAGCTGTCCTTTCTCAACACAAAACTCCTCAAGAACCTCCTTCGCCTAAAGTCATTGGAATCTTATCTTCTCTTATTGACGACATTAAAGGTCTCAGTGAAGATGCTCTTGAACTTCCTAAATCAATGAAATTATCCAAGAAAAACGGTCTCTACTATTTTAAAGACCGGATTTATGTACCTCCCTCTTTCAGAATTAAAGTACTTGAATTTATTCATGATTCTCCTCTGGCAGGTCATCCAGGTATGAAAAGGACCCTTGAATTGTCTAAAAGATACTGTTGGTGGCCTCGTCAAGACCAAACTATCGAATCTTATGTCAAATCTTGTTCTGTATGCCAACGATCCAATCAATTGTCCTTGTTGAAGCCTCATCATCCTGACCCTTTCCAAAGAAATGTCACTACTTCTCCTGATCCCATATTGGTCCAGGGTGAAGAAGAATACGAAATTCAAAGTATACTGGATTCAAGGATCCATCGTGGCTCCTTACAATACCTCATCAGATGGAAAGGATATGGAATTGATGAAGATACATGGGAAAACTCCTCTGTCGTTCATGCTGATAAATTGATTTCCAAATTTCACAAGCGTTACCCTTCTAAACCAAGTCATTAGCACCCAGAGGTTGCTCATTAAAGAGGGGGTACTGTCATGCCTTAACTATGGTATCCTCTTACTTCCTGGTTCCACGGAGCCTAGCCACACCCCTTTATGACACGGTCTGCTTATTTAATCTGACTGCACCAGCTGATCAAGGCTGGATTATTGAACTACGTTCCTTACTCACAACCCGGCTACAACTTCGTTGTGAAAGCCTCTGCTACCAGACCGGACTGAAAGACTCTGCAAAGTTCCCTTCACCTCTCCTCATCCACGACTAAAGATTAAACACTCTTCATACGCCTCTGAGGAGATCTCGGGAAACCAGTGTTCTATGTGCCGGAAGCTAAGTAAAACCAATGTGATAAGAGTTGCATCTAAAAGCTGTTATTACCTGTCTCCAAAAGTCCTTCGGTAAAAACAATCCTGTTACAGCTAACTTCAACTCATACTTCATATCAGTTATCTGCATCTGTCTTGCTTCAGTTAAAGTATGGAACAGCTATTGTAATTACTTATCACCTAAACCGTTAACTCTACTAAGAGACTCCTTATTGATTCAGTGTCTGCAATTTACTATCGTTTACTCCTTAAAGCTACAGTGCCTGTAATTGTGGACTTCAGTTATCGTTTACTACTTAAAGCTACAGTGCCTGTAATTGTGGACTTCAGTTATCGTTTACTACTTAAAGCTACAGTACCTGTAAATTGGAATTAAAGTCTTTACCTTTTACTTTCTTTAATAAATATTCAAACTATACGAAATCTGCAGTTGTGTTCCTTCATAACAAATGTTTAGACGTGACACCCACAGTCGTAGGAATCTTTGGCAAAAATATCTTGGAATTCCAAAAGGATTTCCTTTAGCTGTTGCCGCTCAACATCGTTGGAGCAACCGTCAGCTAAAGATATTTGCTCTTCTAGTCTTTCCTGAAATCCTGGAAAGATTTCAGGCTGGCCTATCTCATAAGCTTCTTCAAGCCTAGAAGTTAGGTCAGTTCGGTGTTGACTTACCTTTTCTCTTTGGTCGTGATACTCTTGTGATTCCTGCTCATTGAGCGGATGATCGAAGGTGATTGATGCTTCTTCGATTTTACACGAGCCGTCTTCGACGTTGAAGGGATATACAGATAGGATAGTAAATAATCCTTCTGGGGAGGAATGGAATATTTGATCGACAATTTCGTCCTCAGTTAAGTATTCTTCAGGGATGAGGCCTATAATTTGGTTTTGGAAACCAAATGTATAGTACTCAGCATCCAATGCTAGACCTAATAATGTTCCTTTTGGTAAAGTAACACTATTGGGTGTAACATTGTTGACCATAATATAGGTGGGATTCTTATCAATACTTACCATTGGTGTATGTGTTACCACCATCCCTAATCGTTGTATCCTGTTGGATAAACAGATTAGGGCATCAGAGTTTTCTAATCTCTGACCCTCCTTGACCTGTAGGGGTAAAAGAAAATTACTTGTCCCTTGTGGAATGGTTATGTCATCAGGTACTTGGATACTTACCGCATATGGGAGTATTTGTCCTGATTGCAGGGCGTTTTCCTCGTGTAGGTATCCACAAGGATTACCTTTTAACCTTGTCCACAAGTTGGAATTAATCAGGTCAAGGTGTATGGCAAAGCGATGTATGACATCATTGCCAATGTAAACCTGATAGCGAGGTTCGTCTATCACTAGGAATAAATGTTTAACTGTCTTATTTCCGATGGAAATAGATAGTAAACATTTTGCTATCACATTGTGACTCTCTGATTCGCCATCCAGGTTCTGGATCCACCTGTCATGTGGGGAAGCGTACCTGATCATTTTAGGATTAGCGATCTGCTTTAACAGACCTCTGCTAATATAGCTGTTCTCACTCTGTAAGACCAGCTTTGCATTCCTACTTCTTCCTAAGTCATTTATCTGAATAGGAAAGAATAAGTTATTATTAACCCTTTCAATTCTGGCAAGGAATTGAGCATGACCTGCCAGATCTACAGATTCAACATAGTCCCTGTGGAGAGAAATGGTTAAAACATCACCTTCCAGAGAGACATTCTGGATCCTCTCTGGAGTAATTCTTACGGAATGCTCATCTACAGGTGCGATTGCATCATTCACCTGCAAGATAGTCACATCAGGTGACTGACTATTCCTAAAATGTACCTCTATCGAGTCAGGTCTTTCCTCTATCACATGGCAGTTACGATCAGATTGTACATGTGATTTCTCATAGGTTATAGGAACCTTAGCTTGTGACCATACAATTCCATTCACACAGTCAATAATTGTGTTAAGTCTTCTGAGTATGTCTATACCCAGAATCAGTCGGTTATAGGGGAGATCTACCACTATCACCGGGTGTCTAAAGGTTTTGTTACCTATTTTAAACTTTAACCAGGTATTGCCAATAACATGAAGTGCATTTCCTCCAACACTCAATAGAGCATTGGGGAAATCTCTTAGCTTCAGCTTATCCGTTGCTAAGTCCATTACCTGCTGGAAGTAGGTATTGGATAAGATAGTGGCTTGTGAACCAGTATCTATTAACCCTTTAAAAGGCTGGGGTAGCGAATCCTGTATTTCTACCGACATGTAGTACCTTCCTTCATGTTCTTCTAATTCACATAAGAATTTAGAATGTGTCAACATATTGCTTGTTTTCCATACATTACCGGTCACAGCAGTAGTTTCTACCTGTACTGAGGAATGCTCAGTCTTACCCACAGGCCCATCCTTTTTAGGATTATCTTGAACTGTCAAGCGGGAACTAGTGGTCGGCATCTCATCAGTTAACCCTTTCAGGTCTGGATCCTGGAAACTAGTGGTTGCTGGGGCTATTTTAGCCTTTGGCTGAAATGAAAAAACAGAGGAACACGTTGCGCCTCCTTCACCCGGAAGTGAAGTGACGGGATAGGCAATAGGTTTCCTAACACAACTATTGTTTATTTGACTGTTAGTACCTGGAAAGGAAACAGGGTTAGGCATTACATCTACTGACAACCTATCCTGTTTAGTCACTGTAGCTATATTTGCTGCGGCACTTGTTGTTGCTGTTGCAATTGAACAGGTGTCTCTGCAATTTGAGCTGCCCCTAAAAAAGGATTGATAGCAAAGGCTTGGTTAATCTTTGTTATTTGCTCCATTAATTTGCCCATCTGGTCTGTCAATTGACCAACCTGACGACGCAAATTATTTCCCCCATTGCCGTTTTGTCTTTGCCCATTAGAATTTGGCTGGGATGGCTGAGACTGTTGGGAGTTATTGGAAGCAGATTGGTTGTTTCTGTTTCCATATCTCCTATTTCCCTGAGTATTCCTTTTCCATTGGGAATTGCCTTGGTTCTTATTGACCCAGGGGCGTTTATTCCCATTGGAATTGGATTTTTCAGAGTTATTGTCAGAGGAGTTTGCAGAATTGCTTCTGGCGTTTTCCTGTTTCTGAGGCTTTGGTGTTTTCAAAACCTCAGAATAGGTCCTCTTTTTCTGTTGGGTTTCTAAACCTAACTGAATTTTAGTCTCTGATACCATTTTATCACCAGGTTTCTTAACCTTTGGCTGATTTTCATCATGTGCATGGTGTATGGTATACAATTTCATGCACTGACTGACTAGCCATTCTAATGGTAGCTTACAATCATAATCTCTTGCTAGATTCATTTGTATACTTACCGGCATGGCATGAAAATACAGATCTTTGAAATCTGTGCTTTCATATCTGGGTTTTCTTTGGGCCACGGAGTATGCATTCTTAAGAATTACTAAAAATTCTCTGGGACTTTGATCTGGACGGCACTTTAAGTTATAAAGCGCCTTCTTTGCAGAAGCAACGGTTTTATACTTACCATATTCCATGATTATTTCATATTTCATCTTGGACCAGGACATTAACTGCATAGCTTGAAGACTTTCAAGATGAACACGGCACATTGAATCAAAGGTCCATGTAATGAACCATTTCTTTTGAATGTCATCATACATGCCCAATGAATTCATTGCTCTATCATAATTTTCCAGATGTTCAGATATGTTTCCTGAACCTCTAGAAAATTGTGGGACAGTCTCTCTAAGGAATTTAACAACCTTTGGCGATTCATAAACAGGCGTCGTTGATTTACGACTTCTGTTTCTGTTTTTGGGTAAACGTCTATGCGATCTGTCTGCTGAAGAGGAATTAGACCCGTACAACAGTACAGATGGCATATCAGTCACATGGCCTTCAGAATGGACAGTGCAATCACTTTCACTCCCATCACTCTGAGCTTCTTGTTCACTGTCAAAATTCTGATCAGCATCAGAATCCTGCCAGTGTACAGAACCATGTCTGTTTTCATTCCTATCATCTTGAACTGGACTCTCCCTCTCAAGTTTGGCCAAGACAGCTTTTTCAAACTGTTCTGCCCAAGATTGCCAAGGTTGTTTGGCAATGCCAGGAGATGGAGAATTCTGTTTCACAGGTGATTTTCCTGAATTACTCACCTCATTCCTTACAGACTGTTTTATGAAAACCTGGTCTGGTGTGGGAAAATCATGACAAGGAGGGGATTTATAGATAGTCTTTTCTTTCATTTTTGTGCAACTTTTTGGCACAGAATGATGGCTATCAACCTCACTGCCTGATTTCAGACTCTCCTCTTCATATTTATCCAATTGTATTTTGAGCTGATTTATTTCCTGTGCATATTTATCCATCAAAGCTGTCATTTCTTTTTCATGATCAGCCTGACGAGTTTTATGCTCAGCAAGTAAATCTTGGTATTTCCCATCTTGAATGCCAAATTGTTCACTGTACGTGTCCAGTTTGGTATTCAATACCTTGTTTTCATCTAACGCCTTAAAAAGTGCTGTCATAAAGAAAGGCCAGGATTGTATTATGTACCCCATCTTTTTCTCTATGTTCTTTTGTTCAGCAATTACTTTAAGTTGTTTCAGTATGTGTTCATCAGTCATAAGCGTCCGTTTAGCATCCCATTCTACGCTCTTTAACCAAACGTCATAGCTTAAATCATTTTTCATATGTTTATGAATATTGATTAAAGCATGTTTTCTTAGGTCTTCAATTATTTCAGTATTATCTGTTACAGATGTATCACTGCCGCTGGCCATATTTTATACAGTGATTTAATCTCAATACAAAACTCTTTTCTATATTAAGATTAATTGCATGAATTACACAAATATTATTATTGTATATGGAATATAATTTCAACTTAAACGATCTCAGCAGTGCCTCCAATTTGTGGGGATATTTATGGGATAATAATGTAAACAGATGAGAAATTGCCCACGATTTTCAATTCTCAGATCCCTAATCGTTATCGTGTTAAATGAAATGTATAACCATATACCGGTAATTAAAAATCACAAATTGTTATAAAAATAGATATTTATTTCTTAACAATTTAAATAATAATGATGAGTAACATGCATGATAATAATCAATGGAATTCTAGTATAACATAAATATGTAATACAATATGGTAATTTAAAACAACATTTCCTAATGACTAAGACGTAGTTTAAGTCTAAAGCATTAGTTGTCAAGATTGATTTACGATGGGCTTCACAGAGACAAAGAATGTGAAGTTTCAGTGTGCAGAGATCGTAAAGAAACTTTCAGTGTAGGGCAATAGAACTTAGCTAGCAGTTAGAAATAACCCTTTCAATGCTGGCTAGACCTCTTCTAGGGATTTAAGATCTACTCCTATGTAATATTAATAAATAACATTTAACCAGTCATCAACCATTTCCTTGATTTTATCCAATGAGAGAAATCTACTATGTTATATTAGCTGATATTTTAATTAATTTGTCTAAACAGATATTTTATCTTATTTTAGAGCCAATCAATACAGCTGGATAAATGGTCATGATATGCTAACGTGATATTAATCACACAAATACATTAATGATTATATTGATCCCAGCTGCAGATGGGATGCTATAACCATATATATATTCTTTAATAATTAAGATTTCTAAATATGAAATCAAACATGATTTATCCAGTCATATATCATGCTATTAATTTTAATTAATTTTAATTAATTAATTAAATGTCTGTATATTTACCAGTTAAGTAGATATTTTCTCATCAGATATCCTCAGGTAGCTAAATGTCATAGATCTCTTTCTCTGCATGGAGTGTGAGAGTTTCTTGGTTACTCTGGTCGCCCGATTCTGCCTGGATCTCTCTGAATCCCCAGAGTGTCCTAATGTGTCTCTCTTCAATCTTTGAATCTTCGAATCCTTGAGTCTCCTTTCTTTGAATCTCCCTCTCTTCCCTTGTCTTAACTTTTTAAAGGGAAAAATTCCTTAGGTGATAGCCAATCACAAATGTGGGGTGTGGTTCCCTTCTAGGTAACCAATTTAATATTCAGACTCAAGAGGGCAGCCTTGTTCCACTACACATACCTATCCAGGAAAGAGTTAACTTTTCCTGGTGGCTATTTTTGACGTCATTTACGTTATCTTTATGTATCCAATAATTTATTTTATCTGTCAGATCACAGGGTCTTTCTCAGTTTTGTCCAGACCATGCGTCTGCAAGTTCTGCTATAATTCCTAAAATTGATAGTTTGTGAACTAAGTTTCACCTTAAACTATAATGGGACGTTGTACAATATCGAAAGTAAAATTTAATTGTTTAATCTCCTCTGTCACCTAAGTCTGGGAATAGAATTTATACAGTCTGTCCATCCCCCGCTACACATTCCATTCAGCTCGGGCAAAGCGGTCAGTTTTACAGGAGGGATAGAAATGCTGTGTCTCTTTGTTATTTTGAAACAAAATGGAGTCTGGTATGTTTAGCAATGACTTCAGAATATACACTTTGTATTTCTATCATAGCACAAATGTCTGCCGATATAAATACCCTGACAATTAGCGAGACTACCTACATTGTGAGCAAATGTTCAGATGAAAGGCTGACAAAAGCTTTTCATGTGAACATGCTCAAACCATATTTTGAGAGAACAGAGGATGTGGGCGCCGTGTGTGCCCCCGCCACTAAGGATAGTGAGGGACTACCCCTGCCTAATTTACTAGACACCTCCCCCTATACTATTGAGCAAGTAAGCTTGGGTCAAAACTTAAACTCCGTAGAGAAAGGTGAGGCCGCTCAACTGCTGCAGGGATACCGAGAGATGTTTTCAGCCATCCCAGGCTATACCTCCGCTGCGGTACACCGCGTAGAAACCCAGGGAGAAACGCCGTTACGGCAGCAACCATATCGGATCCCTGAGGCAGCACGTGAGAGTATGCTCACCGAGTTAAGGGATATTTTACAGCTAGGGGTTATAGAACCCTCCCAAAGCCCTTGGGCTTCCCCGGTAGTACTAGTACCGAAGCGCGACGGCACCACGCGCTTCTGTGTAGACTATCGGAGGCTTAATGATTGTACCATAACGGACGCATACCCCATGCCCAGTATAGATGAGCTCTTAGACCGTATGGCGGGGGAATTACTTGACTACCCTGGACCTGTGCAAAGGGTATTGGCAGATCCCCTTGGAGCCTGCGGCCATTCCCAAGTCGGCATTCGTCACCCCATTTGGGCTATGCCAATTCAAGGTTATGCCCTTTGGGATGAAGAATGCCCCGGCTACGTTTCAGAGGATGGCTGATAGGCTCCTGGAGGGGTTTCAGGACTTCGCATGTACGTATCTAGATGATATTGCCATCTACAGCCGCACATGGGGGACCATCTGGGCCACGTGTCCAGGGTACTCAAATGAATTCACCTCGCAGGGCTCACCCTGAAACCAGACAAATGCCATGTAGGCATGGCCGAGGTACAATATCTCGGCCACAGGGTGGGTTCCGGTAGACAGCGTCCAGAGCCAGCTAAGGTAGAAGCCATAGCTAATTGGCCCCAACCCCGTACCAAAACCCAGGTACTAGCCTTTTTAGGGACGGCCGGTTATTACCGAAAGTTTGTCCCAGAGTACAGCGCCCTGGCCAAACCCCTCACCGACCTTACCAAAAAGGCCCTTCCAAAACAGGTCTCCTGGACCCCAGAGTGCGCGGACGCTTTCCAGAAACTTAAAGCGGCATTGAGTGAGGCTCCTGTGTTGGCAGCACCCGACCACACTAAACAATTTCTTTTCCACACAGATGCCTCCATGTTTGGGCTGGGAGCCGTGCTAAGCCAAGTGGGAGACGACGGCATGGAACACCCGGTGGCATACCTTAGCCGTAAACTTTTACCCCGAGAGGTCAGCTATGCCACCGTGGAAAAAGAGTGCTTAGTGTCAGGATCGGGACAGGGATCCAACACGCAAAGTACAAACAGGAGGTATGTACGTATACCGGACCTAGAATGGCCGGACTAACGTAAGGAGTAAGCAAAGAATGGTCTAGAGACAAGCCGAGGTCGAGGGAACGAGAGAGCAGATAAGCGAGAGACAAGCCGAGTCAAAGGGTAATAGAGGTAAGCAGGATAGAACAAACAAGCCGGGTCAAAACCAAAGAGACAAATAGATAACAAGAGCACTGAGTGACTAGACAAGCTAGAACCACGACAGGGCAATGAACAAATGCATAAAGCCCTACTTTATACCCTGGTTCTAGATAGGTAATCACGCCCCCGACGAGTCCTGATTCGTGGTCGGGACTTGATTGACAGGTCGGAACGGATTGTCGTCATGACGTCGGCTACTGAGCGCCGCGTCATAAAAGGAAGCGGGTCCCTCGCGGCCGGCGTGTAAACGGCCGAGAGAACTGCGAGGAACGAGTGAGTCAACCCCTCTGAGAGGATGAACGTCTAAGTATCTCACCTCCTCTGAGGTAGAGACAACAGGTACCCTGACAGTACCCCCCCTCTCAGAAACGCCCACCGGGCGGAAGTAACCGGGGCGAGATGGAAAACGAGAGTGAAAAAGGCGAGGAGCATGCACATCCTCCTGAGGTACCCAAGTCCTCTCCTCAGGACCATATCCCTTCCAGTCAACAAGATATTGTAACCTCCCCCGAGAGATTCGAGAATCGAGGATGGAGTTGATCTCATACTCCTCCTGACCCTCAACCTGAACAGCGCGAGGAGAGGATACAGTGGAGGAAAACTTGTTACATACTAGAGGCTTCAACAAGGAAACATGAAAGGAGTTAGGAATGCGTAAGGCAGATGGAAGGGCCAGACGATACGCAACTGGGTTAATTCGAGTCAGAAACCTGTAAGGGCCAATGTAACGAGGGGCGAATTTCATAGAAGGAACCTTCAAGCGAATGTTTCTGGTACTCAGCCATACCCTATCACCTGGAACAAAAACCGGAGCCGCCCTTCTACGCTTATCAGCGTGTTTCTTGAACAACGCGGAATTATGCAGGAGAATTTGTCGAGTTTGATCCCACAACTTCCTCAAATTGGCAACATGAACATCAACCGACGGTACCCCTTGGGAAGGAGAAACCGAGGGAAGAATGGAAGGATGAAAGCCATAATTCATGAAAAAGGGGCTAGAACGAGTAGAATCACAAACGAGATTGTTGTTTGCAAACTCCGCCCAAGGAATCAGACCGACCCAATCGTCCTGGTGTTCGGAAACAAAACAACGCAAATATTGTTCAATCTTTTGGTTGGTGCGTTCAGCAGCTCCGTTAGACTGGGGATGATAGGCAGAAGAGAAATTCAATTTGATGCCCAGTTGAGAACAGAAGGATTTCCAAAAACGGGAAACAAATTGGGAACCTCTATCAGAAACAATTTCGGAGGGTATCCCATGTAAACGAAAAATCTCTCTCGCGAATATCTCAGCCAATTCGGGAGAGGATGGCAGTTTAGGTAAGGGCACGAAATGAGCCATCTTAGTAAACCTGTCAACCACCGTGAGGATAACAGTCTGTTTTTTAGAAACAGGCAAATCGACAATGAAGTCCATAGCCAGACAGGACCACGGTCTCTCGGGAATTTCCAAGGGATGCAAAAGCCCACATGGAAGCGTATGAGGTTTTTTAGTCTTCATACAGACCTCACATGCTCCGACGAAATCCCTAATATCCTTACGTAGTGAAGGCCACCAGAAATCTTTGGAAATCAAGGCACACGTCTTGCGAATGCCAGGATGCCCAGCCACCTTACTGTTGTGAAAGCACTGTAACAGTTCCAGTTGGAGTTCAGGAGGAACGAAATACCTTGCCCCAGGACCCTGTCTCGGAGCCAGATGCTGTAACTTCATGATCTCGGCAAGCAACGGAGAATGAATCCTGAGACTCGTGTTGGCGTTAATATTCCACTTGGGAACTATAGAAGACAAAACCGCCTCAGATATAGTAGAAGGTTCATGTTGGCGAGACAAAGCATTGGCTTTAGAGTTCTTAGAACCAGGTCTATAAGTGAGCACGTAATTTAAATGAGTGAGGAACAAGGACCAACGAGCTTGCCTGGCGGACAAGCGCTTGGCCTCCCCAACATAGGACAAGTTCTTGTGATCCGTCAAAATAGTAACAGGATGCAAGGTCCCTTCCAATAAATGTCTCCACTCCTTTAAAGCCATGATGACCGCTAGTAGTTCCCTGTCACCAATGTCATATCTGCTTTCAGGCCCAGATAATTTCTTGGAAAAAAAAACACATGGATGTAACGGTTTATCCACACCTAACCTTTGAGACAAGATAGCGCCTAAACCTGTCTCTGAGGCGTCTACCTCGAGTAGAAAAGGCAAAGTCGTATCAGGGTGAACTAAAATTGGTGCAGAAGCAAAAAGTTCCTTGAGTGTCTTGAAAGCAACGAGAGCTTCAGTAGACCAAGTCTTAGTGTCAGCCCCCTGTCTAGTCATATTGGTAATAGGAGCAATAATAGAAGAGTATCCTTTAATGAAACGCCTATAATAATTGGAGAATCCAATAAACCTCTGAATGGCTTTGAGACCCCTGGGTAATGGGCAATCTAAAATAGACTGGAGTTTATCCGGATCCATTTTAAACCCGTCCCCAGAAATCACGTAACCAAGAAAGTTTATCTGAGATTGGTCAAAACTACATTTCTCCAATTTGCAGTACAACCCATGTTGTAGAAGTTTGCGCAATACCCTTCTGACTTGTCTGTGGTGGGTCTCAATTTCTCTAGAGTGTATTAGTATATCATCCAAATATACAATAACGCAATCCTGTTGAAATTCCCTAAGAACTTCATTGATCAGGTCCTGAAATACTGCCGGTGCATTACAGAGCCCAAAAGGCATTACCGTGTACTCATAGTGCCCATATCGGGTATTGAACGCTGTTTTCCACTCGTCTCCCTGCTGAATTCTCACCAAGTTATACGCCCCTCTGAGATCTAACTTGGTGAAAATCTTGGAGCCTGTTAGACGATCAAAGAGCTCAGTAATCAAAGGAATCGGGTAGGCATTTCTAATCGTTATTTTATTCAAGCCTCGATAATCAATGCAAGGCCTTAACGTACCATCCTTCTTATTCACAAAAAAAAAACCGGCCCCGGCAGGAGAGGAGGATCTCCTAATGAATCCTTTGTCTAGGTTCTCACGAATATACTCCTCTAAGACTAAGTTCTCCTTAGTGGATAAAGGGTATACCGTACCCCTCAGAGGCATGGTCCCAGGCAGGAGTCTGATCTTGCAGTCAAAGGGCCTGTGTGGAGGTAAAGTGTCAGCATTCTTTTTGTCAAAGACTGCCTTTAAATCCAGGTACAGAGGCGGTATTTGTACGTCTGTAGACTGGGTAGAATTAGCCGGTGTGTTAACTACGCAAACCGGTGAGACTTTCTGTAAGCACCTGCTCTGGCAACCCTGGCCCCATGAGACTACCTCCCCTAGTTCCCAATCAATAATAGGGTTATGTTTCTTTAACCACGGATACCCCAGGACTATAGGAACAGAAGGGGACGAAATAAGCATAAGAGATATACCTTCCTCGTGTAGGATACCAACAGTTAAGTTAACAGGTATGGTCTCACGAAAAATAACAGGTTCAGATAATGGTCTACCATCTATGGCCTCAACGGCCAAGGGTGTATCCCTTAGCTGGGATGGAATAGAGTGTTTAGTAACAAAAACTTGGTCAATAAAGCTCTCAGCAGCTCCGGAATCTACCAACGCCATAGTTTTTAGTACTCCCTTCTCCCAAGCTAAAGAAACAGGTAGCAAAAGCCTGTGATCTTTATAATTATGTATAGAGGACAACATAGAAACACCCAAGGCCTGTCCTCTAGAGAAACTTAGGTGCGAGCGTTTCCCGGGCGATTAGGACAATTTAGGCGTAGGTGCCCTCTTACTCCACAATACATACACAACCCCTCCCTTCTCCTGTACTGTCTCTCTTCTTCTGAGAGGCGAGTATTGCCTATCTGCATAGGTTCTGGAAAAGCTGAGGTTGTGGATTCAGGACTTTGAAATGAGGGAGCTAGTTTAAAGGAAGTTCTACGGGTTCTATCTCGAGTGTTCTGCCTTTCTCTTAAACGTTCATCAATACGAGAAATAAAAGAAATTAAATCCTCCAAATTTTCAGGAAGCTCTCTTGTAGCAACCTCGTCTAGAATTTCATCTGATAATCCGTTTAAAAATACGTCTATATAAGCCTGTTCATTCCACTTAACTTCTGCCGCCAAGGACCTGAACTCTAGTGCATAATCCACAAGGGTTCGGTTATCTTGTCTAAGGCACAGCAATAATCTAGCTGCATTGACCTTTCTACCTGGAGGGTCAAAAGTTCTTCTAAAAGCAGCGACAAAGGCATTATAATTATAGACTAACGGGTTATCATTCTCCCACAATGGATTGGCCCATCTCAGAGCCTTATCAATGAGTAGTGTGATAATGAATCCAACCTTCGCCCTATCTGTAGGGTAGGAGCGGGGTTGTAATTCGAAATGAATACCTATCTGGTTTAAAAAACCACGACACTTATCCGGAGAGCCACCATAACGTACAGGGGGAGTAATATGGGAAGAAGCACCTACTGTGGCTACCTCTAGACCTGAACTTACAGGGGAGATGGATGTAGTACGCATCTCTTCTGGTTGATTATTAGAACGAGATAATAAAGCCTGCAGCGCTAGAGCCATCTGATCCATTCTATGATCCATGGCCTCAAATCTAGAGTCGGAAGAACCAACCTGAGTGTTTGTACCTGCAGGATCCATTGGCCCTGTCGTAATGTCAGGATCGGGACAGGGATCCAACACGCAAAGTACAAACAGGAGGTATGTACGTATACCGGACCTAGAATGGCCGGACTAACGTAAGGAGTAAGCAAAGAATGGTCTAGAGACAAGCCGAGGTCGAGGGAACGAGAGAACAGATAAGCGAGAGACAAGCCGAGTCAAAGGGTAATAGAGGTAAGCAGGATAGAACAAACAAGCCGGGTCAAAACCAAAGAGACAAATAGATAACAAGAGCACTGAGTGACTAGACAAGCTAGAACCACGACAGGGCAATGAACAAATGCATAAAGCCCTACTTTATACCCTGGTTCTAGATAGGTAATCACGTCCCCCGACGAGTCCTGATTCGTGGTCGGGACTTGATTGACAGGTCGGAACGGATTGTCGTCATGACGTCGGCTACTGAGCGCCGCGTCATAAAAGGAAGCGGGTCCCTCGCGGCCGGCGTGTAAACGGCCGAGAGAACTGCGAGGAACGAGTGAGTCAACCCCTCTGAGAGGATGAACGTCTAAGTATCTCACCTCCTCTGAGGTAGAGACAACAGGTACCCTGACACTTAGCTCTCGTTTGGGCACTCAAGAAACTCCAGCCATATCTGTACGGACAGCCATTTACCCTTATGACCGACCACAACCCCCTGGTGTGGCTTAACCGGGTAGCTGGTGACAATCCCAGGCTATTACGGTGGAGTCTAGCCCTCCAACCATATAACTTTACCATGCAATACCGTCCAGGCAAACAAAACATTAATGCAGATGGTCTGTCACGACAGACCGAACTGGACTCCTAAAACATACTTTTCTCGGTCATCCCCAAGCCAATGCCGACCTATGGACTTATAGGGGAGCAGTGTGAAGAAATGACTCTGGTATTCAGTATTTCTGCATGTTTCCCTTATATTTCTTCATGTTTCCAGTCGGCAGATGAAACTGCCGAACAAAGACCACCCCCTGGCTCATTTACTTCAAAGCCGGCATCACTTAAACCCTCTACGTGTGCGGCCAACGTTCGTACTGCCGAACGCCACGTGGCAGAGAAAACTGCGGCCATCTTTTTTCATTCAAACAAAGGCAGCGGGACTTGGTCGTCGAGTGTCTGGAACTAAAATCGGACACTCGACTTCCCGAACACCGGTCTCAAACATACGAACGCTGGAACTATATGTACCGATTAGCTAGAAGAGCGCTATTCGGTACTGTGGCGAAACCAACCTCGCCACTATGAGCTGGAGAAGCCTGGTTGCTCGCCTGCTTCCTTTGGACTATGGACCAGACTTTAAAAAGCTTAATTTCCCTGCAGAAAGGCTTATTCGTGCCTTTTCTGCCGGGGTGTTCGGTAGATTTTATCTACCGAACAAACTAACAAATGCGGGACCACCTGGGAGCTGGAGTGTGCCGTCAATTGACCGCCCAGAAGCTGCGGTTAACCGCAGCTTAATTGATAAACGCTGGGTGGCTTTTGTTCGTTTGCCGAACACGTGGCAGCGGCCATTTTAACTCCCGAATGGCCAGTGGTGTTCAGCGCTCAAACTATGGAACTGTAAACGGACACTTATTTGCACGAACACCGCTGAGCCGTCCGTCCCCTGGTTCCCATTCGTGGGGATGTAGCCGAACAGCCGTACCTTCGGTATTTTTATGTGAACTGTGGTAACCCAGATAGCTATGCCATGGAGCCTATTCGTGTGATTAAAGACTTTGGCTCCATGGCGGTTAAACTGTATTCGTGTGGTCTGGGTGCCATTCACCTAATAATGTGCACCCAGACCTGAACTATCTGGGGATATGTAACATGTCTGTGTTTAATGTATTAAAAGTAACTTTATATATTTTAAAGCATAATACTGTATTTAGGTCCCCACATGTGTAATGGAGTTTTGTCTTTGTCCTGGGAGATAATTGGATTACTTCTCCAATTATCCCCAGGGCAGAAGGGAGGAAGCCAGGATGCATTGTGGGAATGTTTTACTGCTGTGTGTCTGTAATTGGTTTATGTCTGTCCTTTGTTACAGTCTTCCATTTGGTCCCCTAGGGGAGTGTCCACCAGGTGGGAGACCTGCATAAATACTGGGCAGGTAGGCCTGAGTAAGGAGTTCCTGCTTAACCCTGAAGCTGAAGTGTTGTCTCATTCTTGGGGGGAATTTGACCGTATGCCGATTGCTAGGAGTGTAAGCTGTTTGTATCGCTTTTCCTGTTCGGCTGCTTCCAGGGTTCGTGTGCCTGCTGTTCGAGAGTTGGTGAATTCATGCAGTTCGGAGTCCGGGAGATTGGTGGTTGCAGTAGCTGCTGGTCTATGGAAAAAGGGGATTATCGCCTAAACGATTTTTATCCCCTTTTGAGCAAAACGGTCCGTTACAGGTACATTTGTACATACGAATGAGGGGAACAATCGCTGCTAGGAGCCAGGGGAATTTGTTTACTATTTATATTCGTTTTTCTCCCTTTTCTAAAGTGACCGGCAAAACCACACAAACTTATGGAACTATTTTGGGCAGCCCACCCACGGTGAACCGGTCACAAAGGACTTCCATAGTTTTTGAGAACCCCTGAACCGATCTGGGTGAAATTTGAATATGTTGGTCACCCAGATCAGGGCTATAAGGGGACATAGGAATTTTGGGGATACTCCATGTATAAAGGGGTGTTCCAGAAATTGGGGAAATAGTGATTTTTCTGCCTGGAGATAATTAGGTTATTACTGTATCAGACCTGATTATCTCCTCTGATGAAGTGATACTACGATCACGAAACGCGTAAGGCGGCATTCTATTCCGATTCCCAAGAGAGTGAGCAGGAGAGTGAGCTGGAACACAAATCTGAGCTGCAGTGGAACACACACGGCTGTCAGCAAGTCTGTCTGCAACACGAAGAGGTCCAGATCTGATTTCATCCGGCCGGTGAGAGAGATTTTTAACATCTTTTGGACCTTCAAAACTTTAATTTGACAGAAGCTGCTCTCCAAACTTGGGAACTTTTATTGTCTTTTATATTTTATGTGTTAGTTATTGACAGTGATTTATTGCTAATAAAAAATTTTTTTTTTTACTTGAAGCAATCTGTCGGCTGCACATATAATTGACACAGTTTTTCTACTAGAGTGGGATAATACATATCTTTCCCAAAATTCATTTATTTTTTCAGTGTACTGGTTAAACATATGTGGTTAAACCTTTACTAGATTAATTTTATTCAGCTATTGTTTCATTTTTCTTGCCCACATATGGGAAGAAAAGATACAAAAAGCTGAGACATTTGTTACACAATATTGCTATTTTGTGAACTCATATTGCCTTAATAACTATCTCCACAGAGTCCTGCTATTACTATTGATTATTCAATAGACACACTTACTGATTATCTCCAGGGCTAGGGGAGGGAATTATATGTGTGTGCTGGGTGTGTTTTATGTTTTTATTGTACAGGATTGGTTAAATGTTGTCCCTCCCTGTGGGATGTCCCCTTGCATGGGGACTTGCATAAAAGGCTGTGTGTGTGATTAAAAGCCAGTTCTACTTGTATCCTGATCCTTGACTTTGGCTGTTATTTGGAATTCGTATGCTTCACTAAGGGAATTATCTTGTGAAGCTATTGCTATTTCGTATGGATTTCGTTCCTTGGAACTACCGAACGGAGAGCTATCTACATTAGGCTCTGGCGGTCCGGGAGGAAACTACCGAAGGAGGTTTAAATATACTTGGTTTCCTTAAACACTCCATTTCCTCTCTCTGATCACCACCTCTTATCATTTGTTCTCGAGTACCCCCCCACCACCCAACAACCTCAGCCTAACCCCACCTCAACTCAGGATGAACCTTAATTCTATTGACCTCCAGCACCTGTCACCTGATATTGATTCACAACTCCTATCCATCCCTTCCCTATCCTGTCCCTCACTGGCCATCTCCACATATAACACTACCCTCACCTCTGCCTTGAACACTGCAGCCCCGCTCCAAACATGCACCTCAAGCAGGACACGCCCTCAACTGTGGCATACTAACGACCTAATCGCAGCTAAATCCAAAGGCCACTACTCCATACTAACTCTTCTTGACCTCTCTGCTGCCTTTGACACTGTTGAACATGCTCTCCTTCTTTAAACTCTTCAATCACTCGGTCTCTATGACTCTGTCCTCTCATGGTTCTCCTCTTATCTCTCCCAACGTTCATTCAGTGTTTGCTTTTCTAATACCTCCTCCTTTCGTCCTGTCTCAGTTGGAGTCCCCCAAGGCTCTGTCCTTGGTCCCCTTCTATTTTCTCTTTATACTGCCTCTCTGGGCAAATGTATTATCCCATTTGGATTCCACTACCACTTGTACACTGATGACACCAAGATATATCTCTCCTCCCCGGATGCTACTAAGGAGCTTGTCCAATGCCCTAGTAATTTACCACATGGATTATTGTGAGCCTCTCCTAATTGGTCTTCCCAAAAACTGTATTGCCCCGCTACAGTCTGTAATGAATGCGCCAGACTGATTTTCCTCTTTAGTCGGTTCTCTCACACCTCATCCCTCTGTCAATCCTTACATTGGCTTCCTGTATCCTATAGGAGCGGATTTGTCATAGCTTGTATAGGAAAACATAGTCAGTGAGGGCAAGTATGTGCACCAGGGATACTGTGTAGCTTTACAGTTGCATGTTAGTGCGTATTATTTAACAATATAACCGAACATAACTTAAGCCTACTACACTTAGTGTAGTCAAAGTGCGGCACCATGTTTGTCTATCTCAGAATGTTATTTCCATCAGAATCTGAGCATTACAACAATGTCAAGATATTACATTGATTTAGTAGCCATTTATGTCAGGTGGTTCTATTCGTGATATAGCTGGTAAGGTACTGCAGTCGCCTAACATGTAGTAGTGGCGCTGTCCATATGCTAACTTCACTTGATATGACATCTTCTAAAAGAGTATTAAAGGTAGGCTTATGCGGTCAATTTACTTTATAGGATCCGTGCAAGCATTTAGTAACGTCTGCTGTATTCACGCAGTATAGACTCTTAAGCGTCTGGTATTTGAGCCAATGTGATAAAAGAAGCCAGTACAGAAAAAATCTACACAGAAGTAAAAATGTTTTCTTGCCTATAGCATGCCGTATAAATCCTATTCTTGTACCGTATGCGTCCTTGTATTAGGTGTAATTTTTTGGGTGTACCTGGCTGTGGTGCTCAATGTGCGGCTGGGGGTATCTCAGTGGTTCGTGTGCACTGGGCATTGAGTATCTCTAGGTGTTGCTGTGTTGTAGCCTGCTTGAGTGTCAGGTTGTCTTTGCGTGCGAGTGCCATTTTTGTATCTCTGCCGCTAAGGCCTATTGAGTCAGCACTTGGTGGTAGCGTAGTGTGGCTCGTCTATTCGTGTGGCTGATTCGGTTCCTATGTGTTGTTTCCCGTTCGGTTATGCTGATGTCGTGTACATATTGGTGTTCGGTATGTGGTGCCTGTTTTTGTTTGTTACTATCCCTTTGTGGTAGGTTTGTAGAGCGCTAGTTAGGTGTATGTGTGTGTTTGTGTGTGTATCGTTACGAACTGTTAGGCTTGTGTCTCCTGTGTGCGTTCTTCTCTCCTATGCTAACTGCGGTGTCGTCCCCCTCTGCGTCTCGGTTGTCTGTGTGTCCATGTTGGGTCATGGGTCTTGCGGCGCTGTGTAGGGTCGTATTGTTCGTAGAGTGTCTCTCGTCTGTCATGTTGAGCGGGGGTGTCCCGTTTGGGTCTTTCAGTCTCATTTTGCTTCTGTGTCTGTCTCGTGTGGTGTGTTAGTGGGTCAGGTCAGGGTTAGGTATGGGGAGGCGGGATTGGTGTTTGGGTGGGGGTTTTTGCGTGTTTCCTTCCCCTGCCGCTGCCCCCTCTCCGCCGCACCCCACCGCCCCCCCCCTCCCTCGTCCCCTCCGGTTACTGCGGGGCCAGGCGTCGTTGAAAGTCGTTTGATGTGGTTATCCTCATCCAGTGAAACCAGCGTTTGGTGTATCGGTCTTTGTGTTTCGGGGTATTCGCCTTCATGTCTTCAAATTTCCTGGTGGTTTTTACCTCTTCCACCCATCTCGATATCGGGGCGTGTTTGCCTGCTTCCAATAGATCGGGATAATTGCTTTGGCTGCGTTGAGCAATCGCGGTATTACGGACCTGCTGTATGTCTGCGTGGCCATGCTGGTATGATGGAGGAGGAATGCTGCCGGGGACCTTGGGAGCTTCTCGTCCATTACTTCGTGTATTATGTCTCCAACCGTGTCCCAAAATGGCCTTAGCCGTGTACATGACCACCAGACGTGCAGAAATGTGCCTGCTTCCTCCCCGCATCTCCAGCAGGTGTCTGGTATGTCTGGATTCCTAACGTGCAGTGCCGTTGGCGTCAGATACCATCTTGTGAGTATTTTGTAGGAATTTTCTTACAGGCGAGCTGAGCTTGGCGTTTTTTGTACCAGGGCGAAGCATTTGTCCCAGTGTCAGGGTATTTATATCGGCAGACATTTTGTGCTATGATAGAAATACAAAGTGTATGTTCTGAAATCAAAATGAACAGACCATGTATTTAGAAATCTTAATTACTAAGGAATATATATATGGTTATCGCATCCCATCTGCAGCTGGGATTAATATAATCAGTAATGTATTTATGTGAGATATCACAAGTTAGAATATCGTGAAAATGATTCAATGCTGTATTGATTGCTCTAATATAAGATAAAATATCTGTTAGACAAATTTTGCTTATATAACATGTAGATTTTCTTAATTGGATGGATCAAGGAGTGGTTACTGGCTATTTAAATATTATTTTTATTTAAAATCACACAAGAGTAGATCTTAAATCCCTAGAAGAGGTCTAGCCAGCATTGAAAGGGTTACTTCTGCCAGAAAGTTTTTACTGCAGCTCTAAGGAATGCTCTGTCTCCGTAAAACTTTGTTTAGATGCGTTTATATTAACCAGGAAGTAAATTGCCACTTTGTATTGCATACCATTTTTATACTGAATATTCATTGATTATTGCCATATTGTATTGCATATGCATGTTATACTCGAATTTCATTGATTATTATCATGCATGTTACTCATCATTATTATTTTAAAATATCACAATAAATTATCTATTTTTATAACAATTTGTGATTTTAATTACCGGTATATGGTTATACATTTCACTTATAACGATAAACGTTCTTAGGGATCTGAGAATTGAAAATCGTGGGCAATTTCTCATCTGTTTACTATTATTATCCCATAAATATCCCCACACCAGTCTGCTTCTGACATGGTCTCGTCTAGGTCTTCTTCCCAGTTCCTTATGCAGGGCGGTGCCAGTATGTATCTACTGGTGGTCAGTATTGTGTATATCTGTGAGATGGCTCGGGGAGTTTCCGTGGCTTGTGTGCAGAGGCGTTCGAATTGTGTCGTCTCTCTCAACAGGGATGGTTTTTGCGGGATCGATCTGGTGTATTGGGTAAGTTGTGCTCTAGCCAGTGTGTGTGTGAATGTGAGAGGTCTGTTCGGGTAGAGGTCCGCTAATGGGCGAATGTCGAACGGGCGCACAAGGACGTCCGCTATGCGAGGAATTGCCAGGCTACCTGCTGAGCCCGGTGTGGGGCCATGGTCACCCGCTGGGAAGTCCGGATTGCCCCTCAGTGGCAGCAGTGGGCCTGGGTCTGTCGTCAGGTATTGTTTTGGGCCCTGCCTATGCCAGATCCTCATGGTCGCTGCCACAAAGGGGTTGGTGATGCGTTTGCGTCTGTACACTGCCGCGGGTATCCAGGGTAGTGTCCGGAGGTCACAATTGGTGGTGTCTGATTCTAGTTGGGTCCATGGTTTTGTGCCGCTGGCTACCGTCCAGCTGACGACTCGTGTTAGGTGAGTTGCGTGATAGTATTTCTCAAAATCGGGGAGCGCCAGGCCCCCTCGGAGCTAGGGCAGGATTAACTGGGTGTGTGCTATGTGTGGGGACTTGCCTTTCCATATACACGTGCGGGCGCTGTCTTCAGTGTCTTGAAGAACGTTTGTGGGGCCAGTATCGGTACTGCTTGGAACACAAAAAGTAACTTGGGCAACAATGTCATCTTGACCGCGTTGATCCTTCCCAGCCATGAGATGTAGAAGGCCATTTATTTAGTTCCTCCGTCACTTTTTTTTAACATGGGAAGGTAGTTTTGTGCGTATAGGTCTGCTGGGTTGGGGGTGAGCCAAACCCCCAGGTATCGCATGCGGTGATCGCACCAGCGGTATGGGTGCTGCCCCTGTAGAGTTAGTCTGTCTGTGTGTTTGATGGTTAAGTTCAGTATCTCCGATTTTGAGTAATTAATTTTTAGATTTGAGATCTGCCCGTATTCCTCGAATTCTTTCTGTATTGCTGGTAGGGAGGTTCTTGGGTTGTGACCACGAACAGCATGTCATCAGCGTACGGTAGCGGTTTGTGATGTGTGTTTCCTATTGTGAGACCCTGGATGTCTGTGTTGCGTCTGATCCTGTTTAGGAATGGCTCCAGTGTCAGCGCGAATAGTAACGGTGAAAGTGGGCAGCCTTGTCTGGTCCCATTGTGGATTCGGAACGGGTCTGTCAGTGCGCCGTTAATTCTAATTCGTGCCGTCGGGCTGGTGTTTATGTACTTTTGTACTCCAGAAAGAGAGACTGACCGTTAGCCTTGATTCCTTGGAACTGTTCTGGGCATAGGACCATGTGCACGGTCGGTCAAAATTACGACTTCCATGTAAATCCTAAACCCCTTAACCAATCTGGGTGATTTTTGGATATGTTGGTCCCCCAGATCAGGTCTATCAATGGATGTGGGGTTTCCATGTGTTTTGGGGGTACTTTTGGGATGTTGTTAAAATGTGTAATAAGTGGGGGGAACTGATTAACAGCCAAACTGTATGCCAATGAAGTGTTATTGTGTTCTAATACAGGGATTCAAGACCCCATTCTACCCTTAGGCAATAATGGAGTCCTCTGTGAAGCACATGGCCTTTCACCAGGCACTATCAGTTGGGTTGTTGATAAACTCCTCCATCATTCCCTCTAGTGCAATCCCCCTTCCCCCAGGAGGCACTCTGGTTCTGTTACATCCTAAGGGATTGACTAAGGGAGGTGTGTCCAGTAGAAGGAGGGCCTAACCTGTTTAAAGCCCTGTGAATAGCACATTTTCTCTCTCTTTTGAATTACCTCTCTTTGAATTCACCCTCCTCACTAGTGATTTCGCGAACCTGAAATTTTCGGTTCGCGAACGCGAACTTCCTCATATGTTCGCGAACCGGCGAACCGGGCGAACCGCCATTGACTTCAATGGGCAGGCGAATTTTAAAACCAACAGGGACTCTTTCTGGCCACAAAAGTGATGGAAAAGTTGTTTCAAGGGGACTAACACGTGGACTGTGGCATGCCGGAGGGGGATCCATGGCAAAACTCCCATGGAAAATTACACAGTTGATGCAGAGTCTGGTTTTAATCCATAAAGGGCAGAAATCACCTAACATTCCTAAATCACAATGGATATGGATTGACACCTGACATATGACATATTGACACCTTGACATATGGATTGACACCTGTCCTCAGAGCCCCTGATGCACACGGACACAGAGCAGAATAGGGACTGTTCCCCCTACATAGGGTCACTTGGGAGATATGGATTGACACCTGTCCTCAGAGACCATGATACACACTGACACAGAGCAGAATAGAGACTGTTCCCCCTACATAGGGTCACTTGGCAGATATGGATTGACACCTGTCCTCAGAGACCATGATACACACTGACACAGAGCAGAATAGAGACTGTTCCCCCTACATAGGGTCACTTGGCAGATATGGATTGACACCTGTTCTCAGAGACCATGATACACATTGACACAGAGCAGAATAGAGACTGTTCCCCCTACACAGGGTCACTTGGCAGATATGGATTGACACCTGTCCTCAAAGCCCCTGATACACACTGACACAGAGCAGAATAGAGACTGTTCCCCCTACATAGGGTCACTTGGCAGATATGGCGTGGTCGTGGGAGGAGGATGACTTTCACCTCTTCCCCTGTTAGATTCCCGTTGTGCTGTGACATCACCCTTATACGCTGTGTAAAGCATACTTTTTAATTTATTTTGCAAATGCTGCATCCTTTCCGACTTGTTGTAATTCGGTAACATTTCCGCCACTGTCTGCTTATACCGGGGGTCTAGTAGCGTGGACACCCAGAACAGGTCGTTCTCCTTCAGCCTTTTTATACGAGGGTCCCTCAACAGGCACGACAGCATGAAAGACCCCATTTGCACAAGGTTGGATGCCGAGCTACTCATTTCCCGTTCCTCCTCCTCACACAGAGCAGAATAGGGACTGTTCCCCCTACATAGGGTCACTTGGCAGATATGGATTGACACCTGTCCTAAGGATCCCTGATACACACTGACACAGAGCAGAATAGAGACTGTTACCCCTACATAGGGTCACTTGGCAGATATGGATTGACACCTGTCCTCAGAGCCCATGATACACACTGACACAGAGCAGAATAGGGACTGTTATCCCTACATAGGGTCACTTGGCAGGTATGGATTGACACCTGTCCTCAGAGCCCATGATACACACTGACACAGAGCAGAATAGGGACTGTTACCCCTACATAGGGTCACTTGGCAGGTATGGATTGACACCTGTCCTCAGAGACCATGATAAACACTGACAAAGAGCAGAATAGAGACTGTTCCCCCTACATAGGGTCACTTGGCAGATATGGCGTGGTCGTGGGAGGAGGAGGAGGATGACTTTCACCTCTTCCCCTGTTAGATTCCCGCTGTGCTGTGACATCACCCTTATACGCTGTGTAAAGCATACTTTTTAATTTATTTAGCAAATGCTGCATCCATTCCGACTTGTTGTAATTCGGTAACATTTCCGCCACTGTCTGCTTATACCGGGGGTCTAGTAGCGTGGACACCCAGAACAGGTCGTTCTCCTTCAGCCTTTTTATACGATGGTCCCTCAACAGGCACGACAGCATGAAAGACCCCATTTGCACAAGGTTGGATGCCGAGCTACTCATTTCCCGTTCCTCCTCCTCACACAGAGCAGAATAGGGACTGTTCCCCCTACATAGGGTCACTTGGCAGATATGGATTGACACCTGTCCTAAGGATCCCTGTATTGGGGAACATTGTCGCCCAAACTAATTTATATGCCCATCAATTCCGAGCTACAAATCTGGACTCTTTTTTGGCAAAGATACACACTGTGCCAGAATTTAAAAGATTCTGGGCATTGACTATGCTGATGGGCATCATAAAGAAGCCCTCCATCCGCTCTTACTGGAGCAGTAGCCCCATCTGCTCTACCCCCATTTACTCCCAATGTATGTCGAGGAAGAGGTATGAAATGATTCTGCATTTCATGCACTTCAGCGACAACAGCCTGTGTCCCCCTAGGGAGCATCCCCAGTTTGACAGGCTGTATAAAAGCCGCCCCCTGATTACCCACTTTGCTGCCAGGTTTGCAGAGGCTTATACACCTGGAAGGAATATATGCGTGGATGAATCCCTAATGAAGTATAAGGGGAGGCTGGGATTCAAGCAGTATGTTCCTTCCAAGCGCTCTAGGTATGGTGTAAAGATGTATAAGCTCTGTGATAGCGAGACTGGGTATACTCAGGCCTTCCTGGTGTACGAGGGAAAGGATAGCCACCTTGACCCTCCAGGTTGCCCAGAACATATGGGAACCAGTGGCAAGATTGTCTGGGACCTGATATTCCCCCTGATGAACAAAGGGTACCACTTGTATACTGACAATGTTTATACAAGTGTCCCTTTGTTCAAGCTACTATACTGTTTTGATACAGTAGCTTGCGGCACAATCAAAAAGAACAGCACAGGTTTCCCAGGACAACTTGCACGCACCCGGCTACGAAGGGGGGAGACCTCAGCTCTGCGCCAAGAGGAGCTGTTGGCAGTTAAGTACAGAGACAAGAAGGACGTCCTGTAAGCCTGTGTACTTATGCACAAAGCGTTGTACGATCAGATTACACACATGTGCCATGCACGGCACATGTGTCAACTTGCCCAACTTCAATGTCGCCAACAAATTTGTTCCGTTGTCACAAACCACTTTGCCGATCTCCAGTTGCTGCGGAGTCAGCCACTTTTCCACCTGTGCGTTCAGGGCAGACAGGAGTGCTTGTCCGGTGTGACTCTCTTCTTTCAAGCAAGTCAAACACAAGACGGCGTGACACTGCCGTATCTAGGATGTGGAATAGTACCTGGGGAGCTGGGGGGGTGCCGTTGATGTGGAGCAAGACGCAGCAGCAGAAGAGGACTCAGCCGAGGAGGTTATGGAAGAGGATGGAGTAGGAGGAGTAGAGGAGGTGGCAGCAGGCCTGCCTGCAAGTCATGGCGGTGTCACCAACTCCTCTGCAGAGCCACGCATTCCATGCTTGGCAGCCATCAGCAGGTTTACCCAATGCGCAGTGTAGGTGATATACCTGCCCTGACCATGCTTTGCAGACCAGGTATCAGTGGTCAGATGGACCCTTGCCCCAACACTGTGTGCCAGACATGCCATTACTTCCTTTTGCACAATCGAGTACAGGTTGGGGATTGCCTTTTGTGAAAATAAATTTCGGCCGGGTACCTTCCACTGCGGTGTCCCAATAGCTACAAATTTTTTGAACGCCTCAGACTCCACCAGCTTGTATGGTAAAAGCTGGCGGGCTAATAGTTCGGACATGTCAGCTGTCAGACGCTGGGCAAGGGGGTGACTTTGTGACATTGGCTTCTTACGCTCAAACATGTCCTTGACAGACACATGACTGTGGGCAGATGAGCGGGAACTGCTCAAGGCGGGAAACGGAGTGACGGATGGTTGAAGGAAGGGGGCAAGGAGGACAGCAGTGGTTGACGTGGCTGAAGATGCTGGACCAGGAGGAGGATGGCGGCTTAGAGTAGGCGTGCTGTTTGTACTCATGTGTTGATCCCATAGGCGTTTGTGATGTGAGATCATGTGCCTACGCAAAGCAGTTGTACCTAGGTGGGTGTTGGACCTACCACGACTCAGTTTCCTTTGGCACAGGTTGCAAATGGCATCGCTGTTGTCAGAGGCAGACACACAAAAAAAATTCCACACTGCTGAGCTCTGCAATGACGGCATTCTGGTGGTGGACACAGCATGCGTTGATTGGCGTGCTGTCGGGCTGACCCCGGGTGCCGATGCATGCTGTTTGACTGTGCCACTAGCTCCTTGCGACGACCTCCCCCTGCTTCCAGCTCGTCTCCTCCTCCTCTCTGTCTCCCCATCTGAAATTTCGCATTGTTCTTCTTCTTGCCGAGCGGGCACCCACGTGACATCCATGGACGCATCGTCATCATCAACCGCTTCACTTGTATCTGACAACTCAGAAAAGGAAGCAGCAGCGGGTACAACACCATCATCATCACACTGTACCTCCATGTGTTTAATGCTGCCTGCCTGAGACATATCCCTGTTATCTACATCCTCTGGCAATAATGGTTGCGCATCACTCATTTCTTCAAACGGATGTGTGAATAACTCCTCTGACATACCAAGTAAAGCGTCTGTGGTGCTAGTTTTGGTGGTGGCGGCAGGCGGGTGAGTGGAATCTTGAGAGGTGCCTGAAGCTAAGCTGGAGGAGGATGGTGCGTCAAGGTTCCGAGCGGAGGCTGTAGAAGATTGGGTGTCCTGTGTTAGCCAGTCAACTATGTCCTCAGAACTTTTCAAGTTCAGGGTACGTGGCCTCTGAAAACTGGGCATTATTCTAGGGAAAAAGGGAATCACAGCACCACGACCACGACGGCCCCTGCGGGGTGGCCTGCCTCTGCCTGTCATTTTTTGGGGGATTAGTGGTACTATGCGTGCAAGCTACTGTGAGACCAGATATGAGTGGCAAACTGGCAATGTGCACTGGCACAGGTCTGCAGAGCACAGGCTGTAGGCCTGACACACCCGCTTGAAGACAAGTAACTGCTATTCAATCTATAACAGTGAAACAAATTTTTTGGTTTTAAATGCACGCTATAGAGACACCAGATATGAGTGGCAATGTGCACTGGCACCGGTCTGCAGAGCACACGCTGAAGGAAGGCCTGACACAGCCGCTTGAAGGACACTGACTGGCTGCTATTAGCTTACACTGGAAACCTTTTTTCTTTGTAAATGCACGCTATAGAGACACCAGATATGAGTGGCAATGTGCACTGGCACAGTTCTGCAGAGCACACGCTGAAGGAAGGCCTGACAGAGCCGCTTGAAGGACACTGACTGGCTGCTATTAGCTTACACTGGAAACCTTTTTTCTTTGTAAAAGCACGCTACAGAGACACCAGATATGAGTGGCAACTGTCAAAGTACGCTGGCACAGGTCTGCAGAGCACACGCTGAAGGAGGCCTGACACCCAAACGCTTGCAGACAACTAACTGCTCTTCTATTACAGTGAAAAAAAATATATATTTTTTTAAATGTAAAGCTTAAGCTATTGTGACAACAGATATGAGTGGTGGCACTGACTGTGCAAATGGGCACAGCATCCAGCCTGACACAGAAGATGGCAGGCAGGCAACTGCTCTTCTATTACAGTGAAAAAAATATATATATTTTTTCATCTAAAGCTTAAGCTATTGTTACAACAGATATGAGTGGTGGCACGGACTGTGCAAATGGGCACAGCATACAGCCTGACACAGAAGCTGGCAGGCAGGCAGGCAACTGCAATTACATTACACAGAAGAAAAAAAAAGCAGACTGATGTTCTAGCCCTAAAAAGGGCTTTTTGGGGTGCTGTCCTTACAGCAGAGATCAGATGAGTCCTTCAGGATTGTAGTGGACACTGAATACCCTAGCCTAGCTATCAATTTCCCTATATAATCAGCAGCAGCTACCCTTTCCCTCCTCTCACTAAACATGCAGCTTCCAAATGAATCTAAAATGGATGCTGGGAGGGAGGTGGGAGGGTCTGCTAGGGAGGGTGTGCTGCTGATTGGCTGGAATGTGTCTGCTGACCGAGAGGCACAGTGTCAAAGTTTGCTCAATGATTACGAATAGGGGGCGGATCGAACCGCCCATGTGTTCGCCCGCGGTGGTGAACGCGAACACGCTATATTCGCCAGGAACTATTTGCCAGCGAACAGTTCAGTACATCACTACTCCTCACCTTCTCTCTCTCTCCCCTCTCCCCACTATACACACCCTCTCTCTTACTCTCAGCTGACGATCAATGGAGTGGTAACTGTATCACGTGTCTATGTCTGTTATACTATGTTAATTTAGCCTACTTTCCATTCAGTCAATGACTAGTTTTAGTAGCAACATATACTAGCCTATTTCAAATGTATATGTATTGTTTATTTGTTTAATTAGCCTCTCTTAATAAATATTATTGAATTGCCGAAAGCAAGGAGTGTGGACTCTGACTTTACACTCAGTTTTTAAGTTATTATTTTAAGTTATTATTTTTAGTTATCAATGTTATTATTAATTCCAAGTTTATTCCAACTAGCGAGTTAAACGTTTATTACAAAATGTATGTTTTCTGTGCCTGGAAAAATTTAGTTTAGTACAGTTCCTGACTAAAAATCTCTCAGGCACAGGGGAGGGTTTACCCTGTTTTGTGTGGGAGTGTCCTGGACATGAGAGCCAATGTAATTATGTGTATGTTTTACTGTGGCCGTCTCTTAGGTCCAGAGGGGAATGCACCTGGAATATGTATCCGTAAACCCTTTGCATGGGGAGTTGCATATAAGGCTCCCATTAAAACAGTTCTCCTTCACCCTCAACATAGAGCCTCATCTCATGCTTGGAGGGAACAGCTATATTCAGCCTGGGGATTTCTATAATCACTATACTCCCTTGGATTAAAATCACTAACACTTCTTTACCCACTGGAAGCTTCGATTGGCGGAGGCACCCAGTTGGGGTGGCAGGCGGTCCGCCACACATAGGTATGCCCCTTCTCAGTCTTTCTGTTCTGTCCATGACCTTCTCCTGTTTGCTGCTCGCACCCGTACGGCCAACTCACGCTTGCATGAATTCTCGTGGGCAGCTCCCTTCCTATGGAATAGCTTACCTACCGCCATCAGAGTCTCCCCTACCCTTCAATCATTTAAAGGGCCTCTCCAGTGCTGCCTAAGGGGTTAAAACCTCTTACCTGAACCCAGCACCGATGTCCCGCTGCGTTGGGTCAGGCTCCGACCAACACACTTCCCCTGATGTCGGCGGGGAAGACCCAATGTGCATGCGCCGTTGCTGCACACGCACATTAGACCTCCCCATAGGAATGCATAGCGTGAGGACGTCCAGCGTTGTCTAAAACACTTTTCGGAAGTCTCTCTAGTGGCTGTCTGATATACAGCCACTAGAGGAGGAGTTAACCCTGCAAGGTAATTATTGCAGTTTAGAAAAACAGCAATAATTACACTTGTAGGATTAAGGGTGATGAGAGTTGGCACCCAGACCACTCCAATGGGCAGAAGTGTCTGGGTGCCTGGAGTGTACCTTTAAGAAGTGCCTTAAAACCAATCTCTCTAGGGAAGCTTATGGCCTCCCAGAGTAACCTCTAACTCACATACCTGTCTCTTGCTCTCTCCTAAAGGGCAGCACTCTACTTTCTCCTCCAGCTCTGCTTCACTCCCACCTATCAGGGTACCTGTAGTCTCTACCTCTGAGAGGGGTAGAGACTTAGACGTTTCTCCTTCCAGAGGGTCTGTTTCTCCCGTTCCTCGCGGTTCCCTCGGTCGTTTACACGCCGGCCGCGAGGGAGCTACTTCCTTTTATGACGCGACGCTCAATAGCCGACGTCATGACGCTAATCCAGTCCGACCTGCCACTCAAGTCCGGAAGACGAATCAGGACTCGTCGGAGGCGTGATTACTCTCTAGAGCCAGGGTATTTAATGGAGCTTTCCGCATTTGCTCATTGCCCTGTCGTGGTTCTAGCCAGTCTAGTCACACAGTGCTCTTGTATCCTGATTGTCTTTTGGTTCTGACCCGGTTTTGTTATTACTCTCCTGCTTCTCTGATTATCCTTTGACCTCGGCTTGTCTCTCGCTTACCTGTCTTCTCGTTCCCTCGACCTCGGCTTGTCTCTGACCATTCTATACGTAGTTCTTACGTTAAGTCCGGCCATTCTAAGGTCCGGTATACGTATCTCTCTACTCTTTGTACTCTGCGTGTTGGATCCCTGTCCCGATCCTGACACCACCTTATTTCATTGCTATTTCCTGTCCTATTGTGTTTTATACCCCACCTCCTATAGACTGTAAGCTCGTTTGAGGAGGGTCCTCTTCAACCTATCGTTCCTGTAAGTTTTTTTGTAATTGTCCTATTTATAGTTAAATCCATACCTCTGATAATATTGTAAAGCGCTACGGAATATGTTGGCGCTATATAAATGGCAATAATAATAATAATAATGTGTTCCTGCTAAATTTAGGAGTGGAAGGAGCTAGACCCATCATCCAGTAGTGCTGCCATGGCCTATAACCAGGAAAAGAAAATATCGGTAAGTATGAAATGTTCTGTTATCTTTATGACATTCTCATTTTGCAAGCGGGGATGATGAAATTACCACTTTAAGGGGTTTATTCACTATACATCACATGATAGAGCATTGAAAGCATAATTACAAGCTATAGCCAAGCAGTGACTATACTGGAGATGGAGAATGTTTTCACATTTTCCAATCTCATTTATCAATTCCCAGCATGTCACTGTTTGGTGAATGGGCCTCACACCTACTGCACTGTTTATATACAGTCCCCAGTCACGTGACTGGCTTTTCCATGTAACGAGTTCCGTACTGGAGGCAGTCTGCGTGACGTCACCGGCAGGATAGGCCGACGCGGTGCATTCTGGTAGTGGGGGGGGGGGGTGTTATTGTCGCAGGAGGGTATAGACTGCGGCCGCCATCTTGTAATTAGAGAATAGACACAGAGCGAGCCAGAGGAGTGGGTGGAAAGCACGTCCATAGCCCCCTCCACACTCCGCGTACCTGGAACAAAGGCAGAGGCGCACGTTGGTGTACCCGGCCCCCGGCTCGTTGTCTGCGATACCAGGACCTCGTCCCCCTCCCCGAGCTCGGACCGGGTGGCTCCCCTGCGGGATCCGCTTCGCCACGGCAGGAGAGAGGGGCGCTCGGCGGGGCGGGGGGGACACCGTGACATCCGCCAGCGGCCAGGACATCAGCGGGGACAGACACCGGAGGAGGAGGCGTCGGCGGGGGAGATCCCGGCCCGGGGGGAGGATGGAGGCGGAGAGAGGCGAGCAGAGCAAAGGTAATCCCCGAGACATGGCCTGTGTCTCCCCCACCCTGCCCCGAGTGTGCTCAATCTCCCCCCCCCCCCCACCCTGCCCCGAGTGTGCTCAATCTCCCCCCCCCACACCCTGCCCCGAGTGTGCTCAATCTCCCCCCCCCACCCTGCCCCGAGTGTGCTCAATCTCCCCCCCCACCCTGCCCCGAGTGTGCTCAATCTCCTCCCCCCCCACCCTGCCCCGAGTGTGCTCAATCTCCTCCCCCCCCACCCTGCCCCGAGTGTGCTCAATCTTCCCCCCCCACCCTGCCCCGAGTGTGCTCAATCTTCCCCCCCCACCCTGCCCCGAGTGTGCTCAATCTTCCCCCCCCACCCTGCCCCGAGTGTGCTCAATCTTCCCCCCCCACCCTGCCCCGAGTGTGCTCAATCTTCCCCCCCCACCCTGCCCCGAGTGTGCTCAATCTTCCCCCCCCACCCTGCCCCGAGTGTGCTCAATCTTCCCCCCCCACCCTGCCCCGAGTGTGCTCAATCTTCCCCCCCCACCCTGCCCCGAGTGTGCTCAATCTTCCCCCCCCACCCTGCCCCGAGTGTGCTCAATCTTCCCCCCCCACCCTGCCCCGAGTGTGCTCAATCTTCCCCCCCCACCCTGCCCCGAGTGTGCTCAATCTTCCCCCCCCACCCTGCCCCGAGTGTGCTCAATCTTCCCCCCCCACCCTGCCCCGAGTGTGCTCAATCTTCCCCCCCCACCCTGCCCCGAGTGTGCTCAATCTTCCCCCCCCACCCTGCCCCGAGTGTGCTCAATCTTCCCCCCCACCCTGCCCCGAGTGTGCTCAATCTTCCCCCCCACCCTGCCCCGAGTGTGCTCAATCTTCCCCCCCCACCCTGCCCCGAGTGTGCTCAATCTTCCCCCCCCACCCTGCCCCGAGTGTGCTCAATCTTCCCCCCCCACCCTGCCCCGAGTGTGCTCAATCTTCCCCCCCCACCCTGCCCCGAGTGTGCTCAATCTTCCCCCCCCACCCTGCCCCGAGTGTGCTCAATCTTCCCCCCCCACCCTGCCCCGAGTGTGCTCAATCTTCCCCCCCCACCCTGCCCCGAGTGTGCTCAATCTTCCCCCCCCACCCTGCCCCGAGTGTGCTCAATCTTCCCCCCCCACCCTGCCCCGAGTGTGCTCAATCTTCCCCCCCACCCTGCCCCGAGTGTGCTCAGTCTCCCCCCACCCTGCCCCGAGTGTGCTCAGTCTCCCCCCACCCTGCCCCGAGTGTGCTCAGTCTCCCCCCACCCTGCCCCGAGTGTGCTCAGTCTCCCCCCACCCTGCCCCGAGTGTGCTCAGTCTCCCCCCACCCTGCCCCGAGTGTGCTCAGTCTCCCCCCACCCTGCCCCGAGTGTGCTCAGTCTCCCCCCACCCTGCCCCGAGTGTGCTCAGTCTCCCCCCACCCTGCCCCGAGTGTGCTCAGTCTCCCCCCACCCTGCCCCGAGTGTGCTCAGTCTCCCCCCACCCTGCCCCGAGTGTGCTCAGTCTCCCCCCACCCTGCCCCGAGTGTGCTCAGTCTCCCCCCACCCTGCCCCGAGTGTGCTCAGTCTCCCCCCACCCTGCCCCGAGTGTGCTCAGTCTCCCCCCACCCTGCCCCGAGTGTGCTCAGTCTCCCCCCACCCTGCCCCGAGTGTGCTCAGTCTCCCCCCACCCTGCCCCGAGTGTGCTCAGTCTCCCCCCACCCTGCCCCGAGTGTGCTCAGTCTCCCCCCACCCTGCCCCGAGTGTGCTCAGTCTCCCCCCACCCTGCCCCGAGTGTGCTCAGTCTCCCCCCACCCTGCCCCGAGTGTGCTCAGTCTCCCCCCACCCTGCCCCGAGTGTGCTCAGTCTCCCCCCACCCTGCCCCGAGTGTGCTCAGTCTCCCCCCACCCTGCCCCGAGTGTGCTCAGTCTCCCCCCACCCTGCCCCGAGTGTGCTCAGTCTCCCCCCACCCTGCCCCGAGTGTGCTCAGTCTCCCCCCACCCTGCCCCGAGTGTGCTCAGTCTCCCCCCACCCTGCCCCGAGTGTGCTCAGTCTCCCCCCACCCTGCCCCGAGTGTGCTCAGTCTCCCCCCACCCTGCCCCGAGTGTGCTCAGTCTCCCCCCACCCTGCCCCGAGTGTGCTCAGTCTCCCCCCACCCTGCCCCGAGTGTGCTCAGTCTCCCCCCACCCTGCCCCGAGTGTGCTCAGTCTCCCCCCACCCTGCCCCGAGTGTGCTCAGTCTCCCCCCACCCTGCCCCGAGTGTGCTCAGTCTCCCCCCACCCTGCCCCGAGTGTGCTCAGTCTCCCCCCACCCTGCCCCGAGTGTGCTCAGTCTCCCCCCACCCTGCCCCGAGTGTGCTCAGTCTCCCCCCACCCTGCCCCGAGTGTGCTCAGTCTCCCCCCACCCTGCCCCGAGTGTGCTCAGTCTCCCCCCACCCTGCCCCGAGTGTGCTCAGTCTCCCCCCACCCTGCCCCGAGTGTGCTCAGTCTCCCCCCACCCTGCCCCGAGTGTGCTCAGTCTCCCCCCACCCTGCCCCGAGTGTGCTCAGTCTCCCCCCACCCTGCCCCGAGTGTGCTCAGTCTCCCCCCACCCTGCCCCGAGTGTGCTCAGTCTCCCCCCACCCTGCCCCGAGTGTGCTCAGTCTCCCCCCACCCTGCCCCGAGTGTGCTCAGTCTCCCCCCACCCTGCCCCGAGTGTGCTCAGTCTCCCCCCACCCTGCCCCGAGTGTGCTCAGTCTCCCCCACCCTGCCCCGAGTGTGCTCAGTCTCCCCCCACCCTGCCCCGAGTGTGCTCAGTCTCCCCCCACCCTGCCCCGAGTGTGCTCAGTCTCCCCCCACCCTGCCCCGAGTGTGCTCAGTCTCCCCCCACCCTGCCCCGAGTGTGCTCAGTCTCCCCCCACCCTGCCCCGAGTGTGCTCAGTCTCCCCCCACCCTGCCCCGAGTGTGCTCAGTCTCCCCCCACCCTGCCCCGAGTGTGCTCAGTCTCCCCCCACCCTGCCCCGAGTGTGCTCAGTCTCCCCCCACCCTGCCCCGAGTGTGCTCAGTCTCCCCCCACCCTGCCCCGAGTGTGCTCAGTCTCCCCCCACCCTGCCCCGAGTGTGCTCAGTCTCCCCCCACCCTGCCCCGAGTGTGCTCAGTCTCCCCCCACCCCCCGAGTGTGCTCAGTCTCCCCCCACCCTGCCCCGAGTGTGCTCAGTGACCCTGCCCCGAGTGTGCTCAGTCTCCCCCCACCCTGCCCCGAGTGTGCTCAGTCTCCCCCCACCCTGCCCCGAGTGTGCTCAGTCTCCCCCCACCCTGCCCCGAGTGTGCTCAGTCTCCCCCCACCCTGCCCCGAGTGTGCTCAGTCTCCCCCCACCCTGCCCCGAGTGTGCTCAGTCTCCCCCCACCCTGCCCCGAGTGTGCTCAGTCTCCCCCCACCCTGCCCCGAGTGTGCTCAGTCTCCCCCCACCCTGCCCCGAGTGTGCTCAGTCTCCCCCCACCCTGCCCCGAGTGTGCTCAGTCTCCCCCCACCCTGCCCCGAGTGTGCTCAGTCTCCCCCCACCCTGCCCCGAGTGTGCTCAGTCTCCCCCCACCCTGCCCCGAGTGTGCTCAGTCTCCCCCCACCCTGCCCCGAGTGTGCTCAGTCTCCCCCCACCCTGCCCCGAGTGTGCTCAGTCTCCCCCCACCCTGCCCCGAGTGTGCTCAGTCTCCCCCCACCCTGCCCCGAGTGTGCTCAGTCTCCCCCCACCCTGCCCCGAGTGTGCTCAGTCTCCCCCCACCCTGCCCCGAGTGTGCTCAGTCTCCCCCCACCCTGCCCCGAGTGTGCTCAGTCTCCCCCCCACCACCCTGCCCCGAGTGTGCTCAGTCTCCCCCCCACCACCCTGCCCCGAGTGTGCTCAGTCTCCCCCCCACCACCCTGCCCCGAGTGTGCTCAGTCTCCCCCCACCCCCTGCCCCGAGTGTGCTCAGTCTCCCCCCCACCACCCTGCCCCGAGTGTGCTCAGTCTCCCACCACCCTGCCCCGAGTGTGCTCAGTCTCCCCCCACCACCCTGCCCCGAGTGTGCTCAGTCTCCCCCCCACCACCCTGCCCCGAGTGTGCTCAGTCTCCCCCCACCACCCTGCCCCGAGTGTGCTCAGTCTCCCCCCACCACCCTGCCCCGAGTGTGCTCAGTCTCCCCCACCACCCTGCCCCGAGTGTGCTCAGTCTCCCCCCCACCACCCTGCCCCGAGTGTGCTCAGTCTCCCCCCACACCCTGCCCCGAGTGTGCTCAGTCTCCCCCCCACCACCCTGCCCCGAGTGTGCTCAGTCTCCCCCCCACCACCCTGCCCCGAGTGTGCTCAGTCTCCCCCCCACCACCCTGCCCCGAGTGTGCTCAGTCTCCCCCCCACCACCCTGCCCCGAGTGTGCTCAGTCTCCCCCCCACCACCCTGCCCCGAGTGTGCTCAGTCTCCCCCCCACCACCCTGCCCCGAGTGTGCTCAGTCTCCCCCCCACCACCCTGCCCCGAGTGTGCTCAGTCTCCCCCCCACCACCCTGCCCCGAGTGTGCTCAGTCTCCCCCCCACCACCCTGCCCCGAGTGTGCTCAGTCTCCCCCCCACCACCCTGCCCCGAGTGTGCTCAGTCTCCCCCCCACCACCCTGCCCCGAGTGTGCTCAGTCTCCCCCCCACCACCCTGCCCCGAGTGTGCTCAGTCTCCCCCCCACCACCCTGCCCCGAGTGTGCTCAGTCTCCCCCCCACCACCCTGCCCCGAGTGTGCTCAGTCTCCCCCCCACCACCCTGCCCCGAGTGTGCTCAGTCTCCCCCCCCACCACCCTGCCCCGAGTGTGCTCAGTCTCCCCCCCACCACCCTGCCCCGAGTGTGCTCAGTCTCCCCCCCACCACCCTGCCCCGAGTGTGCTCAGTCTCCCCCCCACCACCCTGCCCCGAGTGTGCTCAGTCTCCCCCCCACCACCCTGCCCCGAGTGTGCTCAGTCTCCCCCCCACCACCCTGCCCCGAGTGTGCTCAGTCTCCCCCCCACCACCCTGCCCCGAGTGTGCTCAGTCTCCCCCCCACCACCCTGCCCCGAGTGTGCTCAGTCTCCCCCCCACCACCCTGCCCCGAGTGTGCTCAGTCTCCCCCCCACCACCCTGCCCCGAGTGTGCTCAGTCTCCCCCCCACCACCCTGCCCCGAGTGTGCTCAGTCTCCCCCCCACCACCCTGCCCCGAGTGTGCTCAGTCTCCCCCCCCACCACCCTGCCCCGAGTGTGCTCAGTCTCCCCCCCCACCACCCTGCCCCGAGTGTGCTCAGTCTCCCCCCCACCACCCTGCCCCGAGTGTGCTCAGTCTCCCCCCCCACCACCCTGCCCCGAGTGTGCTCAGTCTCCCCCCCACCACCCTGCCCCGAGTGTGCTCAGTCTCCCCCCCACCACCCTGCCCCGAGTGTGCTCAGTCTCCCCCCCCACCACCCTGCCCCGAGTGTGCTCAGTCTCCCCCCACCACCCTGCCCCGAGTGTGCTCAGTCTCCCCCCACCACCCTGCCCCGAGTGTGCTCAGTCTCCCCCCCCACCACCCTGCCCCGAGTGTGCTCAGTCTCCCCCCCACCACCCTGCCCCGAGTGTGCTCAGTCTCCCCCCCACCACCCTGCCCCGAGTGTGCTCAGTCTCCCCCCCCACCACCCTGCCCCGAGTGTGCTCAGTCTCCCCCCCACCACCCTGCCCCGAGTGTGCTCAGTCTCCCCCCCACCACCCTGCCCCGAGTGTGCTCAGTCTCCCCCCCACCACCCTGCCCCGAGTGTGCTCAGTCTCCCCCCCCACCACCCTGCCCCGAGTGTGCTCAGTCTCCCCCCCCACCACCCTGCCCCGAGTGTGCTCAGTCTCCCCCCCACCACCCTGCCCCGAGTGTGCTCAGTCTCCCCCCCCACCACCCTGCCCCGAGTGTGCTCAGTCTCCCCCCCACCACCCTGCCCCGAGTGTGCTCAGTCTCCCCCCCACCACCCTGCCCCGAGTGTGCTCAGTCTCCCCCCCACCACCCTGCCCCGAGTGTGCTCAGTCTCCCCCCCCACCACCCTGCCCCGAGTGTGCTCAGTCTCCCCCCCACCACCCTGCCCCGAGTGTGCTCAGTCTCCCCCCCCACCACCCTGCCCCGAGTGTGCTCAGTCTCCCCCCCCACCACCCTGCCCCGAGTGTGCTCAGTCTCCCCCCCACCACCCTGCCCCGAGTGTGCTCAGTCTCCCCCCCCCACCACCCTGCCCCGAGTGTGCTCAGTCTCCCCCCCACCACCCTGCCCCGAGTGTGCTCAGTCTCCCCCCCCACCACCCTGCCCCGAGTGTGCTCAGTCTCCCCCCCCACCACCCTGCCCCGAGTGTGCTCAGTCTCCCCCCCCACCACCCTGCCCCGAGTGTGCTCAGTCTCCCCCCCCACCACCCTGCCCCGAGTGTGCTCAGTCTCCCCCCCCACCACCCTGCCCCGAGTGTGCTCAGTCTCCCCCCCCACCACCCTGCCCCGAGTGTGCTCAGTCTCCCCCCCCACCACCCTGCCCCGAGTGTGCTCAGTCTCCCCCCCACCACCCTGCCCCGAGTGTGCTCAGTCTCCCCCCCCACCACCCTGCCCCGAGTGTGCTCAGTCTCCCCCCCCACCACCCTGCCCCGAGTGTGCTCAGTCTCCCCCCCCACCACCCTGCCCCGAGTGTGCTCAGTCTCCCCCCCACCACCCTGCCCCGAGTGTGCTCAGTCTCCCCCCCACCACCCTGCCCCGAGTGTGCTCAGTCTCCCCCCCCACCACCCTGCCCCGAGTGTGCTCAGTCTCCCCCCCCACCACCCTGCCCCGAGTGTGCTCAGTCTCCCCCCCCACCACCCTGCCCCGAGTGTGCTCAGTCTCCCCCCCCCACCACCCTGCCCCGAGTGTGCTCAGTCTCCCCCCCCACCACCCTGCCCCGAGTGTGCTCAGTCTCCCCCCCCACCACCCTGCCCCGAGTGTGCTCAGTCTCCCCCCCCACCACCCTGCCCCGAGTGTGCTCAGTCTCCCCCCCACCACCCTGCCCCGAGTGTGCTCAGTCTCCCCCCCCACCACCCTGCCCCGAGTGTGCTCAGTCTCCCCCCCCACCACCCTGCCCCGAGTGTGCTCAGTCTCCCCCCCCACCACCCTGCCCCGAGTGTGCTCAGTCTCCCCCCCCACCACCCTGCCCCGAGTGTGCTCAGTCTCCCCCCCCACCACCCTGCCCCGAGTGTGCTCAGTCTCCCCCCCACCACCCTGCCCCGAGTGTGCTCAGTCTCCCCCCCCACCACCCTGCCCCGAGTGTGCTCAGTCTCCCCCCCACCACCCTGCCCCGAGTGTGCTCAGTCTCCCCCCCCACCACCCTGCCCCGAGTGTGCTCAGTCTCCCCCCCACCACCCTGCCCCGAGTGTGCTCAGTCTCCCCCCCCACCACCCTGCCCCGAGTGTGCTCAGTCTCCCCCCCCACCACCCTGCCCCGAGTGTGCTCAGTCTCCCCCCCCACCACCCTGCCCCGAGTGTGCTCAGTCTCCCCCCCACCACCCTGCCCCGAGTGTGCTCAGTCTCCCCCCCCACCACCCTGCCCCGAGTGTGCTCAGTCTCCCCCCCACCACCCTGCCCCGAGTGTGCTCAGTCTCCCCCCCCACCACCCTGCCCCGAGTGTGCTCAGTCTCCCCCCCCACCACCCTGCCCCGAGTGTGCTCAGTCTCCCCCCCCACCACCCTGCCCCGAGTGTGCTCAGTCTCCCCCCCCACCACCCTGCCCCGAGTGTGCTCAGTCTCCCCCCCCACCACCCTGCCCCGAGTGTGCTCAGTCTCCCCCCCCACCACCCTGCCCCGAGTGTGCTCAGTCTCCCCCCCCACCACCCTGCCCCGAGTGTGCTCAGTCTCCCCCCCCACCACCCTGCCCCGAGTGTGCTCAGTCTCCCCCCCCACCACCCTGCCCCGAGTGTGCTCAGTCTCCCCCCCCACCACCCTGCCCCGAGTGTGCTCAGTCTCCCCCCCCACCACCCTGCCCCGAGTGTGCTCAGTCTCCCCCCCCACCACCCTGCCCCGAGTGTGCTCAGTCTCCCCCCCCACCACCCTGCCCCGAGTGTGCTCAGTCTCCCCCCCCACCACCCTGCCCCGAGTGTGCTCAGTCTCCCCCCCCACCACCCTGCCCCGAGTGTGCTCAGTCTCCCCCCCCACCACCCTGCCCCGAGTGTGCTCAGTCTCCCCCCCCACCACCCTGCCCCGAGTGTGCTCAGTCTCCCCCCCCACCACCCTGCCCCGAGTGTGCTCAGTCTCCCCCCCCACCACCCTGCCCCGAGTGTGCTCAGTCTCCCCCCCCACCACCCTGCCCCGAGTGTGCTCAGTCTCCCCCCCCACCACCCTGCCCCGAGTGTGCTCAGTCTCCCCCCCCACCACCCTGCCCCGAGTGTGCTCAGTCTCCCCCCCCACCACCCTGCCCCGAGTGTGCTCAGTCTCCCCCCCCACCACCCTGCCCCGAGTGTGCTCAGTCTCCCCCCCCACCACCCTGCCCCGAGTGTGCTCAGTCTCCCCCCCCACCACCCTGCCCCGAGTGTGCTCAGTCTCCCCCCCCACCACCCTGCCCCGAGTGTGCTCAGTCTCCCCCCCCACCACCCTGCCCCGAGTGTGCTCAGTCTCCCCCCCCACCACCCTGCCCCGAGTGGGATCAACCCCCCCTTTCTGTATTAGAAGCCCTGTGATTGGACCTTGTGAGGCACTTAGGTGATGTTGGGTGCCAGGTAAACAAAAATAAAATTTTATGCTGGTTTACTGCAAATGTGAGTAACCCTTTAAATATCAGAGATAATGAATCAGTATAAGTAATTATATTGAGACTGCTTCAGGAACTCCGTGATAAGTGTGTGTTTTTATTTCGCAAAATGAATGCGTGTCAAAATATGGAGTTTGGCATTCTTTGAGGCTTCATATTGTTTAAAGAGTAAAATGAAATGACTATATAAAAGTAAGTTAAAAATATAGATCCTCCAAGTAAACAAGTCATGGAAACGGTGATGGGAAATGGCAAGATTGTTGCCATAAATCCTCTTGACCGTAAACCATCATAAACCTAACTTGTCATATTTGGATTATAATTTCAGTGTTTGTTTTTTGTTTTTTTTTAATCTTAAACAGTAGATTTTTTTGTTTATTTCTTTAAGATGGGGAAGTTAATGTCTTGGATGATATTTTAACTGAAGCACCAGATCAAGATGATGAACTGTATAACCCTGAAAGCGAGCAAGATGTGAATGAGAAAAAAGGTAGAAGTGATTTTTTTTAATTTATTTTTTCCTCTTGCATTTGTCATTAAGTTGTCGTAATAGCGTTCAATTTACGTCAGGAGTGTGGAATTCATGTCACCCGGGTGCTTTAGCTAGTGGAAGGCTGTTCCTGGAGATCCTGGGAAGGGTAGGTCCATGGCAGAAAAGATATGGTAGGCATCTCCACCTCGAGGCCTCAGTACTCATTAGTGAGTGGGATTGTGGCTACCGGGATTCCCAGCATGCCCTATTCGTTAGTAAGCGGGAGAAAGCAATTACTATGTTCTGCACACGCCAGAGCTTCCTCACTGGACCCGGGTGGTTTAATCCAGGGATCATAGGCCCCTCTAGGGAGAAGAGTAAGCAGAACGGAGCACAAAGACATTACTCAATACCAATAAAAGTCAAACTACTCAAAGCCAGCTAACATTGCACGCACATTACATGCAGCCAGCAAACCATCACACTAGCATTACATGCAACCTTACAGTCACCACACGCATGCTACATGGGGAGTCAAAGGTGATCACTTAACGCAAATTGAAATAAAAGTTTGTTCCTATAGCTTAGCTGGAGAATATTTTCAAGTGAACTTCTATTTTTTTTTTTTTTTTTTTTTTTTTTGGATTTGATGTGCAACAGTTTTGGAGATTAAGGAGTAAACTTGACAGTGTCCAATGCTCTTTGTAGGTGCCACAATGAGAAATATTGAAGAAGATAGGACAAGTAGATTGCGATAAGAGACGAAGTAGATAGGGCTACTGCTTTAATCCCTCTGACAAGTAGATGTTAAAACAAATTCCACATCCCTGTACTTACATACTTTTTCTAAAGAGTAATATTCAGAACTATCTAGCCGCATTTAGGTAAAATGTTAATCAAGTGATTGCTAGTGTCTTAATCCTATTGTTTTCTGTAGGATCCAAAAGAAAAAGTGACAGAATTGATATGAGTGAACCGAAGAGACAAAAACAATCTGCACACGTTTCAAGGCAACAACCACAGAGAGTGTCTGCAGGGAGCAATAAAAGAATTGCTAGCTCTAAAGGAAAACCAGGTCCAGACTACAAGAACGATGATTTCCATAGGCAAGAGCGGAACAGGAGGTCCGATGGAGATCGCCGACTACGTCACTCTGGCAGTACCATGCGTGAGGCTTTTAAAGGGCCACAGGATAAGATGGGAATGAGAAAGCGAGAATCAGACAGGGTGACCAAATCCACTACTCCAGAAATACAATCAGAGGTAACTAGTGATTAACACAAATGGTAAATTTTACTATTTGATGTCAATAGTATGACAAAAACCTCTTTATTGTAAAGCGGCTTTGTTATCTTGTGGGATCTTTGCATATTTTGCAAAGAATTCTGATGGTGTCATTACCACTTGCAATTTGGTGTCCTGTGGGTACAGGGGTAAGTAGATTTAATTATCAGATGTTCTCTCATGGCCTCCACCATCTCCATCTGGGGTATCCCCTTCAGCTCATTGGTTCTTCATAATGCAAAGCACCACATTTGACGAAAACCAAACATAGCATATTGGCACAAACCTCTCATACCAGCTGCCAAACACAGTGGTGAAGTGATGATGTGGGATTGTTTTGCATCTTCAGGACCTGGAAAACCTTGCAGTCATTGTGTCAACCATGAAACCCTCTGTTTACCAAAGTATTCTAGAGTCAAATGTGAGGCCATCTGTCTGACAGCATAAAGGGACAATATAGTCACCAGAACTACATTATTGAATTTGTTCTGGTGAGTATAATCATTCCCTTCAGGCTTTTTGCAGTAAACACTTTTTCCCCCTTCAGAGAAAAGGCAGTGTTTACATGCCAGCCTAGGGATACCTCCACTGGCCACTGGAGCAGTGCTGCCATTCAGTGTCTCTACCCTCTGCATGAAGACACTGAACTTTCCTCATAGAGATGCATTGATTTAGTGCATCTCTATGAGGAGATGCTGATTGGCCAGGGCTGTGTTTGGCTTGTGCTGGCTCTACCCTGTCAGCCATATTTACTGTCTTAGCCAATCCAATGCTTTCATGTGTGAAAACATTGTGATTGGCTTTGAATAACACTTGTGGTGATATCAGCCAAGCAGGCAGATCACTGACTTAGCACCAGCAGACTGCAATAAAGGTAAGGTTTTACTATATTTAGGGAGGGGGGAAGAGGGGCCAGATGTGTTTTTAACACTAGAGAGTTAGTAATATATGTTTGTTTATGACCCTATTGTGTTCCTTTTAAGTTTGGCTAAACCTGCGTCATGCAACAGGACAATGATCCTAAGTACACCAGCAAATTCACAACAGTATGGCTGGAAAAGAAAGCATCAAGGTTTTGCAATACCACAGTCAAAGTCCAGCCTTATTGAAATGCTGTGTTAGGACTTAAAGAGAGCTGTGCATAAACAAATGCCAGCAAACTACAATGAACTGAACAACATTGTAAGGAGTTAACCTCCACCAGAATGTTTTAGACTAGGGATGCACTGAAATGAAAATTCTGGTCCGAAACCGAAAATTCAGGAATCCCTTGGTCGAAAAACCGAAACTGAAAAGGACATTTTCCCCCAAATGGTTTAAGTTCGTTTTTTTCCCTATAATTTTATTAGACTTTTTAATGAATTTAATCTAATCTGTAAAATGTCTCTTCCTCCCCTCTATTTTTTTTAGTGTTCTTTTTCACCTCCTCCCCAGTCCCATAGTGTGCTTTTCCCCCCTCCCCAGTCCCATAGTGTGCTTTTCCCCCCTCCCCAGTCCCATAGTGTGCTTTTCCCCCCTCCCCAGTCCCATAGTGTGCTTTTCCCCCCTCCCCAGTCCCATAGTGTGCTTTTCCCCCCTCCCCAGTCCCATAGTGTGCTTTCCCCCCTCCCCAGTCCCATAGTGTGCTTTCCCCCCTCCCCAGTCCCAGTGTGCTTTTCCCCCCTCCCCAGTCCCACAGTGTGCTTTTCCCCCCTCCCCAGTCCCACAGTGTGCTTTTCCCCCCTCCCCAGTCCCACAGTGTGCTTTTCCCCCTCCCCAGTCCCACAGTGTGCATTTCCCCCCTCCCCAGTCCCACAGTGTGCATTTCCCCCCTCCCCAGTCCCACAGTGTGCATTTCCCCCCTCCCCAGTCCCACAGTGTGCTTTTCCCCCCTCCCCAGTCCCACAGTGTGCTTTTCCCCCCTCCCCAGTCCCACAGTGTGCTTTTCCCCCCTCCCCAGTCCCACAGTGTGCTTTTCCCCCCTCCCCAGTCCCACAGTGTGCTTTTCCCCCCTCCCCAGTCCCACAGTGTGCTTTTCCCCCCTCCCCAGTCCCACAGTGTGCTTTTCCCCCCTCCCCAGTCCCACAGTGTGCTTTTCCCCCCTCCCCAGTCCCACAGTGTGCTTTTCCCCCCTCCCCAGTCCCACAGTGTGCTTTTCCCCCCTCCCCAGTCCCACAGTGTGCTTTTCCCCCCTCCCCAGTCCCACAGTGTGCTTTTCCCCCCTCCCCAGTCCCACAGTGTGCTTTTCCCCCCTCCCCAGTCCCACAGTGTGCTTTTCCCCCCTCCCCAGTCCCACAGTGTGCTTTTCCCCCCTCCCCAGTCCCACAGTGTGCTTTTCCCCCCTCCCCAGTCCCACAGTGTGCTTTTCCCCCCTCCCCAGTCCCACAGTGTGCTTTTCCCCCCTCCCCAGTCCCACAGTGTGCTTTTCCCCCCTCCCCAGTCCCACAGTGTGCTTTTCCCCCTCCCCAGTCCCACAGTGTGCTTTTTCCCCCCTCCCCAGTCCCACAGTGTGCTTTTCCCCCCTCCCCAGTCCCACAGTGTGCTTTTCCCCCCTCCCCAGTCCCACAGTGTGCTTTTCCCCCCTCCCCAGTCCCACAGTGTGCTTTTCCCCCCTCCCCAGTCCCACAGTGTGCTTTTCCCCCCTCCCCAGTCCCACAGTGTGCTTTTCCCCCCTCCCCAGTCCCACAGTGTGCTTTTCCCCCCTCCCCAGTCCCACAGTGTGCTTTTCCCCCCTCCCCAGTCCCACAGTGTGCTTTTCCCCCCTCCCCAGTCCCACAGTGTGCTTTTCCCCCCTCCCCAGTCCCACAGTGTGCTTTTCCCCCCTCCCCAGTCCCACAGTGTGCTTTTCCCCCCTCCCCAGTCCCACAGTGTGCTTTTCCCCCCTCCCCAGTCCCACAGTGTGCTTTTCCCCCCTCCCCAGTCCCACAGTGTGCTTTTCCCCCCTCCCCAGTCCCACAGTGTGCTTTTCCCCCCTCCCCAGTCCCACAGTGTGCTTTTCCCCCCTCCCCAGTCCCACAGTGTGCTTTTCCCCCCTCCCCAGTCCCACAGTGTGCTTTCCCCCCTCCCCAGTCCCACAGTGTGCTTTCCCCCCTCCCCAGTCCCACAGTGTGCTTTTCCCCCCTCCCCAGTCCCACAGTGTGCTTTTCCCCCCTCCCCAGTCCCACAGTGTGCTTTTCCCCCCTCCCCAGTCCCACAGTGTGCTTTTCCCCCCTCCCCAGTCCCACAGTGTGCTTTTCCCCCCTCCCCAGTCCCACAGTGTGCTTTTCCCCCCTCCCCAGTCCCACAGTGTGCTTTTCCCCCCTCCCCAGTCCTACAGTGTGCTTTTCCCCCCTCCCCAGTCCCACAGTGTGCTTTTCCCCCCTCCCCAGTCCCACAGTGTGCGTTTCCCCCCTCCCCAGTCCCACAGTGTGCTTTTCCCCCCTCCCCAGTCCCACAGTGTGCTTTTCCCCCCTCCCCAGTCCCACAGTGTGCTTTTCCCCCCTCCCCAGTCCCACAGTGTGCTTTTCCCCCCTCCCCAGTCCCACAGTGTGCTTTTCCCCCCTCCCCAGTCCCACAGTGTGCTTTTCCCCCCTCCCCAGTCCCACAGTGTGCTTTTCCCCCCTCCCCAGTCCCACAGTGTGCTTTTCCCCCCTCCCCAGTCCCACAGTGTGCTTTTCCCCCCTCCCCAGTCCCACAGTGTGCTTTTCCCCCCTCCCCAGTCCCACAGTGTGCTTTTCCCCCCTCCCCAGTCCCACAGTGTGCTTTTCCCCCCTCCCCAGTCCCACAGTGTGCTTTTCCCCCCTCCCCAGTCCCACAGTGTGCTTTCCCCCCTCCCCAGTCCCACAGTGTGCTTTCCCCCCTCCCCAGTCCCACAGTGTGCTTTCCCCCCTCCCCAGTCCCACAGTGTGCTTTCCCCCCTCCCCAGTCCCACAGTGTGCTTCCCCCCCCCCAGTCCCACAGTGTGCTTTCCCCCCCCCAGTCCCACAGTGTGCTTTCCCCCCCCCAGTCCCACAGTGTGCTTTCCCCCCCCCAGTCCCACAGTGTGCTTTCCCCCCCCCAGTCCCACAGTGTGCTTCCCCCCCCCAGTCCCACAGTGTGCTTTCCCCCCTCCCCAGTCCCACAGTGTGCTTTTCCCCCCTCCCCAGTCCCACAGTGTGCTTTTCCCCCCTCCCCAGTCCCACAGTGTGCTTTTCCCCCCTCCCCAGTCCCACAGTGTGCTTTTCCCCCCTCCCCAGTCCCACAGTGTGCTTTTCCCCCCTCCCCAGTCCCACAGTGTGCTTTTCCCCCCTCCCCAGTCCCACAGTGTGCTTTCCCCAGTCCCACAGTGTGCTTTCCCCCCTCCCCAGTCCCACAGTGTGCTTTCCCCCCTCCCCAGTCCCACAGTGTGCTTTCCCCCCTCCCCAGTCCCACAGTGTGCTTCCCCCCCCCAGTCCCACAGTGTGCTTCCCCCCCCCAGTCCCACAGTGTGCTTCCCCCCCCCAGTCCCACAGTGTGCTTCCCCCCCCCAGTCCCACAGTGTGCTTCCCCCCCCAGTCCCACAGTGTGCTTCCCCCCCCCAGTCCCACAGTGTGCTTCCCCCCCCCAGTCCCACAGTGTGCTTTCCCCCCCCCAGTCCCACAGTGTGCTTCCCCCCCCAGTCCCACAGTGTGCTTCCCCCCCCAGTCCCACAGTGTGCTTCCCCCCCAGTCCCACAGTGTGCTTCCCCCCCCAGTCCCACAGTGTGCTTTCCCCCCCCCAGTCCCACAGTGTGCTTTCCCCCCCCCAGTCCCACAGTGTGCTTTCCCCCCCCAGTCCCACAGTGTGCTTTCCCCCCCCAGTCCCACAGTGTGCTTCCCCCCCCCAGTCCCACAGTGTGCTTTCCCCCCCCCAGTCCCACAGTGTGCTTCCCCCCCCCCCCAGTCCCACAGTGTGCTTCCCCCCCCCCCCAGTCCCACAGTGTGCTTCCCCCCCCAGTCCCCGTCCCACAGTGTGCTTTTTTTTCCCCCGTCCCATGGTGTTTCCTCTCCCCCCCCGTTCCCATGGTGTTTCCTCTCCCCCCTCTCCCATGGTGTTTCCTCTCCCCCCTCTCCCATGGTGTTTCCTCTCCCCCCCCCCCTCTCCCATGGTGTTTCCTCTCCCCCCCCCCCTCTCCCATGGTGTTTCCTCTCCCCCCCCCCCCCCCATGGTGTTTCCTCTCCCCCCCCCTCTCCCATGGTGTTTCCTCTCCCCCCCCCTCTCCCATGGTGTTTCCTCTCCCCCCCCTCTCCCATGGTCTTTCCTCTCCCCCCCCCCCTCTCCCATGGTGTTTCCTCTCCCCCCCCCCTCCCATGGTGTTTCCTCCTCTCCCCCCCCCCCCCCATGGTGTTTCCTCCCCCCCCCCCTCCCATGGTGTTTCCTCCCCCCCCCCTCCCATGGTGTTTCCTCCCCCCCCCCTCCCATGGTGTTTCCTCCCCCCCCCCTCCCATGGTGTTTCCTCCCCCCCCTCTCCCATGGTGTTTCCTCCCCCCCCTCTCCCATGGTGTTTCCTCCCCCCCCTCTCCCATGGTGTTTCCTCCCCCCCCTCTCCCATGGTGTTTCCTCCCCCCCCTCTCCCATGGTGTTTCCTCCCCTCCCCCCCCCTCTCCCATGGTGTTTCCTCCCCTCCCCCCCCCCTCTCCCATGGTGTTTCCTCCCCTCCCCCCCCCTCTCCCATGGTGTTTCCTCCCCTCTCCCATGGTGTTTCCTCCCCTCTCCCATGGTGTTTCCTCCCCTCCTCCCCTCTCCCATGGTGTTTCCTCCCCTCCCCCCCTCTCCCATGGTGTTTCCTCCCCTCCCCCCCCCCCCTCTCCCATGGTGTTTCCTCCCCTCCCCCCCCCCCCCTCTCCCATGGTGTTTCCTCCCCTCCCCCCCCCCTCTCCCATGGTGTTTCCTCCCCTCCCCCCCCCCCCTCTCCCATGGTGTTTCCTCCCCCCCCCCCCTCTCCCATGGTGTTTCCTCCCCTCCCCCCCCCCTCTCCCATGGTGTTCCCTCCCCCCCCCCCTCTCCCATGGTGTTTCCTCCCCCCCCCCTCTCCCATGGTGTTTCCTCCCCTCCCCCCCCCCTCTCCCATGGTGTTTCCTCCCCTCCCCCCCCCCCTCTCCCATGGTGTTTCCTCCCCTCCCCCCCCTCTCCCATGGTGTTTCCTCCCCTCCCCCCCCTCTCCCATGGTGTTTCCTCCCCTCCCCCCCCTCTCCCATGGTGTTTCCTCCCCTCCCCCCCCTCTCCCATGGTGTTTCCTCCCCTCCCCCCCCTCTCCCATGGTGTTTCCTCCCCTCCCCCCCCTCTCCCATGGTGTTTCCTCCCCTCCCCCCCTCTCCCATGGTGTTTCCTTCCCCCCCCCCCCCTCTCCCATGGTGTTTCCTCTCCCCCCCCCCCTCTCCCATGGTGTTTCCTCTCCCCCCCCCCCCCTCTCCCATGGTGTTTCCTCTCCCCCCCCCCCCCCCTCTCCCATGGTGTTTCCTCCCCCCCCCTCTCCCATGGTGTTTCCTCCCCCCCCCCTCTCCCATGGTGGTTTTTTTCCCTTCTCCCATGGTCTTCTTCCTTCCTCCCCCTCCTGTCCCAATGCAGTATTCTTGACTTTTCATGTTATCATTACTATCTTTCATTGTGATATATAATCATCTGAATTGTTAATGCATGCATGTCTGTTAAACTATGCATTACAAAACTTCAATTTATTGCTGCGAAAAGTGGTTCTACAAGCTATTGAATCATAAGGTGTACTTACACCTGGCTTCTCCGATTTGGCTTTTTTTTTTTCCCCCAATCATGACTTGTTACTTTTCATCTGAGGTCGTATTAACTAATTTTAAGAGCTGCTGAGGAGCAGATGATTATGTCCTGATATGTAATCCCATAGACTTCACAGAGGGTGTACTTTCTTTTTCTTATGACTGTATATTGCATTGGAATTTCAGTTGGAATTTAACACAATAATAAAAGCTAATCATCCCAATTGCTGATGGGAGCAAGCTTCTTATTATGCACCTGATTGGTGGAGAATCCCCTAGCATTACCATCCAGGTGGGAATCATTTGGGGTAGCCATTAGTAACATTATAAATTTCTTATTGTATCCTCATTTAAAAGGAGTTGTTGCGCTCAGTTACATCATTGTCCAGCGCTATCTTGCATAAGACGTAAGTTATCATCATGTATGCATATCGTTTAATCTCTTTATTTTGCCAGCACAATGTGTGTGTAAACTGGTATTGTTGCCCACATGTTTTGTGGGTGTAGGAGTTCCTTTAGTGATTTAAGGGGCAAGAATACATATCTATATCTCTATCTCAAGTCTGCTCTATTTTGCCACCATATTTTACTTAGAAAATAAGACATGAGACGAGCAGAAGACAGAGCAGGTCTAGTCACTCCTCTAATGATGGAAATTCAGAAGACTATGGCTCAGATCAGGAAACTGGAAGTAGTGACTCCTCTGAACAAGGTAACAGTGGAAACGAAGAGGAAGTAATGGAGGAGGAGGAGGATGAGGGAGAAGAAGCTGAGGAGGTGGAAGAGGACGATGAGGACTATGATCAGGACGAGCAAGAACGAGACCAAAGAGATGGCAATGATTATGATACACGCAGCGAGGCCAGTGACTCAGAGTCTGACTCTGCCTCTTTTACAGATGGCGACTCTATTCGGTCTGGATCTGGCTCAGACCTTTCAGGTAAATACTGTGTGTTTTGTTTTTTGTTAATTCAATACAAAAGATTTGTAGTGTTTATGATTGGAGTAACTTATCAGTTTCTTGTGGCTTTTTTTTTTACTAGTCCTGTTCTTGACTTATTTTATTTGAAAAAATTAAAAATGCTCACACGTTTCCTTCCAATCATGTTTGACAACTTCCCCACTGAGTAATATGTAGCAGTACTGTGTGCATGGCATGCTATTTATTGAGCAAATTGAAGTCATCTTAATGACTGAATGTTCAGAACACTCATGAGTTGTTTGAGGTGGTAAAAAAGAGTGACAGGAGCAGCAGTTATGTCTACTGTGCATGTGTGGGTAGGTACACGTAGTAAATATGCAATATTGATCTTCGTAAACTTTCCATAGAAATGTGGGACTCTACCTGCTTTGTAGAGCAGAGTCTCCAATAGGGTGGAGTAGAGATATGGGAAATATACATGTTTCTCATAAATTTGTAAACTTACTAAACAAAGCTCGGGAATACTGGTATCCTATTATAGTTGTGGCTGGTAATTTGATGGCTATTCATAAGCCTGTAGTTGGCGGCCACGGAAGTCCATATACAGGGAGACCATACAATACTGTGCAACCTACTTCACTTTGACATTTATATATTCTATTTAGCTAGTAGTGTAGTTAAACTCAAAACACTTTGAGATGTCCATCATGATGATATATAATATGCTCCCTCTTTCTTTTTTTAATTGGCTCTGCCACCATCTGGGGTTTTTGCATATTTCGCAAACACCTCTGGCGGTTATTGCTCTGCTTTGTGTCCGGTGGTTTCAGGTAATGGTTAGTTTAACTTACCTAACCATTTTCCTGTTGGCCTCTGCTGTTTTCATGCAGTCAATCCTCTTCAGCTCCAGGCGCTTCATCTGCCAGAAGGCATGTTGGTGTTGTATTCTCACGCATGAAAAAAGATGACAACACTGATTTCTTTGAAGGATCACACAAGACTGCAGGACCCTCCATAAACATAGCTTTTTTTTTTTTTCCCCTTGCAGCCATTACTGGTGACTGCAGGGGGGAATAAAACTTGACCTTTGCAGCTCCACCTTTTGTCAAGGATAGGTAATATTCTAAGACAAAGCAAGTCCCTATTTTGTTTTAGAATATCTTTCAGTGAAATTTCAACACAGTAAATGTGAGTATTTCAAAAATATCTTATAATTTCCTGCTAGTGGCTGGAGAGTCACTAGGGGCATTTAACACAAACCAATTTAAAAACTGAAATTTGACATCCTGCATTAGCATGCATTCAATATGAGAAGCATTGGATCCAGTGCTTCCCATAAAAAAATGCATTCTGTCTCTAGGATTCAGATTCAACCTCTGAGCATCTGATTAGACAAGTCATCTGGATTGATGACTTCTCAGGAGAGTTGGTCTGTAGTGAGCAGTCTGTCCCAACAGTGGAATGAGGAATACATACATACGTGTGTTGTATTTTTGGGGGGCTGGGCCGTTTTCGGAATACATCTTCATGTTTTTAGAGGGTTTGTTACTCAGCCCTTTGGTGCTTAATGAATTAAACAGACAAATATATACTTATAGCTAATCAGGATTAATAAAGTAAACGGCAAATCATGGTCTGAGCAATGGATAAACATTCCCAGGTTAAACTTGGTTACCTCCCATTACATAATAAGAATTTAATTTGGTAATATGTGCACAATACTTTTGTGTGTCATGAAGGGGGAAAAAAATCGTAAATTAAAAAAAAGGATTTTTTAGATTTAAAATATATTTTGAAATATACCATATTGTGATTATGATGCCTAGAGTATCCAATTTTGTTAAAAGGGGATAATGAAAAAGTATGTTTAAAAGAACACTAAAGTGTCTGGCATATGCATTGTACTTGTCTGGCTGTTTAGGGCTTCTGCCGTCTTTAGATTGCTCTGAAAAGGTGAATTTACTCTCCCTTTCTCCCTTGCTGCAGCTGGCCCCACTTCTGTAGCTCATTTTGATGATATCTGCCAATCAAATGCTTTCCCACAGGAAAGCATTGGTAAACTGTTGCACATGCGCAGCAAAACTTTGCACTGGACCAATCCACATGCCCCATCATGCATCTCTATGGGGAGCATTCAGTGCCTCCATGCAAGTGGAGACGCTGCAGCGCTGAGATTGGAAGCACATCTAGTGGCCGTATGAGTGACTGCCATTAGAGATGTTACTAGGCAGCAATGTAAACACTGCCTTTACTTTTAAAACATGAAAATATTTGTTAAATGCTAAAGGAAAGCACCAGGGGACTGAAAACACTGACCTTTTTAATTCGATGAAGTAGTTACAGTGCCTACAGTGTCCCTTTACCATTGAATAAGAATGTCTTACTAACCGTAGCCTGGCCCCCACTAAGACAAAAAATACACACCTCCATCTAGCAATACAAACCCACACCAGCAATGGACAACGTGATAGGCTGATAGACGACAGCATGCACTCTCAGCCACCCTCTGCTGCTTATGCTAATACTCCTTCGTTTGCCCAAGCATCACAGAGGATGAACTGCTGGGGACTATCATTTAACATTAAAAAAAGTTTAACTTTGAAGGAGAGAATGGAGTCAAGGAGGTTTAGATGCTATAATCTCTTCAGTGAGATGAAACTATTACCATACACTTAGTGTACTTTGTTTGTTTTTTAACCCATATTTTAGGTTTTTTAATTACATAGAGGACTTGGGGGAGGGGGGGGGGGTGGATTTATTTTTTCCATGGTTATTTTTGCTTTGATTATTGCAACAGTGCTTTGGAATGTTGAATAGGCATATGGAAGTACTATTTCACATATTTTTTTTAATTCAGAGACTTACTGCAGTGAGCAAAACTTGATTATTCTAAACTTTTTTTTTTTTTTCCTCTGTTTATATAATATACGTAGGATTTCTTATGATTGCCTGTTAAAGGAACACTAAGCACCAAACAACTTTTACTTACCAAGTTATTTTGGTGTATATATCATGGCTCTGCAGTATCACTGTTTAAGTGTTCTGCAATTTAAGAGTTAAATCACTTTTTGTACAACTTTCACTTGCTGTGGCTCACACAGCCTCTCTACAAACTTCCTGTATTTTTCATAGTGTGTTTAATATAACCATTTCATCTCATTAAACTTATTATAGTGTCATGCTGCTCAGGCTAATGCTTCCTCACTATCCTGAGCAGTACAGGCCGGATGAGCTATTGGTTTTATATATATATATCTATCGATCTCTTTAAAAAATTAACCTGTATCACTGTAAAGAAAGATGGCATCAGGGGACTCTACAATGTAGCCACTTTAATGAGATGACAGTTACAGTGCCCACAGTGTCCTTTTAATTATTATTTATATAGCGCCAACAAAATTCTGCAGTGCTTTACAGTGGGTGGATGAACAAACATGTAGTTGTAACCAGACAAGTTGGACACACAGGAACAGAGGGAGTGGGGTAAAGTGACACAACAGTTAAGGATAGTATTAGACTAATGACAGTTGCAAGAGAGGAATCAGTCAGGAGCTATTAACCGTTTAATTGATACGCTTTTATGAAGAAGTGGGTTTTTAATGATTTTTTTGAAGTAGTGGAGACTGGGTGGGCATCTAACGGAAGAGGGAAGTGAGTTCCCCAGGAACGGTGCAGCCCTCAAAGTCTTGAAGGCAAGCATCAGAGGTGGGAGTACGGACAGAAGATAGACTTAAGTTTTCAGCAGAGCGTAAGGGCCAAGACGGGACATACTTATGTATTAGGGAGGCTTGATAGGTGGGAGCAGCATTATGTAGAGATTTGAAAGCAAGAACCAGAATTTTTTTTAATTAAGCCCTATATCTTACTGGAAGCGAGTGTAGGTACTGACAGAAGGGTGAGGCGTGTTTAACAGCATGCTGGAGCCCACAACATCCTCCTGTTTTTGCTAAATTAAAATGAACACAGCAGGAGATAAGAATGTGTGCACAAAGCTAACACGCTGTGCTGTAAGATCTGATTGACCTGAAGCCACTTTCTTTTTTTTTTAATGCTTTGAGAGTCACAGCAAGGGGAGGTGTGACTAGGGCTGCACAGAAACTAAGTGTTTTAAGACCTAAATGGCAGTGGATGGAGCACTGAGACTGCATCAAAACCACTGCATTAAGCTAAATATTATTTTGTGCTTCAAGTATCTACTTAAATGATCTTTTAATTCAGACATAATCATGCTTCCCATTACTTGAAAAGTCTATAGCAAAAGACATGAACAACCTTTTAAACAGTAATTAACTGTAAAAGGAGTATGTGTGCAGTATAGTTTACAGTGATAAGACTGGTATTAAACTTGAAGTATTGTACTTGTATAAGAAGTTTGTTTGTAGTGACCTCTTGTCCATAGTCACACTTTTTTATTTTTTGCATAAATTTACCACCAGCAAAATAACAGTTGGTCAATGGCTACTCAAATTGATTATCCATCATTCTGTGGTCACAAACCACTTCTCTCATTGACAAATGTACTTTGTAAATATGACTGGCATATCCGATGTTCATTCAGCGATGTTCTGTCAGTTGTTGCAAGCCTCAAAATCTCTTCTCGTGTGGGCAGTGATAATTCAACTTTTGAGAATGAAGGGTAAGATACTACTGGCTGAAACAGGGGAGGAAGCGAACATTGGAAATGGCATTTGCTTTCTCTGAAAAGTATCTTCGCATATAGTTGAATGAGGTGGATAGAGCCATATAAAATGTGCCGTGACAGTTTGTGTTGCAAACTCTTGATCGTGATGGTAGTTTGTGCCACAGTATTCAGAATATGCCATAGGAAAAAGATAAGGGACATTTCTACTTTCTTTTTAAGGAATCTCATGGGTGTAGTGAATAGCCCCAACTGCTTTAGTGGTTTTGAGTTAATCTGCAACTCATTAACCAGAAAACAAAAATAAGTAGTTATCTGGCATTTGAGGACGAATATTAACAGAGCTGTTGAAATTTTATGAATCTTCTTCCTGCTCATCTTGTGCATAAATTTCTGAAGCAGCAGACCTCTGTGTTTAACAACAAGTCTACATTTGGTAATTTTCTATTCCCTACCATTTGCTACTATTCTTTACTACATTTTTAAGGTGGCATGTCGCTACGTCTTTTGTTAAAATAGACCAATTTGATTTTTAGACTGTACGTAGCCTGTTTACGCTACTATGGCTACATCGTGAGAATGTTGCCTCTTTATGTTTTGATATTCCCCGTCCCATCTGTTGAACCTTGGAGCCCAGTATAACTTGTAACATGCACGGCATCCACGTGGAGGAAAATACCACCTAACTGCTAGATTAGAGCCTGGCTGTTGGAGTATTCAAGCCCCCCTGCCATGCTTACAATATCTTTTCAAATATTTTCTAGATGAGAAAAAGAAGGAAAGGAAAAGGGCTAGAGGTATTTCTCCAATTGTGTTTGATAGAAGTGGAAGTTCTGCATCAGACTCTTATGCAGGTATTATTTCCTTTTTTAGACGCTCATACTGATTTCTTCCACAAACAGTAAATGAATTCTAAAAAGATGAAATGGCATAGATCGCTGATGGCATGAGTATCTGTACATTGATATTGAATAGGCTGTGAATAACTGTTTCACACTAACCTTTCTCTGTTCTTTTGCATAATGTCTCAGAATATTGTACGTTTCTTGAAAGGCACTTTAAAAATAAATATATTTTCCTTCCTATGTCTTATGCTGGTACATTTAGTGTTGTTCATGCTTGACTCAGAAAATGTGGGATTATCAATATATCGATCTGCATCTGCTTTGAGAGTGATTCCTGCAAGGAAACTTTTTTCAGTGTAGCCCCTTGTTTAGACAAATTGTATACGTAAAGGTTCATATTGCCCTCAGCTGTGATCCCATTAGGTATATATTCCAGTTTTTCAGGACATTATGAGAATCATTCCTTCTTTTGATCAGTACGTGGCTACAAAACTTACTATCTAGTTATTTTCGATACAATTTACTTTTGGAGTATCCTGTGTAGAACACTAATGGTATATGTGGAATTGGGAGGTGATTTCATTATGTTTTGTGAATTAAAAAAAAAAGACTTTTGAGATGTGGAAAAAACAGGCATTTGGTTGGAGTGCATAACATTTGATGTGTAAGCATATGTAAAGAATGTCCGAGCACCCATGTTAAAGTGGTGCTAATGCGATTTATTTTTTTTGGCATGTTTTATAAAATTGGTTCAAAGCCGTTTTGAAAATGTATGTCCGAAGGCAAAACCTGAATACGTGTACTTTTGGCTAAATGCAGGTTCAGAAAAGAAGCACGAAAAATTACCCTCTTCTGTTCGTGATGTCCGCAAAGGTATTATTTAATTTATACTTCTTTTCCACAATTCTCTGAAGCCTAAAAAGAGATTTTGTGTCAGCTGGTGTAAAAGTCCATGTTTTGCATTGCTGATTTGCCACTATCGGGACGGTCGTTTTTAGTTTATACATTATTGTTCATGACAGTTATGCACCAATTTTATGCACCAATGACTTATTTAAGACCGCACTCCAATAAATTTCCAGTTTATTTCTGTTTCTACCTTTTTTCATTAGTTGACCTAGTTCTCAATGGTATTTGACAAACCAATGTGTTTTCTTGTTTTTCCCAAGGCTTGATTCATTGATGTCCTTTACATATTTGTAAATATATTGCGTAACATTACATTAGATCAAAAAAAAAATGTTTGAGGCAATGGAAGAAAATTAAGAGGCTAAAAATGGTTTTCCTTTTTTCTTCCATTAAAACTAGTTTTATAGTAACTGAAATATAAACTTGGCATTCAAAACTCCTGTTCTTTGTCTGTTGCAGTGTGCATTTATCACAACCTGTTTTTAGTTTTGCAGCATTGGTCTGTCAATGTAATCCTGTGTTCAGGATTGCATTATCTTGGTCCCTGTGTTTACTACATCAGGGCTTGACAAATTTGCTTTGAATCTAGGAGCCAGCTAAAACTAGTTGAGACTTTGCAAGATTTTTTTTACTAATATCTTTATTTTCAACAGCAAAAAATACAATTCTTAAAGGGACACTATAGTCACCAGAACCACTTAACATAGGGATTCTGGTGTCTATGGCCTGTCTCTGCAGGCTTTTCAGAGAAAGTGCTTCCTAGTCCGGTGCTGCACAGTGTGCAGCACCTACGTTCAGCATCTCGTAGCTCTACATGGAGGCGCTGAACGTTCCTTATAGAGATGCATTGATTCCAAGCAAAGGTTTGATTAACTCAGCCAATGATTATTTCAGCCATGGAGGGGGACCCAGCCGCAGCAAGTTTGGTGTGGTGTTGGAAAAGAGAAGTAAAAACACCTTACCCGTGCGATCAAAGGGGGTCGGTCACCTAAACACAGTTACTTATATACACACAAACATACTCACTGATTTGATGCACGCGCACACTCACAAATCATTTTGTTTTGTTTCAATTTACATCCTTCTTACCTTTGGGAGAGCTGGAGTGGATCTTTTCTCTGTGGTCAAGTGTGGCTGCTATCATCTTGTCCCCTTCTTGCTCTGCTCCCTCACCGCCCGTTTACATTCCGCACAGCCGCCCTAAGATGGCTGGTGCTGAAGGGGCTGACAGACACCAGACAAAATTCCTAGTCGCCATGGCGACCTGCTTTGTCAAGCCCTGTACTATACTGTAAAGAAACATGTTCAGTGAAGTCTAATTGAGAATGCATGGATGTAGATGTGAGTGATGTGTAAAATAGACTATTATTAATAATGGGGATGTGTTTAGGTGTGTCTGCATGCACATCAGATAAGCCTTTATGTATTTATATGTTTTGCTTTATTCTCTAGATCTGTGTAAATTAGAGCTGTTAATAGGCGTTTGTATTTATGCTACACCAAATGTAATTTTTTTTTTTTTTTTTTTATAAACAAGTTTTTATGAAACTGGTATAATCTAGTGTTTGAATTTTAATTTTTCAGAACGTATCAATAAAATTCGTTATATTATTCAAGGTGCTAGATTCTTCCTAATCAAGAGTAATAACCATGAGAATGTATCTTTGGCTAAAGCGAAGGTAACTTCATTTCTTTAATCAAATTTGTTTTCTATACATGTTGAAAGTCATTAACCACCTCATGCACTATAACGATATGGCCTAAGCAGTCAGCCATCTTGATGTTTTTGTCCTGTTCTTGTAAAAAGATCACTTTTTAGATTACATACAATTTGTGCTCTGTCTTCACTCTGCATTCATCCGCCGGTTTCATATTTCTCAATCTTTTTTTAAACTTTTAGGCTAAAGTGTGGTAAAACTCATTTTAAATATTATATTGGAGGTCTTTACAAATTTCTGTTGTAACACAGGGTGTTTGGTCAACATTACCAGTAAATGAGAAGAAGCTAAATGCAGCTTTCAGATCTTCAAGGAGCGTTATCTTGGTATTCTCAGTTAGAGAAAGTGGAAAATTTCAAGGTAAGCTATCCATGGATTTATAGAGTATAAATAGGGAAATTGAATTGGTGTGGAAGAGAGTAGAGGTTGGCACTAATAAACGAAAGCTCTGTTAAAATGAGGGATAGCTCTGAATTGTTCCCTAGTTGCACCCTTTGTAGGAATGTAAATGCACCCGCCTTAATTTTCTCTGGCTTCTCCCAGAAGTGTTCTGCAGTTGAGGCCATATGCCTTGAAGTGAGGTACTTTACATTCATGTCAAGGCTGTAAACAAAAACAGTTTGTTGTGGATTTGTTTGCCTAGAGTCTCTGGTAGCCTTTCCACAATTTTATATCAAAACATTTTTTTAGATGCTATATGATAATGTAGAACTAACACTTCCTTATTACCAATGTCTGTTTAATCCAACCTGGATGTAATTGAGAGGTTTGGGGCAGTGGGCCTCTGATAAGCCTGTGGGTACCATGGAGAGCCCTGGGTATTTCTAACCACACCTACATGGTTTGACATAAAATGGGTGACAGCTTCCAGAGACTTTAGGCAATATAACCCATCTGTCGTGTGACTCATAAGTGATATCCAAATTTTGGTGCAACTTATTTTTACATTTGGAATAGGCTTTGTATTTACATCTACTTTGTGTAGATCTTTGCTTTTAAGTATCTTAGTATGGATTAGATCTTGCTGTGTGATAAGTGTCAAATATTGCTCTTGAACAAGATTTGAATGTGGAAGTGACTTTTCCTTTAACATGTGCTTGTGTCTTGCAGGTTTTGCGCGTTTGTCATCAGAATCACATCATGGTGGGTCACCTATCCACTGGGTGCTCCCAGCAGGAATGAACGCAAAGATGCTTGGTGGTGTATTCAAGATAGACTGGATATGCAGGTGAACATGAACTTTATTTTTTGTTTTTATCCTAAAAAAAATGTCTTGAACGATTGTTTTAGTTAACATTGATACCAGTATTTCCTTCCCTCTTAAAGTGGCTTACTTAGTGGCATAAGTGATTCATTGGTTTTTCTGAATGCTGATCTTTCTCCTAAACTAGGCGTGAATTGCCCTTCACGAAATCTGCGCACCTAACCAACTCTTGGAATGAACATAAGCCAGTGAAGATTGGACGAGATGGTCAGGTTAGAGTTTCTTCAGTATCCTAAAACTTAAATTACTACAGTTTGCTGTTAGATGCAACCAACTTACATGCCTCTGCTGCGTTTGCTTTAGATGCATGTATATATGCTCTTGTTCACTGCAGTATGAATTCCTTTGACTTGTGTGTTTGGGTATACACAGCGTTTCTCAAATAATATGGTGTATTCTGCTGCATGCTGTAATTTATCTTAATGTGCATCAAGTTGAAACTTACACTTTTTTTTTTTTTTCTCAGCGCTGCAGGGTTTTTGTGTGCTGGCCCTGCCACCGATCCTCTACTTTGGCTGACCTCATTAGAATTGATGATCTCAGCCAATCCAATGCTTAGACATATAGAAAGCATTGGATTGGCTGAGATCGCCAAAGGGCTTGGGGGCAGGGCCAAATCCTGACCTGGCCAATTAACATCTCCTTATAGAGATGCATTAAATCCATGAAAAAGACAGTGTTTACAGCAAAATGCCGGTCTATACTCACCAGAAAAATAAATTTAGGCTGTATTAGTTCTGGTGACTGTAGTGTCCCTTTAATTATTTAGATTCTTAAAATAAGACCTTTTTGATATTTATATCGTGCCAACAAATTCTGCAGCTCAGTAAATTAGGTGGACTAAGAGACAAGTATTTGATACTAGATGAATTGGATGCACAGAAATAGAGGGTGTTTGAGGGCCTGCTCAAGCAAGTTTAAATTCTGGAGGATATTCTATATCTCCCACAGTTTTTCACCCTCTACCAGTTTCCAAATACAAACACTGCTGGTAGCTTGCAGTATGCCATGGAGCACAGGAAACTTGTATTTGCTGCTTCTTATACACTTTTCCACTGAGACATTTTACAGTGTGATGCAGGAATTAACTCTTTCTGCTCAAGTTGTTCTGGAGACAGCAGTCTCCGTACAGTGCTAGTCTCTGACCTCTTTCCAGGGATTGGCAGCACTTAATGAAAATCTGAAAGCAGGCAAACTGAACATGGAGCACTTAGCCTGCCTGACTTTGATATGGGTCCTGTGCTAACTGTATGCCATCTAGTTCCTACTCATGGAGCCATATATATATAGTGCAGGTTGTCGTACCTGGCTTGCATCCTTCTTCACTGTAATGTAATGATGCAGAGAGAGGCAGCAGCATGTCTATGCACTCTGAAGAAAACTGTAGAGTGACATACAGCAAACCAGCTAAAGGGACCTTCACAATGTCAGGGTTGATGTGTAGGCAGATAGGTTTGTAGGCCTGTTTTTCTGTGTGACAACTGATTTTTGTGTGTATGTATGATATATATCGATTATACATACACCCCAACATACTGTTTACAGAAACATAATAAAGTAAATCTTTATCTACAGATTCCACTGTAGACTCTCCCAAAGTTGGTAATTTATAACGATTTTTGTATTTGCATATGAACATAGAAATACACACACCCTGCATATTTATTATTATTGCCATTTATATAGCGCCAACAAATTCCGTAGCTCTTTACAATATTATAAGAGGGGGGCTTTAACTATAAATAGGACAATTACAAAAAGAAATTACAGGAACGATAGGTTGAAGAGGACCCTGCTCAAACGAGCTTAGTCTATAGGAGGTGGGGTATAAGGCACGTTAGGACAGGAAATATCAATCAAATAGGGTGGGAGTGAAGAAGAGCTGGAGGAGAGAGTAAAGCACTGCCCTATAGGAGAGAGCAAGAGACAGGTATGTAAGGTAGAGGTTACTCTGGGAGGCCATAAGCTTTCCTAAAGAGGTGGGTTTTAAGGCACTTTTTAAAGGATTGAAGACTAGGGAGTGATGGGGCTAGGCAGGCTATTCCATAGGAAAGGAGCCACCTGCAAGCGCGAGTTGGCCGTACGGGTGTGAGCAGCGGTCACGGGCAGAGCGGAGGGAATGAGGAGGGGCATACCCTATGGATCTATGAAGAGATATAAGAGGGGCTAGAATTGTTCAGTGCTTTAAATTTATGGGTTAGCACTTTAAATTGACTCCTATAGGATAAAGGGAGCCAATGTAAGAACTGTCAGAGGGGTGAGGTGTGAGAGGCCCGACTAGAGAGGAAAACCAGTCTGGCGGCGGCATTAATTACAGACCGTAGCGATGCAATACGGCTTTTGGGGAGACCAATCAGGAGAGGGCTACAATAATCCATGCGGGAAATTACTAGAGCATGGACAAGCTCCTTGGTAGCATCTTGTGTAAGAAAGGGGCGGATGCGGGCTATGTTTTTAAGTTGGAATCTACAGGATTTGGCAACAAACTGGATGTGAGGTTCAAAGGTGAGGCCAGAGTAAAGTATGACGCCAAGACAGAGTGCTTGCAAGGATGGACTTAGCCTTTCTTACACAAATACACCTGTATTGACATGGACACTATGCTGCAGGCATGTACTTGAATCAAAATTAAAATGTCTGCATGCATTTTTTTTTTATTTTTTTTTAAACTTGGTCTATGGTAGTGTCCGTGTGCTAACTAGTTACTTTTTTTTCAGGAAATTGAAACCGATTGTGGAATCCAGCTCTGCCTTCTGTTCCCAACCGATGACACTATTGACTTGTATCAAGTCATTCACAAAATGAGACAAAAGAGAAGAATGAATTCACAGCCCCGATCAAGAGGACGTCCCACACGCCGAGAGGCAACACGAGAAGTGGGAAGGTTAGAAACGTTCTTTGGACTGATAATAGGCATTTGTGCTGGAGTAACATGACGGACAACACAGCACGCCTTTTCCTGGCAATGATGAAGAGCGAAAATCCTCACATCAAGCTGCATGGAGGCGTTTGTGGCTTCATTGAGGATTTCATTTTTGGTCCTTTCCTTTATGTCCCTCCCAAAGTCCCATGTTGCAGTCATTTATCAAGGCCCAGCAGGGGAGGTTGCTCATTTGAGGTGGGAAGTGCCACAATTTTAGACTAGATATGATTTCATACAGAGAAAGTACAAAGCCAATCTGGAAGTGTAGGCAGAGTGAAGTAAGGAAAAAAAATATATATATAACATGCAGAAAGAATGTTAATTTTTTTTGTTAAAAGCCTTTTCTTTCAGGTATTACCCTGGATAACTAATCAGATATGGGACTTTTATAAAGAATCAATAATGGTGTTGCAGAAGATGCCACCTCCTCTTGGGGAGATAAAGCTTTAAAAATGTTGCTTTGTTTTCAAGAGGAGCCTTGTTGGGACTATTTCCATATGGCTTCACCATGATGTGTTTAAAGCAGATTGCAAAATGTTCTCTAAGTAATATCACAGTGAATACATCTTGCTGAGCTCCTGAAACCGTTTTAGGTTCTGTGGAAAAGGGAGGAAGTTGCGCGGAGACCCGGCAACATACCAGAAAGTTGGGGCTGTTGCTGTGTCTATACATCCCTTCCAGATGCTGGCAGTGCCTGTGGACTATAAATGTTGTAGTGGATCGACATGGTTTTTCACTGCTTTATGAACTTAACACCATGTACCAAGAAAAAAAAAATGGGGGTGTAACATGTTTCAGAATTGGAGAAGGCTTTCAAAGAACTGATGTTTAAAAGCCCTTCAGCCAATCAACCCTCCCTCCTATAGGCTAATTGATTACAGATAATTCTTAAAGGTTTCTACTAAAGACTGTTGGTTTGATGGGGTTCCATTTTGGGTTATTCGGTGGTAGGTAGACGGCCAATTCCAGAGTCCCTTTAACGTTTGAAAGGACACCACCGATTAGGTAGGAGGAAACCTGACAGACTCCCCTCCCTATTTTGATTTTTTTTTTTCCTTTATTTTTTTGCTTTAAATGGACTGAGCTCAAAGAAGTTGTAAGCTAAAAGGTTTCCTTCACACTAATCTCTAATAACAAAGGGAATTTTACTCCAGTTTTGCAATGGACTGCAAAATATACTTGTAACAGCACTACACCTTCTGAGGTCCGCCCTATATATAAGCGGCCTACAGCTTAAAATCGTTAGTGGACTACTGTATGAACTGTTGCTATATTATATACCGGTCGTTAATGCACTCTACAAGAAAGCGGTATGTTCCCTCTTTACACCAGCTTTTTTTTTTTTTTGCTATATGTGCAATGCTTCTTGCTCATAGGGTGAAATTTTAATATTTTTAGGAGGTTTACTTTGCAGAGAAAATAATTTTGGGCCACTTCTATAACATTGTTAATTAAATCTTATATATCTTTATCACTTGGTCCATAAGATGAGATCTGATTTTTGATTTGGCACTTTGCTACATTTGATTTGTTTAAAAGCTCTACCATGGTAGTATAGAATACAATAATTTAAACATTTTGGGTTTTTTTTTCTTGATGGAAAGACAAAAAACGAAAATCACACTTTCGTATGCAGAATTCATCTTGAAGCATTAATAGCTGAATTTTCTGCAAATAATTCATAACATCAGCTGTTATTGTAAATACAGTTCATTTTTTATATGCCATAGATTTTTTTTATGTATGTAATTTACAGAATATCAAATAAGTGCTTCTAAGTTGTAGATCTTTTGTTTGTGATTTTCAATATTCTAAAGACATGGCTATTATTGTAAAAGATAAATGTTTATGTCTATGTTGGAATATTCAGGTTTAGATTGTTCGTGTGGTTTTGCCATTGCTGGCATGGGATGCATTGTTTGGTTTCTTTAGCAGACCGTGTTCATAAAGGGCTATCATGTAGTGAAACTGTAATTACCTTTTGGTTGAACATCTAAAACAGGTTTCAGGTGGTTTCTATAAAGGTGATGGCACCTCAAGCTGTCCATTGCAGGTATGTACTTGCCCAACAACTCCTAGTTTTCTATTTAATTTCTAACATTTTAATTTGTATAGGCGTCGACCTGAAGATTATGATATTCATAACAACCGAAAGAAACCAAGAGTTGACTATCCCACAGATTTTCATCAGCGGCCAGGTTAATATCTTTATTAAAGCAGATTTTTTTTCCCTCTAATTTGGTAGTTTACATTTCTTGTGTATTGCATTTTTGTTTAATAGAGTTTAAAAGCTTTTATAGTATTGAGGGTAAAACTATAGCAGTTGTTTTTTAAAGAGACACTATAGTCACCAAAACAACTTTAGCTTAATTAAGCAGTTTTTGTGTATAGAACATGCCCCTGCATTCTCACTGCTCAATTCTCTGCTATTTAGAAGTTTAATCACTTTTGTTTCTGTTTATGCTTCCCTAGCCACATGGCTGGGACTGACACAACCTACTTAAAAACAAAATGGTTTCACTTTTAAATTGGATGTAACTTAATTTATGAGTTTATCTCCTGCTCTGTAAATGTAACTTTTATTACATACAGGAGGTTCCTGCTGGGTCAAGCAAGCTATTAACAGAGCATGGGATACACAATTCTAATTTAAACATAATTTCAACAAAGGAAGTGTAAACATTAGCTGACTCTTAACAGGTAGTGTTTAGGGAGGCTCTGTAAGTCACTTGCAGGGAGATGTGACTAGGGCTGCATAAACAAGCTAACGTTGTTTTGATGACTATAGTGTCCCTTTAAACTTCAGGCCCTTGATCATGTGCCACCCATAACATAGTTACTGCTGACGTTAAAACCTTTTCCGTGCATTGCAAAATAGGGCACTAGACAAACTTCTGGCCTCATAAAGGTTATTATCATGACTGTCCAATTGAGCCTCCCCTGCATGTTATGGAATTAATGCTCCTATAATTATTGTATCCCAAGGGTGGCTGTATTGGGATTTGTTTGACTTTCCTTTTGCCATTTATTTAATTAGAGCAGGGGTCTCAAACTCTGCCCTTAACCCAGCTTTCCCGTTTATTTGAATGCAAAAGGTATTATGGAATTGTAGTTCAGTAACATCAGGGAGACCGTTTGAGATGCCTTAACTATAGAATAAGTGACTAAACTCTGGATTTGTGTTTTGTGCCTGCTGCATTTCATATGTCAACTTGAATTCCTGTGTCACATATTAAGCGATGAAACTTCATAGTTTGTACAGGAAATGAAACACCAACCTGCTTTTTATATATATTTTCGTTTACTTTTGATAAATGCAGGATTTGTCAAGGATCCTCGATATCAAGAAGTGGATCGGTAAATATGATTTTTGTAATATGTGTTTTTGTGAATAGAATGTTTTGAATATTAAAACATTTATTTCTTTAACCTTTTTTTACAGTAGATTTACTGGGGTTCGCAGAGACGTATTTTTAAATGGGGTAAGTGTAATTTTTGTGTGTGTGTGTATTTTCCGTTTTCATGATCACATCTTTTATTTGTGAGTAGTAATGGCCTTATTTAAAGGGACACTAGTAACCACAACAACTACAGCATAATGTAGTTGTTCTGGTGAGTATAATCATTGCCTTCAGGCATTTGCATGCAAACACTGGCGTTTCAGAGAAAATGCAGTGTTTACATTGCCCCTAGGGATACCTACATGTGGCCATTCCTCAGATGGCCACTGGAGATACTT